>NC_083718.1:28696287-28999318 GCF_028564815.1 Eubalaena glacialis
AATATTTGAAGAGATTATAGTTGAAAACTTCCCTAATATGGGAAAGGAAGTAGTCAAACAAGTCCAGGAAGCACCGAGAGTCCCATACAGGATAAATCCAAGGAGGAACACGCAAAGACACATATTAATCAAACTATCAAAAATTAAATAAAAAGAATAAATATTAAAAGCAGCAAAGGAAAAACAACAAATAACATACAAGGGAATCCCCACAAGGTCAACAGCTGATCTTTCAGCAGAAACGCTGCAAGCCAGAAGGGAGTGGCAGGACATATTTAAAGTGATGAAAGGGAAAAACCTACAACCAAGATTATTCTCCCAGCAAGGATCTCATTCAGATTTGACAGAGAAATTAAAACCTTTACAAACAAGCAAAAGCTAAGATAATTCAGCACCACCAACCCAGCTTTAAAACAAATGCTGGGGCTTCCTTGGTGGCGCAGTGGTTGAGAATGTGCCTGCCAATGCAGGGGACACGGGTTCGAGCCCTGGTCCGGGAGGATCCCACATGCCGCGGAGCAACTAGGCCCGTGAGCCACAATTACTGAGCCTGCGCGTCTGGAGCCTGTTCTCCGCAACAAGAGAGGCCGCGATAGTGAGAGGCCCGTGCATCGCGATGGAGAGTGGCCCCCGCTTGCCGCAACTAGAGAGAGCCCTCGCACAGAAACGAAGACCCAACACAGCCAAAAAAATAAATAAATAAATAAATAATTTAAAAAAACAAAACAAATGCTAAAGGAACTTCTCTAGGCAGGAAACACAAGAGAAGGAAAAGACCTACAATAACAAACCCAAAACAATTAAGAAAACGGTAACAGGAACATACATATCGATAACTACCTTAAATATAAATGAATTAAATGCTCCAACCAAAAGACATAGACGGGCTGGATGGATACAAAAACAATACCTGTATATATGCTGTCTAAAAGAAACTCACCTCAGACCTAGGGACACGTACAGACTGAAAGTGAGGGGATGGAAAAAGATATTCCATGCAAATGGAAATCAGAAGAAAGCTGGAGTAGCAATTTTCATATCAGACAAAATAGACTTTAAAGTAAAGACTATTACAAGAGACAAATAAGGACACTACATAATGATCAAGGGATCAATCCAAGAAGAAGATATAACAATTGTAAATCCTTATGCACCCAACATAGGAGCACCTACATACATAAGGCAAATACTAACAGCCATAAAAGGGGAAATTGACAGTAACACAATCACAGTAGGGGACTTTAACACCCCACTTTCACCAATGGACAGATCATCCAAAATGCAAATAAATAAGGAAACATAAGCTTTAAATGATACATTAAACAAGATGGACTTAATTGATGTTCACAGGACATTCCATCCAAAAACAACAGAATACACTTTCTTGTCAAGTGTTCATGGAACATTCTCCAGGATAGATCATATCTTGGTCACAAATCAAGCCTTGGCAAATTCAAGAAAATTGAAATCATATCAAGTATCTTTTCTGACCACAACGCTATGAGACTAGATATCAATTACAGGAAAATGTGAAAAATACAAATACATGGAGGCTAAACAATACTACTAAATAACCAAGACATCACTGAAGAAATCAAAGAGGAAATCAAAAAATACCTAGAAACAAATGACAGTGAAAACACGACGACCCAAAACCTATGGAATTCAGCAAAAGCAGGTCTAAGAGGGAAGTTTATAGCAATACCTACCTCAAGAAACAAGAAACATCTCAAATAAACAACCTAACCTTACACCTGAAGCAGTTAGAGAAAGAAGAACAAAAAACCCCCAAAGTTAGCGGAAGGAAAGAAATCATAAAGATCAGAAATAAATGTAAAAGAAATGAAGGAAACAATAGCTAAGATCAAAAAAACTAAGAGCTGGTTCTTTGAGAAGATAAACAAAATTGATAAACCATTAGCCAGACTCATCAAGAAAAAAAGGGAGAAGACTCAAATCAATAGAATTAGAAATGAAAGAGGAGAAGTAACAACTGACACTGCAGAAATACAAAGGATCATGAGGGATTACTACAAGCAACTATATACCAGTAAAATGGCCAACCTGGAAAAAATGGACAAATTCTTAGAAAAGCACAACCTTCCGAGACTGAACCAGGAAGAAATAGAAAAAATGAACAGACCGATCACAAGCACTGAAATTGAAACTGTGATTTAAAAATCTTCCAACAAACAAAAGCCCAGGACCAGATGGCTTCACAGGCGAATTCTATCAAACATTTAGAGAAGAGCTAACACCTATCCTTCTCAAACTCTTCCAAAATATAGCAGAGGGAGGAACACTCCCAAACTCATCCTATGAGGCCACCATCACCCTGATAGCAAAACCAGACAAAGATGTCACAGGAAAAGGAAACTACAGACCAATATCACTGATGAATACAGATGCAAAAATCCTCAACAAAATACTAGCAAACAGAATCCAACAGCACATTAAAAGGATCATACACCATGATCAAGTGGGGTTTATCCCAGGAATGCAAGGATCTTTCAATATACACAAATCAATCAATGTGATAAACCATATTAACAAATTGAAGGAGAAAAACCATATGATCATCTTGATAAAAGCTTTCCTAAGAAAACGCTTTTGACAAAATTCAACACCGATTTCTGATAAAAACTCTCCAGAAAGTGAGCATAGAGGGAACTTACCTCAACATAATAAAGGCCATATATGCCACAGCCAACTTCGTTCTCACTGGTGAAAAACTGAAACCATTTCCACTAAGATCTAGAACAAGATAAGGTTGCCCACTCTCACCACTATTATTCAACATAGTTTTGGAAGTTTTAGCCACAGCAATCAGAGAAGAAAAAAAAAATGAATCCAAATCAGAAAAGAAGAAGTAAAACTGTCACTGTTTGCAGATGACATGATACTATACATAGAGAATCTCAGAGATGCTACCAAAAAACTACTAGAGCTAATCAATGAATTTGGTAAAGTAGCAGGATATAAAATTAATGCACAGAAATCTCTTGCATTCCTAAACACTAATGATGAAAAATATGAAGGAGAAATTAAGGAAACACTCCCATTTACCATTGCAACAAAAAGAATAAAATACCTAGGAATAAACCTACCTAAGGAGACAAAAGACCTGTATGCATAAAACTAGAAGACAGTGATGAAATAAATTAAATACAAACAGATGGAGAGATATACCATGTTCTTGGTTTGGGAGAATCAACATTGTGAAAATGACTGTACTACCCAAAGCAGTCTACATATTCAGTACAATCCCTATCAAACTACGAATGGCATTTTTCACAGAACTAGTACAAAACATTTCACAATTTGTATGGAAACACAAAAGACCCCAAATAGCCAAAGCAATCTTGAGAAAGAAACACGGAGCTGGAGGAATCAGGTTCCCTGACTTCAGACTCTACTACAAAGCTACAGTAATCAAGACAGTATGGTACTGGTACAAAAACAGAAGTATAGATCAATAGAACAGGAGAGAAAGCCCAGAGATAAACCCACACACATATGGTCACCTTATCTTGATAAAGGAGGTAAGAATATACAGTGGAGAAAAGACAGCCTCTTCAATAAGTGGCGCTGGGAAAACTGGACAGCTACATGTAAAAGAATGAAATTAGAACACTCCCTAATACCTTACACAAAAATGACCTCAAAATGGATTAAAGACCTAAACGTAAGGCCGGACACTATCAAACTCTTAGAAGAAAACAGGCAGAACACTCTAAGACATACATCACAGCAAGATCGTTTTTGACTCACCTCCCAGAGAAATGGAAATAAAAACAAAAATAAACAAATGGGACCTAATGAAACTTAAAACTTTTGCACAGCAAAGGAAACCATAAACAAGACGAAAAGACTGCCCTCAGAATGGGAGAAAATATTTGCAAACGAAGCAACTGATAAAGGATTAATCTCCAAAATACACAGGCAGCTCATGCAGCTCAATATCAAAAAAACAAACAACCCAATCCAAAAATGGGCAGAAGACCTAAATAGACATTTCTCCAAAGGAGATATACAGATTGCCAGCAAACACATGAAAGGATTCTCAATATCACTAATCATTAGGGAAATGCAAATCAAAATCACAATGAGGTATCACCTTACAGTAGTCAGAATGGCCATCATCAAAAAATCTACTAACAGTAAATGCTGGAGAGGGTGAGGGTGTGGAGAAAAGGGAACACTCTTGCACCGCTGGTGGGAATGTAAATTGATAGAGCCAGTATGGTGAACAGTATGGAGGTTCCTTAAAAAACTAAAAATAGAACTACCATATGACCCAGCAATCCCACTACTGGGCATATACCCTGAGAATACCATAATTCAAAAAGAGTCATGTACCACAATGTTCATTGTAGCTCTATTTACAATAGCCAAGACATAAAAGCAACCTAAGTGTCCATCAACAGTTGAATGGATAAAGAAGACGTGGCACATATATACAATGGAATATTACTCAGCCATAAAAAGAAACGAAATTGAGTTATTTGTAGTGAGGGGGATGGACCTAGAATCTGTCATACAGAGTGAAGTAAGACAGAAAGAGAAAAACAAATACCATATGCTAACACATGTATATGGAATCTAAAAAAAAAAAAAAAAGGTTCTATATAACCTAGGAGCAGGACAGGAAGGAATAAAGACGTGGACGTAGAGAATGGGCTTGAGGACACGGGGAAGGGTAAGGGTAAGCTGGGACGAATGAGAGAGTGGCATGGACATATATACAGTACCAAATGTAAAATAGCTAGCTAGTGGGAAGCAGCCGCATAGCACAGGGAGATCAGCTCGGTGCTTTGTGTCCACTTGGGGGGGTCATAGGGAGGGTGGGAGGGAGACACAAGAGGGAGGAGATATGGGGATATGTGTTTATGTAAAGCTGATTCACTTTGTTATATAGCAGAAACTAACACACCATTGTAAAGCAATTATACTCCAATAAAGATGTTTTAAAAAAATGAATATCCTTCTCATAATTTACAGAATATATTTTCTTCTTTGTTCACTTTTTGACAAATGGGCAGTAGGATGAAGAGAATACCTACTGATTATGGTAGCTATGCTGAGAATTGTCTTAACTGATCTCTGTTACCTGGATCAGACAGATGTGGTAGAGTATTGCCATAGTGTCTGCTCTGCAGCTTGAAACTCTTGGAGAGGGAAGGATACTGGTGGCGGAGAGAAGAGGCAAAGGCCTTGCAACCAGATTCAAGTGCTGATCTTTGTTTAAATTAAAAGATGATTTTTCAAAGGAATTTGATTAGAGCAGGGGTCCCCAACCCCCCGCATCCACACCCCACCCCCTGCCGGGCCACACAGCAGGAGGTGAGCAGCGGGTGAGCGAGCGAAGCTTCATGTGTCGCTCCCCATTGCTCCCCATTGCTTGTATTACCGCCTGAACCATCCCTCCCACCCCCAGTCCATGTTAAAATTGTCTTCCACGAAACCGATCCCTGGTACCAAAAAGGTTGGGGTCTGCTGGATTAGAGGACGCAGGAATGCTTAATCTTGGTCTGCCAAGCTGCCATTATCTATACCCTGTCATGTATGTGAAGCAGCACAGCATAAAAGGATTAACAGTCAGATGGGAATAAAAATTCTGCTTAGTTTTCAAGTAACCAATATAGGCCTCTCTGGGAGCAGTTGTTTATCATCTCATGACTTAGGTAAGAAGTATAATCAGTACCTCCTATATTCCCATTATGTCTGATTCCAGTTCTTGGAATTTTCTTACTTAATGCCTGACTACCATAACTGATAACAATGGCTAGCATACAGAGAAGGAGAGGAATAAAAGAACAGACCTGCTGAAATCAAGTGATCTCTCACTTCCTACCCAGTGGGAGGAGCAGCATAATCAGTGTTGTAGAAGTTGACTGATAAGATTAGAGCTTCCCCTTTCTTGGGCAAAAGCACTAGAGGAAGCGGGCAGAGAGGTGAACTTCTTGAAAGCCTCCTTTTCACTCCATGGGCCTTATTTGGTTTATCTCTTACATTGTAAATATATGTGGAATTAATCTTTTTTGACCAAATATGCTAAAACCATTATATTTTTTCCCTTGTATTCCTCTTCAATTATATATAAATATTTGTAACCTAATTTTGGGGCTAGACAATCTTTTTCTTACATTCTAGTGTGTGTGATTTGAATATACTTATTAAGCACTTTTTGTATATGCACATGCATCTCTTAACCTAAAACAGCCACATTGATATGTTAGAGATTACATAAAAGAAAGAGTATAACTCTGTAAAATATTTCCCTAATAAATTCTTAGGTTTGGGTTTTAGAGGGTTAATTTTTCTAGAGAGTGTCTTATGCTCTTATTTTAAAAAAATTTTTTTATTGAAATATTGTTGATTTACAATATTGCACTAGTTTCAGCTCTTATTTTAAAAATTTTTTTATTGAAGTGTAGTTGATATACAGTATTGTGTTAGTTGATTTACAATTTGTGTTGGTTTCCCCTTTGGTAACCATAAGATTGTTTTCTATGTCTGTGAGTCTGTTTCTGTTTTGGAAATAATTCATTTGTACTTTTTAAAAAGTTTTCACATATAAGTGATGTAATATTTATCTTTCTCTGACTTACCTTCACTTAGTATGATAATCTCTAGGTCCATCCACGTTGTTGCAAATGGCATTATTTTGTTCTTTTTTTATGGCTGAGTAATATTCCATTGTGTGTGTGTATGTGTGTGTGTGTGTGTGTGTGTATCATATCTTTATCCATTCGTGTGTTGATGGACACTTAGTTTGCTTCTATATCTTGGCTATTGTAAATAGTATGTTATGCTTTTATTTTCAATTAAAATCTTACTGTATCTTTTCCCTTAACACCCTCCAAAAGAGGAAAATAGTTTACATTTCATTTGTAAAGACTAGATAATCACCGTGTATACCGCACTGAAGATGAACATTTGGTATCAAAGATACTTTTTAAATTTTCCAAAGTTTTATCAAAATAGATATGATAAATGTTTCTGATTTTATCATATAGTAATATAAATTTTATATAGTAATGTAAATTTTTGTTAGTAATATGTTTCCATGTAAATTCCTCTTTTTTTTTAAGATTGACATACTGACAGAAGCTATGAAATTTAGCGTTAAGGCTGTCATCCTTTTTTAAAACCTCCTTGTCCCTAAGAATTACAATCCTTAAAGAATATAGTACTATTTCATTATTACATATTGCTTTTCATGTGAAAATGTCATAAAGCAATTTACATCTTATTTTCTAATTTTTATCCCCAGAATTCAGTTTCAGTTTATATGATATTTAGTAATGGGACACAGCAAGTATCATTTTCCAGTGTTTTTAGATATAAAATTAGGTGGGTACTGTTCAAATGAAGCTTTGAGCAATAAAAACAACATTATGGCTTAGTTATGAGAATAATGTCTGTCAGTTCTTCACTGCTATGAAGTAAAGTTCCCAAGTTTAATATCTTAAAACAATGACAGTTTATAATTTCTTCTGATTTTGTGGTTTGCCTGGGCAATTCTGCTGGTCTCACTTGGACCTTTCAAGCAGCTGCATTCAGCTGGCACGTGGACTGGGCTGGAAAATCCATGAAAGCCTTTCTCCCATGTCTGGATTTTTGGTTCTCCTCCAGTGAGCTCTCTCTTCATGTGATGTCTCATATTCCAGGGCCTCTCCATATGGCCTTGATCTCCAGCAGATAGCCTGGACTTCCTTACAGCATGAGAGCTGACTTTTAAGAATGAAACTTTTCCAAGAGGGAGAAAGCATATGCTCCCAGACTTAAAGGCTAAGTCTGGAACTGGCACTCTATCACTTTGATGGTATTTTGTGTTTAAAGCTGGACACAAAGCCAGCCCAGGGAGAGGGAAAGTTGACTCCATTTCTTCATAGGAGGAATGGCATGTACATACAGGGAGTCGGGGCTGGAGGAATTAGTGTCCGCCATTTTTGGAGACTACCTAGTACAAAGGGCTTTGTGGTAATGTAGTATTACTTGATTTTTAAAAACCTGTTAATGAAAATGAAATTACTTAGTATTACCCACTGTTTGTTCAAATAACACTAATTCTGTTAACTCTATTCTGTATATTTAGAGTAACATCTTTGGTTTTTAGTTGAATTAATAAATATACTTGGTTATTTTCCCTATCTCTTGCTACTTTTCTTTGAATTAGAGATGCTACTGAATGATTAAGACAGTGTAACTTGACATTTGGAAAAATTACCAAGATTATAGATAGCAAATATTATTGAAAAGGAGTGAAGGCATTCGTTTCTAAAATTTTTAGAATTTTTACATGTATCTACAGACATATTCACCAGTGAACCATCTGGTCCTAGAGTTTTCTTGTTGAAAGGTTTTTGACCACAAATTCAATTTCCTTGATAGATATAGGATATTCAAGTTATCTATTTCTTCTTGAGTAACCTTTGAGTTTGAACCTTTCAAGGAATTTGTTCACTTCATATAAGTTGTTGATTTTATGGACATAAAGTTGTTTATAATACTCCCTTGGGATCCTTTCAGTATCTGTAGAATCTGTAATGATGTTACCTCTCTCATTCCTGATATTGGTTATTTGCATCCTCTTTCTTTCTTTTCCTGAATAATCTGGCTAGAGATGTATCAATTTTATTGATTTTCTCAAAGAACCAGCTTTTGGTTACATCAGTTTTTCATTCTTCTTATTTTTTTTTTTCATTTTTTTAATTGGAGTATAGTTGATTTACAATGTTGTGTTAGTTTCTGCTGTAAAGCAGAGTCAGTTATGCATATACATATATCCACTCTATTTTAGATTCTGTTCCCATATAGGTCATTATAAAGTACTGAATAGAGTTCCCTGTGCTCTTCATCAGGTTCTTATTTATCTGTTCTATATATATGGTATGTATATGTCAAATTCGAATCTCCCAATTTATCCCTTCCCATCCTTTCCCCCCTGATAACCACAAGTTTATTTTCGACATCTGTGACTCAACTTCTGTTTTGTAAATGGGTTCATTTGTACCATTTCTTTAGATTCCACATGTAAGTGATATCATATGATATTGTTTTCTCTGTCTGACTTACTTCACTCAGTATGACAAACTCTAGATCCAACCATGTCGCCGAAAATGGCATTATTTCATTCTTTCTTATGGCTGAGTAATATTCCATTGTATATATGTACCACCTCTTCCTTATCCATTCCTCCATTGATGGATATTTAGGTTGCTTCCATGTCCTGGCTCTTGTAAATAGTGATGCAGTGAACATTGGGGTGCATGTATCTTTTTGAATTATGGTTTTCTCTGGGTATATGCCCAGGAGTGGGATTGCTGGATCCTATGGTAGCTTTATTTTTAGTTTTTTAAGGAATCTTTGTACTGTTCTCCATAGTGGCTGTATCAATTTACTTTCCCACCAACAGTGCAAGAGGGTTCCGTTTTCTCCACACCCTCTCCAGCATTTATTCTTTCTAGATTTTTTGATGATGGCCGTTCTGACCTGTGTGAGGTGGTACCTCATTGTAGTTTTGGTTTGCATTTCTCTAATAATAAGTGATGTTGAGCAACTTTTCATGTGTCTCTTGGTCATTTGTATGTCTTCTTTGGAGAAATATCTGTTTACATCTTTGGCCCCATTTTTTAAATGGGTTTGTTTTTTTGATACTGAGCTGTATGAGCTCTTTGTATATTTTGGAGATTAATCCCTTGTCCATTGCTTCGTTGTAGATATTTTCTCCCATTCTATGGGTTTTCTTTTCGTTTTGTTTATGGTTTCCTTTGCTGTGCAAAAGCTTTTATGTTTAATTAGATCACATTTGTTTATTTTTGTTTTTATTTTAATCACTTTCAGAGGTGTATCAAAAAAGACCTTGCTGCCATTTATGTCAGAGTGTTCTGCCTATGTTTTTCTCTAAGAGTTTTATAGTATCTGGTGTTATATTTAGCTCTTTAATCCATTTGCATTTATTTTTGTGTATGGTGTTAGAGAATGTTCTAATTTCATTCTTTTACATCTAGTTGTCCAGTTTTCCCAGTGCCTCTTATTGAAGAATTCCTCCATTGTGTATTCTTGCCTCCTTTGTCATAGATTAGGTGACCATAGGTGTGTTGTTTATCTCTGTACTTTCTATCCTGTTCCATTGATCTGTATTTCTGTGTTTTTGTGACAGTACCATACTGTTTTGATGACTGTAGCTTTGTAGTATAGTCTGTAGTCAGATAGCCTGATTCTCCCAGCACCGTTTGTCTTTCTCAGGATTGTTTTGGCTATACAGGGTCTTTTATGTTTCCATACAAATTTAAAATTTTTCTGTTCTAATTCTTTGAAAAATGCCATTGATAATTTGATAAGAATTACATTGAATCTGTAGATTGCCTTGGGCAGTATAGTCATTTTGACCATATTGGTTCTTCCAATCCAAGAACATGGTCTCTTTTTCCAATGGTTTGCAACGTCTTCAATTTCTTTCATCAGTGTCTTAGAGTTTTCAGAGTACATGTCTTTTGTCTCCTTAGGTAGGTTTATTCCTAGATATTTTATTCTTTTTTGATGCAATGGTAAATGGGATTGTTTTGTTAAAATCTCTTTCTGATCTTTGTTGTTAGTGTATAGAAATGCAGCAGATTTCTGTGTGTTAGTTTTGTGTCCTGCAACTTTACCAAATTCATTGATTAGTTCTAGTAGTTTTCTGGTAGCATCTTTAGGATTTTTGATGTATAGTATCATGCAAACAGTGACAGTTTTACTTCTTCTTTTCCAGTTTGGATTCCTTTTATTTCTTTTTCTTCTCTGATTTCCCTGGCTAGGACTTCCAAACCTAGGTTGAATAAAAGTGGCAAGAGTGCACATCCTTATCTTTTTCCTGATCTTAGGGGAAATGTGTTCAGTTTTTCACCATTGAGTATGATGTTTGCTGTGTAGTTGTCGTATATGGCGTTTATTATGTTGAGGTATGTTCTGTCTATGTCCACTAACCGGAGAGTTTTTATCATAAATGGGTGTTGAATTTTGTTAAAAGCCTTTTCTGCACTATTGATATGATTATATGGTTTTTATTCTTCATTTTCTTAATGTTCTGTATCACGTTGATTGATTTACATATGTTGAAGAATCCTTGCATCCCTGGGATAAATCCCACTTGATCATGGTGTATGATCCTTTTTGTTTTTTAATGAATTTTTAAAATTGGAATATAATTGCTTTACAATGTTGTGTTAGTTTCTGCTGTACAATGAAGTGAATCAGCTATATGTATATATGTATCCCCTCCCTTGTGGACCTCCCTCCCTGTCTCCATTGCACCCATCTAGGTCACCACAGACCACTGAGCTGAACTCCATGTGCTATACAGCAGGTTCCCACTAGGTCTGTATTTTACAGGTGGTAGTGTATTTATGTCACACCTAATCTTCCAATTCATCCAACCCTCCCCTTCCCCCACTGTGTCCACAGGTCCATTCTGTACATCTACGTCTCTATTCCTGCCCTGCAAATAAGTTCATCTGTACCATTTTTCTAGATTCCACATATATGTGTTAATATACAATATTTGTTTTTCTCTTTCTGACTTACTTCACTCTGTACGACAGATGGTAGGTCCATCCACATCTCTACAAATGACCCAATTTTATTTCTTTTCCTGGCTGAGTAATATTCCATTATATATATGTACCACATCTTTATGTTTTCATCTGTTGGTGGATATTAAAGTTGTTTCCATGTCCTGGTTATTATAAATAGTGCGGCAGGGTACATGTGACTTACTTTATATAAATTTATTTATTTTATTTATTTATTTTATTTATTTATATTTAGCTGCATTGGGTCTTCATTGCTGTGCACAGGCTTTCTCTAGTTGTGGTGAGCAGGGGCTGCTCTTTGTTGCATAACACAGGCTTCTCATTGCGGTGGCTTCTTTTCTTGCGGAGCATGAGCTCTAGGTGCGCAGGCTTCAGTAGTTGCAGCACACGGACTTAGTGCTCTGCAGCATGTGGGATCTTCCCAGACCAGAGATCGAACCTGTGTCCCCTGCATTGTCAGGTGGATTCTTAACCACTGCGCCACCAAGTAAGTCCCTGTGACTTTTTGAATTATGGTTTTCTCTGGGTATATGCCCAGTAGTGGGATTGCTGGGTCATATGGTAGTTCTATTTTTAGTTTTTTAAGGAACCGCTGTACCGATCTCC
Organism: Eubalaena glacialis; assembly: GCF_028564815.1. Lineage (NCBI taxonomy): Eukaryota > Metazoa > Chordata > Mammalia > Artiodactyla > Balaenidae > Eubalaena > Eubalaena glacialis. The sequence continues at coordinate 28,708,473 of NC_083718.1, forward strand.
ACAGTGGCCATATCAATTTACATTCCCACCAACAGTGCAAGAGTGTTCCTTTTTCTCCACACCCTCTCCAGCATTTATTGTTTGTAGATTTTTTGATGATGGCCATTCTGAACCAGTGTGAGGTGATACCTCATTGTGATGTTGATTTGCACTTCTCTAATAATTAGTGCTGTTGAGCATCTTTTCATGTGCCTCTTGGCCATCTGTGTGTCTTCTTTGGTGAAATGTCTATTGAGCTGCATGAGCTGTTTGTATATTTTGGAGATTAATCCCTTGTCTGTTGCTTCTTTTGCAAATATTTTCTCACAATCTGAGGGTTGTCTTTTCATCTTGTTTATTGTTTCCTTTGCTGTGCAAAAGCTTTTATGTTTAATTAGGTCACGTTTGCTTAATTTTGTTTTTATTTTCATTACTCTAGGAGATGGGTCGTAAAAGATCTTGCTGTGATTTATGTCAGAAAGTGTTCTGCCTATGTTTTCCTCTAAGAATTTTGTAGTGTCCAGTCTTACATTTAGGTCTTTAATCCATTTTGGTTTATTTTTGTGCATGGTGTTAGGTAGTGTTCTGACTTCATTCTTTCATATGTAGTTGTCCAGTTTTCCCAGCACCACTTATTGAAGAGGATGTTTTTTCTCTGACTTATATTCTTGCCTCCTTTGTCATAGATTAGGTGACCATATGTGCGTGGGTTTATCTCTGGGCTTTCTATCCTGTTCCATTGATCTATATTTCTGTTTTTGTGCTAGTACCATACTGTCTTGTTTACTGTGGCTTTGTAGTATAGTCTGAAGTCAGGGAGCCTGATTCCTTCAGCTCCGTGTTTCTTTCTGAAGATTGCTTTGGCTATTCAAGGTCTTTTGTGTTTCCATACAAATTGTAAAATATTTTGTTCTAATTCTGTGAAAAATGCCCTTGGTAATTTGATGGAGATTGCACTGAACGTGTAGATTACTTTTGGTAGTATAGTCCTTTTCATAATATTGATTCTTCCAATCGAGGAACATGGTTTATCTCTCCATTTGTTCGTGCCGTCTTTGATTTCTTTCATAAGTGTTTTATGGTTTTCGGAGTACAAGTCTTTTGCCTCCTTAGGTATTTTATTCTTTTTGTTGCAATGGTAAATGTGATTGTTTCCTTAATTTGTTTTTCTGATCTTTTGTTCTTAGTGTATACGAATGCAAGAGATTTCTGTGCATTACTTTTGTATCCTGCAACTTTACCCAATTCACTGATTAGCTCTGCTAGTTTTCTGGTGGCATCTTTAGGATTTTCTATGTAAAGGATCGTATCATCTGCAAACAGTGACAGTTTTACTTCTTCTTTTCCAATTTGTATTCCTTTTATTTCTTTTTCTCCCCTGATTGCCGTGTCTAGGACTTCCAATACTCTGTTGAATAATAGTGGTGAGAGTGGACATCCTTGTTTTGTTCGTGACCTTAGAGGATATGCTTTCAGTTTTTCACCATTGAGAATGATGTTTGCTGTGTATTTGTTATATATGACTTTTATTATGTTGAGGTAGGTTCCTTGTATGCTCACTTTCTGGAGAATTTTTATCATAAATGGGTGTTGAAATTTGTTAAAAGCTTGTTCTGCATCTATTGATGATTATATGGTTTTTCTTTAATTTGTTAATATTGGTGTATCACATTGATTGATTTGCGTATATTGAAGAATCCTTGCATCCCTGCGATAAAACCCTCTTGATCATGGTGCATGACCTTTTTAAAGTGTTGTTGGATTCTGTTTGCTAGTGTTTTGTTGAGGATTTTTGCTTCTATGTTCATCAGTGATACTGGTCCGTAATTTTCTTTTTTTATGATATCTTTTTCTGGTTTTGGTATCAGGGTGATGGTGGATTCGTTGAACGAGTTTGGGAGTGTTCCTTCCTCTGCAATTTTTTGGAATAGTTTCAGAAGGATAGTTGTTAGCTCTTCTTTCAGTGTTTCATAGAATTCACCTATGAAACCATCTGGTCCTGTAGTTTTGTTTGTTGGAAGATTTTAAATCACAGTTTCAATTTCATTACTTGTGATTGGTCTTTTTATATTTTCTATTTCTTCCTGTTTCAGTCTTGGAAGGTTGTACCTTTCCAATAATTTGTCCATTTCTTCCAGGTTGTCCATTTTATTTGCCTAGAGTTGCTTATAGTAGTCTCTTATGATCCTTTGTATTTCTGCAGTGTCAGTTGTAATTTCTTCTTTTTCATTTCTAATTTTATAGATTTGAGTCCTCTTACTTTTTTCTTGATGAGTCTGGCTAAAGGTTTATCAATTTTTTTTTTATCTTCTCAAAGAACCAACTTTTGTTTTTATTGATCTTTGCTATCATTTTCTTCGTTTCTATTTCATTTATTTCTGCTCTGATCTGTATGATTTCTTTCCTTCTACTAACTTTAGGCTTTCCTTTTTCTTCTTTCGCTAGTTGCTTTAGGTGTAAGATTAGATTATTTATTTGAGATTTTTTTTGTTTCTTGAGGTGAGTTTGAATTGCTATAAACTTCCTTCTTAGATCTGTTTTTTCTGAGTTCTGTAGGTTTTGTGTCATCATGTTTTCATTGTCCTTTGTCTCTAGGTATTTTTTCATTTCCTCTTTGATTTCTTAAGTGATCTCTTGTTTTTTTAGCATTGCAGTGCTTTGCCTCCATGTGTTTGTGTTTTTTAGTTTTTTTCCTCTACTTGATTTCTAATCTCATAGCGTTGTGGTTGGAAAAGATGTTTGACACGATTTCAATTGGTAAAAATTTTCCAGTGTTTGATTTCTTACCCAAGATGTGATCTATCCTGGAGAATCTTCCGTGTGCACTTGAGAAGAAAGTGTATTCTGCTGCTTTTGGGTGGAATGTACTATAAGTATCAATTAAGTCTATCTGGTCTATGGTGTCATTTAAAGTTTGGGTTTCCTTATTTATTTTCTTGCTGGATGATGTGTCCTTTGGTGTTAGTGAGGTGTAAAGTCTCTCAGTATAATTGTGTTACTGTCTTTTTCCTCTTTTTTGGCTGTTAGCATTTGCCTTATATATTGAGTTGCTCCCATGTTGAGTGCATAAATATTTATAATTTTTATGTTTTCCTTTTAGATTGATCCCTTGATTGTTATGTAGTGTCCTTCCTTATGTCTTGTAACAGTCTTTATTTTAAAGTCTATTTTATCAGATATGAGTATTGCTTCTCCAGCTTTCTTGTGATTTCCTTTTGCGTGGAATATCTTTTTCCGTCTCCTCACTTTCAGTCTGTATGTGTCCTTACATCTGAAGAGGGTCTCTTATAGACAGCATATATGGGTCCTGTTTTTGTATCCATTCAGCCAGTCTGTGTCTTTTGCTTGGAGCATTTAGTCCGTTTACATTCAAGGCGATTATCGATATGTATGTTCCTATTACTAATTTCTTAATTGTTTGGGGTTTGTTTTTGTGGGTATTTTTCTTGTTTTGCATTTCCTGCCTAGAGAAGTTCCTTTAGCATTTGTCGTAAAGCTGGTTTGGTGGTGCTGAATTCTCTTACCTTTTGCTTGTCTGTAAAGCTTTTGATTTCTCCATCAAATCTGAATGAGATCCTTGCTGGGTAGAGTAATCTTGCTTGTAGGTTTTTCCCTTTCATCACTTTAAATATATCCTGCCACTCCCTTCTGACCTGCAGAGTTTCTGCTGAAAAATCAGCTGATAACCTTATAGGGATTCCCTTGTATATTATTTGTTGCTTTTTCCTTACTGTTTTTAATATTTTTTCTTTGAATTTAATTGTTGTTAGTTTGATTAATATGTGTCTTGCCGTGTTTCTCCTAGGGTTTATCTAGTATGGGACTTTCTGCGCTTCCTGGATTTGATCGACTAATTCCTTTCCCATGTTAGGGAAGTTTTCGACTCTAATTTCTTCAGATATTGTCTCAGACCCTTTCTCTTTCCGTTCTTCTTCTGTGACCCCTACAATTCGAATGTTGGTGCATTTAATGTTGTCCCAGACGTCTCTGAGACTGTCCTCAGTTCTTTCCAGTCTCTTTTCTTTATTCTGCTCCTCGGAAGTTATTTCCACTATTCTGTCTGCCAGCTCATTTATCCCTTCTTCTGCATCAGTTATTCTGCTATTGATTCCTTTTAGTGTATTTTTCATTTCAGTTATTGTGTTGTTCTTCACTGTTTGTTTTTTAGTTCTACCTGGTGTTTGTTAACCATATCTTGTATTTCCTTGATCCACGCCTCCATTCTATTTTTGAGATTTTGGATCATCTTTATTATCATTACTCTGAATTCTTTTTCATATTGCTTGCCTATTTTCTCTTCATTTATTTGGTCTTGTAGGTTTTTACCTTATTCCTTCGTCTGTAACATATTTTTTTGTCGTGTTATTTTTTTTGATGGGTGGTACTATGTTCTTGTCTTACTGGTTTTTTGGCCCGAGGCGCCCAGCACTGGAGTTTATAGGCATTTGTTTAGAGCCGGGTCTTGGTGTTGAGATGAGGATTTCTGGGAGACCTCACTCTGATTAATATTTCCTGTGGTCTGAGGTTCTCTGTTAGTCCGGTGGTTTGGGCTTGGCGGACACTCCACAGGAGCTCAGGCCAGATCCCCTGCCTGGGAACCAAGATCCCTCAAACCACGTGGTGTGGCAAAAGAGAAGAAAAAAAAAAAAGGACCAAATAGAGAGACTGATGTAGAGAACAAACGTTATGGACACCAAGGGGGAAAGCAGCTGGTGGGGTGGTGGTGGTGGTGGGATGAATTGGAAGGTTGGGATTGGCATATATACACTAATATGTATAAAATAGATAACTAATAAGAACCTGCTGTAGAAAAAAAATAAATAAAATAAAATTCAAAAAAAGGAGCAGTACAAAAACAAACAATAAAAAATAAAATAAAATTAGAAAAAGATATATAAGATATATTAGGAAAAAGAAAAATATAAGTGAAAGAACTAAAACAAGGTAAAACAGAACCACAACAGAAAAAAAAAGTGGGCGGGAGCAAGCCAAAACGAGCAGAACAATAACAGTATATAAAGAACAAAATAAAATAAGAAAAATTTCAAAATTTATTTGAAAAAATAAAAATTAAAATGAAACAACAAAATAAAATGGAACCACAATCTTAAAAAGAAAAAAAAATGCTGGAAAAGGCCTTGGCTGTGGGGGTGGGGTTGGGGCTTAGTTGAGGGCGAGGTTTAGGCAGGGGGCGGGACCTAGGCTCAGGACCCATGCAACCGGAATATTCAGCACTGCTGGAGAGGGCCTCGGAGTGCGGAGTTCAGAGGTAAGGCACTGGGTGGAGGTGCGGGGGCAAGGTTTAGGCCCAACTTGGTCGTAAGGGGTCTTGGAGTGTGAAGTGCAGAGGTAAGGTTCTGGGTGGGGGCGGGGCTTATGCTCAGCATGGCTGGAGGGAGCCACAGAGATCGGATGATTAGGACCTCAGCAGGCTTTCTGGGGCCCAAGTGGGCAGGGGAAACACTGGCTGCATTCCCTTCCAATCCATTGTTCTCCCGACAGTCTTTCGCCATCCCTGTTGATCCCCTCACTGTGGGTGGGCTTCCCAAGAGTAGGAACCCCTTTCCTCCCCCAGCCGCCTCTCCAAGGCTCCAGTTCCATCTTGCCTCCACTTCTCCTCCCTCCTCCCTCCCCACCATGTCTTACTCTGTTGCTCTGGTGTTCCTCCTGTCCCCTTAGGTTTCCGTGGTCCCCCACGTGGTAGGTGCCCTAGTTGTGAGGATATGCGAACTCCATGTCCTTCTAGTCTGCCATCTTTATGATCCTTTGAATGTGTTGTTGAATTTGGTTTGCTAATATTTTGTTGAAGATTTTTGTGTCTATGTTCATCAGTGATATTGGCCTGTAATTTTCTTTTTTTGTGTTATCTTTGTCTGGTTTTGGTATCAGGGTGATGGTGGCATCGTTGAGCAAGTTTGGGAGTGTTCTTTTCAGTTGTTTGGAATAGTTTCAGAAGGATAAGTGTTAACTATTCTTTGATAGAATTCACCTGTGAAGCCATCTGGTCCTGGACCTTTGTTTGTTGGAAGTTTTTAAATCACAGTTTCAATTTCAGTACTTGTGATTAGTCTGTTCATGTTTTCTATTTCTTTCTGTTTCAGTCTTAGGAGATTGTACCTTTCTAAGGATTTGTCTGTTTCTTCTAGGTTATCCATTTTATTGGCGTAGAGTTGCTTGTAGTAGTCTGTTATGATCCTTTGTATTTCTGTGGTGTCCTTTGTAACTTCTCCTTTTTCATTTCTAATTTTATTGATTTGAGTCCTCTCCCTTTTTTCCTGATGAGTCTGGCTAAAGGTTTATCAATTTTGTTAATCTTCTCAAAGAACCAGCTTTTAGTTTCATTGATCTTTGCTTTTGTTTTCTTTGTCTCTATTTCATTTATTTCTGCTTTGATCTTTATGATTTCTTTCCTTCTACTAACTTTAGGTTTTGTTTGTTCTTTTTTGTCGAGTTGTGTTAGGTGTAAAGATAGATTGTTTACTTGAGATTTTTCTTGTTTCCTGAGTTAAGATTGTATTGCTATAAAATTCCCTCTTAGAACTGCTTTTGCTGCGTCCCATAGGTTTTGGATCATCATTGTTTTGTTATCGTTTGTCTCTAGGTATGTTTTTATTTCCTCTTTGATTTCTTCAGTGGTCCATTGGTTATTTAGTAACATATTGTTTGGCCTCCATGTGTTTGTGGTTTTTACAGTTTTTTCCCTGTAATAGATATCTAATCCCATAGCATTGTGGTCGGAAAAGATGCTTGATATGATTTCAGTTTTCTTAAACTTACAGAGAGCCACTGAAGTCAGGTCCCAGGATTGCAGTAATCATGGATCTGGACCCACTGTTGTTGCTATGGGGCAAGCTCCATCCTTAGCCTGGCCCAACGTACATGTGTATGTGCCAACAGAATCTACAGCTGCTAAAGCTAGGCTTGTGTTTTCTGTGGGAGCACTGCTTGTTTGTTCAGATATGCTGTAGGCTCTGAGTTTACAAGGCCAGTCTTGGAGATGTCATTTCACAGTTTGCACAGCTACGAGGAGAGATTTCGGCTTTTCTTCCTTAGTTGATGTCCCCTGGGGCTTAGCTGTGGTTACAACCCCACCTCTGCATGTGGGTCACCCACAGGGGTCTGCTTGTGAGGCTGCCCTGGATCATATGAGTTTGCTCTGGTGAGGAGGGGGCTCGGAGGCTGTGTAGCAGCCAGGGTTGCGGGACCCCTGGCGGCAACAGGTGCATGGGGAAACCGGTGGCCGCGGGCATGAAATAGTTGACCCCTGTGGTGGCCCTTCCTAGTGCTCGGCCACGGGTGCAAGAGAGCCTTCCCTGGCGTTGACAAGGCACGTAGGGAAGCCAGAGGCCGCGAGAGAGCCGGCCCCAGTGGGGGCCCTTCTGAGTGCCCAGGGAGGCAAGGGCCAGTGCATGGGGAGAAAGGCTGCAATGGCAGCTCCTCCCTTTCTGTGTCACTTAACAATGGCCCTTTCCTGCTATGGCAGTCTCAGTTTCCTCCACAAGCATTCCCAGTTGCGGATTTCCTCACTCCCGTCTCCTCATGCTCTCTCCTCACAGCCAACAGCAATCCTCTCCCTGGATTTACTCCCCAAACCCCACATTCCAGCACCCAGCCCCTTTCCACACTGGGACACACGTCTCAGACTGGGGCACAAAGGGCTGTGGCACAGACCATCTGTGTAGGTCTCACTCCGTCCTGCCTGCCACAGACCGGGTGCTGCACTCTCTTCCGATAGCCCCCGAAACTCCCCTTCTGTGCCAACTGATCTCCCTGCCGGTGAGGGGCTTCCCAAGATGTGGCAACCTCTTCTCTTCTTTTTTCTTCTTCTTTCTTTCATCCTCCCCAGTTACGTGGGGATTTCTTGTCCTTTTAGGTGACCGAGGTCCTCTGCTAACTTTCAGCCTGTGCTCTGTGAGAACTGTTCCATTTGTAGATGTATTCTTGATGCATTTGTAGGGAGAGATGAACTCCACGTCCTCCTACTCCTCCGCCATCGTGACCTCCTCCCCTTTTCTTTCTTCTTAAAATTTAATTGATTTCTTTTTTCTTTTCTTTCTTTTTTTTGGCCGCATTGCACCATGCACACAGCATGTAGGAATCCACTTCCTTGACCAGGGATCAAACCCGTACCCCCTGCAATGGAAGCATGCATTCTTAACCACTGGACCGCCGGGGAAGTCCCTAATTGACTTCTGCCCTGATCTTTATTATTTTTTTCTTCTAATTCTTTTGGATATAATTTGCTGTTTTTCTAGTTTCTTAAGGTAGAAGCTGAGGTCATCTGTTTGAGACGTTTCTGACATTTACGTCAAATGGGTGGTAAAGAGGAAAGAAATACTTCTAAAAGGCACAAAAATCTTCAATAACTTCTGATTGTTGGTAGGATAAAACCCCAGATCCTTAAATTGTTATTTTTAAATCCCTCTAAACTGAATTTAAATTTAAGATGATAAACTGAGCATACCTCCTCTTTCATCTAAAAGCCTATTAAAATAATAGCAGAGGACTTTTTAAAAGGGACAAGCCCACGAAAATGAAAAGCTGTGTGAGGGAAGGACATTAGTGGAGAAACATTATCAAAATTTTGGAAGTTTGTGGATAAATAGAGTAGGAAAAGCATTCATAGAGGGGGCTATAGAGAGCAATAGTAATTCTGCTTGGCAAAATCCTGGTAATCACCTACTACTTAGAAATGGGAATGAGAAATGAAACTGAAAATAGGCAGATTAAAGACATTCTTAGAGTTCTATGACTCCTTCTTCTGCCTTGGACCAGTTGCTTTCTCAGAAGATATACTGCTGTTGTTCTTCTGTTTCTTTGCACTGGGCTCCAGAATTGTTTTCAACATTTCTTATACATGTATCTTTCTCTTTCTTGGAGTCCATTCTTATTTTGATACAGTACATTCTCAAACACTCCCTTCAATACTTTTCTCTTAGATATATTTGGAAATGTTTGTGGAGGACATTTTTGATTGTCACATTGTCCGGGAGTAGTGGCACTACTAAATCCTTAGAAACTTGAGTTCTTGGAAGTGAGTGAAAATGATTTTATTTTCCCTTTGCCCTTACTAATAATTTGAGTAGTTGTGAGATTCTACGTTTAAAATTATTGTCTCCACTATCTGAGAATTGCTTAAATTATTTCTTGCATCCATGATTGGTGATGAGAAAGCCAATGCCATTCTGATTTTTCGTCATTTAAGTGTGCTTAGAAGTTGGTAAAATTTGATTTTGAGTAGATAATGCAAATATATACATATAAGTTTACAAATAAATTGTATCAAATGTTTCATATTATGTATTTTCATTTGTATTTTTCAGACAATGAATGATTTTGACTATTTGAAACTACTAGGTAAAGGCACTTTTGGGAAAGTTATTTTGGTTCGAGAGAAAGCAAGTGGAAAATACTATGCTATGAAGATTCTGAAGAAAGAAGTTATTATTGCCAAGGTAACTGATTACTAGAGTTGATTATTAAATTTTTGTTTATGGTGTCCACAAGTGTGTGTGTTCATGCATGCACATGACTAAAGTGTAGAAATTCCATTAAATAACCAAAATGTTGATTGTAGGCTACAGCTACAATAATATCTGTATATTAATATTTATTTACAGTATTAAAAGTTTCAAAGTTTGTAATATCATCTGACTATTAGAATCTATTTTATTCCTTTGAGAGGGAAATATTTATTCTATGCTTGTGTGTTTGGGATAATGTTTTCACTATATATTTGTGCCTATATCACTAATTACAGTAGTGATACTTTTTGATATTTCCCCCCAACATTCTGAGTTTTTTATTATTAAATAAAATGGTGAATAGAATAGATTATTAGCATAGATTGTTTGTGCCCATAAATTTTATGTAATCATTGAATGGAAAAGCATTCTTAATAAATTTAAAATACTAGAATAATAAAACTAAAATGATCACTACAATACTTCTACTTAAAATCCATCACCACACATAGTTACAAGCTTTATTTTTTGTGGTCAGACCTTTTAAGATTTATTCTTCTAGCAAGTTTCAAATATACATTATGGTATTATTAACTGTATTTATCATTCTGTACATTAAATCCCCATGAATTCTTTATTTTATAACTATAATTTGTATTTTAAAATATATATATTTATTAAACTGAAGAATTAAAATATTATAAATTATGGTTGATTTACAATAGTGTGTTAGTTTCAAGTGTACAGCATAATGATTCAGTTATTTTTTCTGATTATATTCCATTATAGGTTATTACAAGATACTGAATATAATTCCGAGATATACAGTAAATCCTTGTTGCTTATCTATTTTATGTATAGTAGTTTGAATCTGTTAATCCCATACTCCTAATTAGTCCCTCCCCTCTGGTAACCATAAGTTTGTTTTCTGTGTCTGTGAGTCTATTTCTGTTTTGTATATAGATTCATTTATTTTTTTTTAGATTCCACATAAAAGTGATATCATATTGTATTTGTCTTTGTCTGACTTACTTCACTAAGTATAATAATCTCTAGGTCCATTCATGTTGCTGCAAATGGCATTATGTCATTCTTTTTTATGGCTGAGTAATATTCCATTGTGTGTGTATGTATATATATATATACACATATACATACATACATATATGTGTGTGTGTGTGTATGCCACATCTTCTTAAGCCAACTGTCTACTGATGGGCACTTGGGTCATTTCCACGTCTTGCCTATTGTAAATAGTGCTGCTGTGAACATTGAGGTTCATGTATCTTTTTGAATTAGAGTTTTTGTCTTTTCTGGATATATGCCCAGGAGTGGGATTGCTGGATCATATGGTAGCTCTGTTTTTAGTTTTTTAAGGCATCTCCATACTGTTTTCCATAGTGGCTGCATCAATTTACATACCCACCAACAATGTAGGAGGGTTCCCTTTTTTCCATACCCTCTCCAACATGTATTATTTGTGGACTTAGTGATGATAGTCATTCTGACAGGTGTGAGGTGATACTTCATTGTGGTTTTGATTTGCATTTCTCTAATAATTAGTGATGTTGAGCATCTTCTTTGGAGAAATGTCTACTTAGGTCTTCTGCCCATTTTTAAATTGGATTGTTTTTTTTTTAATATTGAGTTCCATGACCTGCTTGTATATTTTAGATATTAACTCCTTGTTGGTAGCATCATTTGCAGATATTTTTCTCCCATTCGATAGGTTGTCTTTTTGTTTTGTTGATGGTTTCCTTTGATGTGCAAAAGCTTTTAAGTTTAATTAGGTCCCATTTTTAATTTTTGCTTTTATTTCTTTTGTTTTTGAATATTGATCTAAGAAAATATTGCTTCAATTTATGTCCTAGAATGTTTTGCCTATGTTCTCTTCTAGGATTTTTATGGTGTCTTGTCTTATATTTAAGTGTTTAAATCATTTTGAGTTTATTCTTGTATATGGTGTGAGGGAGTGTTCTAATTTCAGTGATTTACACACAGCTATCCAGCTTTCCCATCACTACTTGTTGAAGAAACTGTCTTTTCTCCATCTTATATACTTGCCTCCTCTGTCGAAGATTGACTGTAGGTGCATGGGTTTATTTATGGGCTCTCTATTTTGTACCATTGAGCTATATATTTGTTTTTGTTCCAGTACCATGCAGTTTTAATTACTGTAGCTCTGTAATATAGTCTGATGTCAGGGCACATGATATTTCCAGCTCTGTTCTTCTGTCTCAAGATTGCTTTGGCAATTTGGGGTCTTTTGTGGTTCCATATAAATTTTAGGAATATTTGTTCTAGCTCTGTGAATAATGTCATAGGTATTTGGACAGGAATTGCATTAAATCTGTAGATTTAATGGGTAGTATGGCCATTTTAATTATATTAATTCTTCCAATCCATGGGCATTCCATTTCATCATTGAATCATCTTCAGTTTCCTTTATCAGTGTTTTATAGTTTTCAATGTATAGATCTTCATCTCCTTGGTTAAGTTTCTTCCTAGATATTTTATTTTATTTTTTTTACACTATTTCAAATGGGATTGCTTTTTTACTTTCTCTTGTTGATATATCATTATTAGTGTAAAGAAACCAATTTGTGTATATTGGTCTTTTATCCTGCTATCTTGCTGAATTCATTTATTAGTTCTAATAGTTTTTATGTGGCAACTTTAGAGTTCTCTATATTGAGTACCGTGTCATTTGCAATTAATGACAGTTTTATCTCTTTCCTCCCAATTTGGATACCTTTTATTTCTTTTCTTATCTGATTGCTGTGGCTAAGACTGTCAATGCTATGTTGAATAGAAATGGTAAGAGTGAGAATCCTTGCCTTGTTCCTGAATTTAGGGGGAAGTCTTTCAGCTTTTAACTGTTCATTTTGTGTTGGCTGTTGTTTTGCTGTAAATGGCCTTTAATATGTTGAAATCTGTTCCCTCTCCCTCTATACCTACTTTGGTGAACGTTTTTATCATAAATGAATGTTGGATTTTGTCAAATACTTTTTCTGCATCTATTGAGATGATCATGTGGTTTTTGTCTCTCCTTTTTTTTAATGTGGTATATCACATTGATTTGTATAAGTTGAACCATCCTTCTGACCCTGGAATGAATCCAAGTTGATCATGGTGCATGATCCTTTTTATGTCATGTTGGATTCGGTTTGCTAATATTTTGTTGAGGATTTTTGCATCTAAATTTATCAAAGATATTGGCTTATAATTTTCTTTTTTTGTGATGTCTTTGTCTGGTTTTGGTATCCGGGTGATGGTGGCCTTATAGAATAAATTTGGAAGTGTTCCCTCCTCTTTCATTTTTTCAGAATAGTTTGAGAAGGATCGTTATGAGTTCTTCTTTGTTTGTTTGTTAGAATCCCCAGTGAAGCAGTTTGGTCCTGGATTTTTGTTTGACAGAATTTTACAATTACACATTCTCTTTCACATCTAGTGATTGGTGTGTTCAAATTATCTGTTTCTTCTTGACTTAGTTTTGGCAGACTGTATGTTTTTAGAGATGTACATTTCTTCTAGGTTGTCCAGTGTTTGGCATACAGCTCTTCATAGTATTCTCTATGATTTTTTGTATTTATGTGGTATTGGTTGTTGTTACATCTCTTTCATTTCTTATTTTGTTTATTTGGGTCCTCTCTCTTTTCTTCTTGGTGTGCTTGGCTAGAGGTTTTTCGATTTTATCTTTTCAAAAAAAACAGCTCTTGGTTTTATTGATCTTTTCTGTTTTTTTTTTTTTAATCTATTTTATTTATTCAGTCTCTAATCTTATAATTTCTTGTCTTCTGCTGACTTTGGGTTTTGTTTGTTCTTCTTTTTCTAATTCTTCTAGGTGGTAGGTTAGGTTGTTTACTTGAGATTTTACTTGTGTCTTGAGGAAGGCCTGTATCCCTATGTACTTTTCTCTTAACACTGTTTTGCTGCATCCCATAGATTTTGTAAGGTTGTGTTATCATTTTCGTTTGCCTCGAAGTATTTTCTGATTCCTTTTTTGATTTCATCGTTGACTCATTGATTTTTAAGTAGCATGTTGTTTAGTCTCCCCGTGTTTGTTCTTTTCACATTTTTCTTTCTGTGGTTGATTTCTGTTTTCATTCAGAATTTTGTACCTTTTGACCACCATCACCCATTTTGCCCACCTACTGCTTCTAGGCTGTTCTCTGTGAGTTCAGGCCTTTCTTTCTCTCCTTTCTTTCTTTTCTTTCTTTCTTTTTTCTTTTCTTTCTTCCTTCCTTCCTTCCTTTCTTCCTTCCTTCCTTCCTTCCTCCCTCCCTTCCTTCCTTCCTTCCTTCCTTCCTTCCTTCCTTCCTTCCTTCCTTTCTTTCTTTCTTTCTTTCTTTTTCTTCTTCCTTCCTTTCTCTGTCTTCCTCCCTCCCTCCCTTTCTCTCTCTCTCTCTTTCTTTCTCTGTTTCTTTCTCCCTTCCTTCCTTCCTTCCTCCACATATAAGTGAAATCATACAGTATTTGTCTTTCACTGACTTATTTCACTTAGCAAAATGCCCTCAAGGCCCTTCCATATTATTGCAAGTGGCAAGATTTACTTCTTTTTGTGGCCGAATAATATTCCACTGTGTGTATCACATTTTCTTTTTCCTTTCAGCCATTGATGGATACATGGATTTATAAATTGTTTCCATGTCTTGGCTATTGTAAATAATGCTGCAACGTACAGGGGAGTGCAGCTTTCTTTTCACAATAGTGATTTTGTTTCCTTTGGACAAATACCCAGAAGTTTAGTTGCTGGATCAGATTGTAGTTTTAATTTTTTTGACAAACTTCCATACTGTTTTATATAGTGGCTACATCAGTTTACATTCTCACCTACTGTGTACGGGGGTTTCTTTTCTTCACACCCTCGCCAACATTTATTTCTTGCCATTCTAACAGGTGTGAGGCGATAGCTCTATGTGGTTTGGATTTGCATTTCCATGATGGTTAGTGATGTTCAGTTAGGTTTTTTTGTTCTATTTCTGTGAAAAATGTCATTGGAATTTTGATAGGGATTGCACTGAATTATCAAAGCCTTGTAGTTTTAGATGTACAGGTTTTTACCTCCTTGTTTAAATTTGTTCTTTAGTATTTTAATTTCTCTAATGCAGTTATAAATGGTATTTTAAAAAACTTTTTTTAAACTTTTTTAAAAAATTAAAAACTTTTCTCTCTTTGAGACTTTGTTATTAGTGTATAGAAACCAATTAATTTTTGTATATTGATTTTGTATCCTGCAACTTTACTGCATTTGTTTATTAGTTCTACTACTCTTTAGGGTATTCTGTATATAAGATTATGTCTTATGCAAATAGAGATGGTTTACTTCTTCCTTTCTGATTTAGATTCCTTTTATTTTATTTTTTTGTTTCTAATTGCTCTGGCTAGGACTTCCAATACAATGCTGAATAAAAGTGGTAGGTTGGGCCTCCTGTGTTGCTCCTGTTCTTAGAGGAAAAGCTTTCAGCTTTTTTCCACTGAGTGTGATGTTAGCTGTGAATTTGTCATATATGGCCTTTATTATGCTGAGGTATGTTCCCTCTATAGCCACTTTGTTGAGAATTTTTATCAGAAATGGATGTTGAATTTTGTCAGATGCTTTTTCTTTATCTATTGAAATGATCATTTGATTTTTATCCTTTCTCTTGTTAATGGGATGTATGACGTTGAATGATTTGCAGATGTTGAACCATCCTGGCATCTCTGGAATAAATCCCACTTGATTGTGGTGTATGATCCTTTTAATGTATTGTTGAATTCAGTTTGCTAATATCTTATTTAGGAGTTTTGCATCTATATTCATCAAAGATATTGGTCCGTAATTTTCTTTTTCTGTGGTGGTGTTGTGTGCTTTTTGGTATCCTGGTAACACTGGCCTAATAAAATGAGTTTAGAGTGTTTTGTCATCTTCTATATTCTTGAAGAGTTTCAGAAGAAGGACTGGTATTAATTTTTCTTTAAATGTTGATAGAATTTATCAGTGAGGCCATCTGCTCCTGGGCTTTTATTTTTGGGGAGATTTGTGATTACTGATGCAAACTCCATGTTCATTATTCATCTGTTCAGACTTCCTATTACTTCATGATTCAGTCTTGGTAAGTTGTATGTTTCTAGGAATTTATCCATTTTTTCTGAGTTATCTAATTTGTTATCGTACATTGTTCACTGACCCTTATGATCCTTTATATTTCTGTGGTATCAGTTTTGAATGTTCTCCCCTTTTGTTTATGATTTCATTTGAGTCATCTCTCCTCTTTTCTTTCTTTCTTTTTTTTAAATTAATTTATTTTGTTTATTTATTTTTGGCTGCATTGGGTCTTAGTTGCTTCGTGTGGGCTTTCTCTAGTTGCAGCAAGCGGGAGCTACTCTTCGTTGCGGTGCGCGGGCTTCTCATTGCGTTGTCTTCTTTTGTTGTGGAGCACAGGCTCTAGGCACGTGGGCTTCAGTAGTTGTAGCACGTGGGCTCAGTAGTTGTGGCGCATGGGCTTAGTTGCTCCGCAGCATGTGAGATCTTCCCGGACCAGGGCTTGAACCTGTGTTCCCTGCATTGGCAGGCGGATTCTTAACCACTGCGCCACCAGGGAAGCCCTCTCCTCTTTTCTTAATTTGTTTTGGTAAAGGTTTGTAAATTTTATCTTTTCAAAAAGCCAACTCTTAGTTTTGTTGATTTTTTTAAAAAGTGTTTTTCTAATCTTTGTTTCATTCATTTCTGCTCTATATTATTTCCTTCCTTCTGTCAACTATGGGCTTACTGTGTTCTTTTTCTAGATCCTTAAAGTGTAAAATTAGGTTCTTTATTTTAGATTTTTCTTTTTTCTTAATATAGGCATTTATCACTACCGACTTTCCTATTAGAATTTCTTTTTCTGTATTCCATAAATTTTGGTGCACTGTGTTTCCATTTCCTTTGTCTCAAGAATTTTTTGATTTCCCTTTTGATTTCTTTTTTGACTCATTGGTTCTTCAGAAGTGTTTTGCTTATTTTCTATATAATTGTGAGCTTTCCAGCTTTACTCCTGTTATTTTTAGTTTCATACTACAGTGGTTAGAAACTATAGTTGGTATAATTTTAATCTTTCGAAATTTGTTACGACTTGTTTTGTGATCTAACATATACTCCATCCTGGAGAATGTTTCGTGTATACTTGAGAAGAATATGTATTGTGAAGCCGTTGGATGGAATCTTTTGTATATATCTGTTAGGTCCATTTGCTCTAAAGTGTAGTTCAATCCATTATTGTCTTGTTGATTTTCTATATGGATGATCTTTCCATTGTTGAAAGTGGGGTACTGAAGTCCTTTACTATTATTGCATTGCTGTCTATTTCAGCCTTCATATTTGGTGACAATTGTTTAATATATTTTGATGCTCATATTGGGTGTGTATATATTTACAATTGTTATGTCCTCTTGATGAATCGATCCCTTTATCATTATATAATGACCTTCTTTTTCTCTTACAACTTTTGGCTTAAAGTCGAAATTGAACTTAAAGTTCAATTCCTACAACTTTCGACTTAAAGTCTATTTGTCTGATAGAAGTATAGCTACCCCTTGTCTCTTTTGGTTTCCATTTACATGGAATATCCTCTTCCATCCCTTCCCTATCATCATATGAGTTTCCTTAAAGCTTCAGTGAGTCTGTTTTAGGCAGCATTTAGTTGGGTTTTGTTTTTTTATCCACTCAGCAACTCTGTGTTTTTTAATTGGAAATGTTAAACCATTTATATTTTAAGGAATTATTGATGGTGAAAGATTTACTATCACCATCTGGTTAATTGCTTTCTAATTATTTTATAGTTTCTTTTTTCTTTTCTTCCTTGCTTGCTTTCTTTGTGAATTGTTCATTTTATATAGTGGTATATTTGATTCTTTTTATCATTTGTGTATCAGAGTTCTTTGCTTTGTGTTTACCCTGCTGTTCATAATACATTTTATAGTTATAGCAGTCTATTTTAAGTTGATAACATTTTAACTTCAATTGATTTTAAAAGTCCTACACATTTACTTCCCCCCAACATTTTATGTTATTGATGTCCCAATTTATATTTTTTATATTCTGTATCCACTAACAAAATATTGTAGCTATAATTATTTTTAATGCTTTGTCTTTTAACCTGTATGCTAGAGATCTAGGTGACTTACACACTGCCACTGCAGTTTTAGAGTGTTTCAGATTTGTATAATTACCTTTACCAGTGAATTTTATACAGTTATATGTTTTTATGTTACTGATTAATATCTTTTCATTTCAGCTTGAAGAACTCCCTTTAGCATTTTATGTAAAGCCGTCTACTGATAAATTTCCTCAACATTTGTTTTTCTGGGAAAGTCTTTATATTTCCTTCATTTTTAAAGGATAGGGTTGCTGGGTAATGTGTTCTAAGTTGATAGTTCTTTTTTCTTTGAGCACTTTGAATATATCATCTCACTCTCTCCTGGCCTGCAAGATTTCTTTTGAAAAATATGCTGATAGCTTTATTGGAGTTTCTTTGTACGTAATGAATACATTTTCTCTTGCTGCTTTCAAAATTCTCTCTTTGTCTTAGATTTTTTGAGAGCTTGTTTACAGTGTGTCTTGGTAAAGATCTCTTTTGGTTGAATCTGTTTGAGGAGCTTTGGGCTTTGTGTACCTGGGTGTCCATATCTCTCTCCAGCTTAGAGAAGTTTTAAGCCCTTATTTCTTTAAATATGTTTTGTGTTCCTTTGTCCCTTCCTTTTCTGGATTTCTATAATTTGAATATTGTTTCATTCTGTGGTATCCCATAAGTCACAGAGGCTTTCTTTACTCTTTCATTCTTACATCTTTTTCTTTGACTGGAAAATGTCAAGGGATCTGTGTTCAAGTTCACACATTGTTTTTTTTGCCTTATTGAGCCTACTGTTGAATTTCTGTATTGCACTTTTCATTTCATTCTTTGTATTCTCCAGCTCTGGAATTTCTGATTGGTTCTTTTTTTATCATTTCTACTAGTTTGTCAAACTTCTTGTTTTGTTCATGTATTGTTCTTCTGAGTTCATTTAGCTGTCTCTCTGCATTCACTTGAATCTTGCTAAGCTTCCTTAAACACTTTGAATTCTTTTTCACGTAACTCAAATCTATTTCTTTGGTGTCAGTTATTGGAAAATTATTGTGTACTTTTGGTGGTGTCATGTTTTCTTGCTTCTTCATGTTTCTAATGTCTTTGAGTTGATAATCGTGCATTCAAGGGAGCAGTTGCCTTTTTCAGCTTTTTAAGACTAGCTTCACTGGGGAAAGATTATCACCTAAAGATGAATGTGAATCTGCCAGCTGGGTAGGGTGCAGTGTCTCTGGTTCCAGGGAGGGCACACTAAAGTCCTTTCCATGCAGCTCTGTCAGCTGAGGTCAACATCAGCGTAGATTGTGACATCTTCCTTTAGAAGATGTGGATGGCAGTGGTGGCAAAAGCTGCTGGGATCCTACTATTCTTTTTTGCCTGTCAAAATTCTAGCCAAGGGAATCCCTCTTGATGGCAGGGCTGGTGTGCTGACACTCAGGGCATCAGTGGAACTGGTATCCTGGGACCTGGTGTGCACAGAGCTACCACAACACCTGAGTCGTGGGGGCACAGGTACACTTGCAGTGGCAGTGGCGCTGGTTTCTGAGGTGCAGGCACATGAAGACTTCCCATGGAACTGGGGTCTGGGTTCCTGGGAATCACCACAGTGACTCAGGCCCTGGGGTAAAGGGGAATGCAGTAGCAGCAGGATTCCTGGGATGACAGGGTTCAGCAGTGGCTTGGGACCCAGAGCCAGAGTACAGTAGTGTACTTCATTTTTTTTTTTTTTAAAGATTGATTGATTGATTGCTATGTTGGGTCTTCGTTTCTGTGCTAGGGCTTTCTATAGTTGCAGCAAGCGGGGGCCACTCTTCATCGCGGTGCACGGGCTTCTCACTATCGCGGCCTCTCTTGTTGCGGAGCACAGGCTCCAGACACGCAGGCTCAGTAGTTGTGGCTCACAGGCCTAGTTGCTCTGCGGCATGTGGGATCCTCCCAGACCAGGGCGTGAACCCGTGTCCCCTGCATTAACAGGCAGATTCTCAACCACTGCGCCACCAGGGAAGTCCCAGTAGTGTACTTCTTATAGATGGTTGGTCAAATACCTGACTCTGGCCTCAGGGTTCTGTTTTATAGCAGCAGCATCTTGGCCTCAGCAATGGTAAGTCATAACCATGGCCTAGGACCCAGGGGGCAGTTACAGATCAGTAACAGATTGGCCCCAGTGATGTTGGGTCATAGCAGCAACTTAGAACTCTGGGGTCGGTTGCAGAGCTCCAACAGCAGTCTACTGATGGGCAGGTCAAAGCCCTGACTTTCAACCCGGGGGGCAGGGTATAGAGCAGCTGTAGCACCACCTGCCCCAGTTATGGTGGGTCAGAGCTCTGACTTGGAACCCCAAGGATGGTGTGCTGAGCAGCAGCATGTGGCCCTGTAATGGCAGGTCAAATGGTGACAGAAACCCAGGGACAGGGAACAGAGTTGCAGCAGCACAGCCTGATGATGGCAGATCAAAGCCACAATTTAGGACCCAGGGGTGGTTGCAGAACAGTGGCAACATTGCTTGGTAATGGCCCATTAAAGCCGTGTGTCGGGACCCTAGGGGCAGGGTGCAGAGCAGCAGCAGAGTGGCTCCTTATGACAGGTCAAAGTCCTGTCTTAGGACCCAGGGGTAGGGTGCAGAGCAGTGGTATTGCAGCCCAAGTTATGACTGGTTAAAGCTACAACTTGGGACCCAGTGGCAGGGTACAGAGCAGTGACACAGCCCCATTTATGGCAGATCAAAGCTGCAGCTGGATCCTGGGAGTGGAACACAAGCAGAGCAGCATGGCCCTGGTTGTGGCATGGTAGAGCCCTAAAGTGGGACATGGAAGGCAGGAGACAGAGTAGTAGCCCTTGTATGGCAGGTTAAAGCCCTGATTAGGACTCAGTGGTAGGGCTCAGAACAGCAGCAGCTTGGCTTTGTGGATGGCTAGATTTTGTGGCATCCTGAGATCCAGGGAGCCGGACACAGCAGTGACTAGGGTCCCTGGGGCCAGGTGTCATCCGCAGCAACAGCTCCTGCCCCAGAGAGGAGCTGGGGTGGTGTGGACTTCCGGTAGCTCTGTTAGCTGAGTTCAGTCAGTGTTGGTGAAGACTGTGGGAATCCTCAGTAGTGAAAGCTGCAAACAACCATGGCAGTGAAACTTGTTGGAGTTCTCTTGCTCTTATTTTCCCCATAGGGGGAAATCCCTCTGAGGCCATCTTTTTTGGTGCCTAACTGCTCTGGTCTAGAGGATGGGATGTCACAGGTAAAATGCTTCCTATACTTTTCTGGCAGCCATCCTCGTTTTTAAAAACTCTACAGGGTTTATGCTGCTCATTGCTTTCTGCTGATTTCACTGTAGTCCAGAGCTTTTCAAAAGATGTTTTCATCAGTTTGTAGTTGTTTGTTGTTTTTGTAGGATAACCTAATATTGGGACCTCCTAGCCCTCCATCTTGTTGACATCACTCCTAACAAGTCCTATTTCTGATGCTAAATGTCAGTGGTCCCTAAGACCACTCTCAGGCTTAATATTTCATTAGGAATCACGGATCTAGGAAAGCTGATATACTAGTGGTTATGGCTTATTGTAGTGATAACATACAGATTAAAATCAACAAAAGGAAAGGTATATGGGACAAAGTCCAGGAAAAACCTTTCAGGTGTCCTCTCCCAGTAAAGTCACATGGATTCACTTAATTCCCCCAGTAACAATGTGTGACAACATGTGCAAAGAGTTGTCAACCCAGGAAACTCACCCAAGCCTTGGTTTCCCGGATTTTTATTTTAAGTGAGTCATGTAGGCAAGCAGCACCTGTGTGGTTTCCCTAGCCACCCTGAGCAAAATCAGGCACACAGCATTCATCATTCTTCCTGTTGTTTGCATGAACTGTCTAGTCAAACTGGTGTCATGTGGCCCAAGATCTCTGGCATGCAAAAATGCTCTTACCAGGTAGAATATTCCAAGGGATCAGAGCTTATTTCCCAGGAACTAGCTAAGAGACAGTCCTGAGGATTGACTTTCCTTGTGAGTGTACAGGGTTTGAGCAATCCAGGCCTTCTGAGTTCATTCTTCCCTACACGTACACCTATTAAAATATCAAACCAGTGCTTTGACTTGACTACTGACATTTCTCTTTCCTTGGCTTTTAAGTTATTAAGTGCTGGCCCCTAACCAGAAATTCTTATCACCTGCCAGCTTCTTTGATCCATTCTTTCAGATTCTCATGAACCTCTGTATTATCTATTGTGCAAATGATTGTGGTTTACTGTAGGAAGCAGATAATGAATGTATTTGCTTTGATCTGCTGCATCTTCATCATCTGTCATTGTGCTATCGGAGGTATGATTTCATTGATTTGTGTTCTGGATTTGCTTCTTGCAGTCGTGAAGATTCTATCATTCTTTAGCATCATTCCTAGGGTTATCATTCACTATTTACTGATTCATTCATTCTTTCTTTCAACAAATATAAATTGAACACCTAATTATTTACTAGTTACTGTCCTAGGCAATGGGAATATGTGACTGAATAAGACTGACCAAAATTCCTCCCCTTTGGAAATTACATTTTAGTCAGGAAACGGACACATGACAAGTGAGTAAATCGTAGTATGTAAGAAATTAATACATACCATGGAGAAAAATTAAGTAGGGTAGGGAAACAAGGAATAGTGGTGTTTGTGATTTTTGTGGTTTTTGTAGTTTTAAATAGAATGATCACAGAAGACCTCACTGAGAAAGTGAAATTTCAGTGAACATTTGAAGGAAATGAGGAAGCAAGGTATTTGGGAGGAAGACTTCAGGTATTTGGGAGGAAGAATATTCCAGACAGAGGAAATCACAATCAAAAAAGCACTGAGGAAGCAGCATATTTTAAAAATAGCTAGGAATCTAGTCTAGCATGGCTTGTGTAGAGTAAGAGTAGTGGAGGGTTGTTTAGGGTGGTGGTAGATGTTGTAAGGATATTGGTTTTTACTCAGTGTAGTGGGAAGCCATTGGAAGTTTTTAAGCAGTATAGTAACATGATATAATTTTCATTTTAATATCATCACTTTGGCTGCAGTGTTGAGAATAGACTGTGTGTTGGAAGCAGGGAGTTTGTTAGGAGTTAATGGCAATAATCCAGATAATTGATATAGTGGCTTACATTAGGGTATTAGCAGTGGAGGTGGTAAGACGTAATCAATCTGGGGTATATTTTGATGAAGAGCCGTGAGGATTGCCTGACAGATTGAATGTAGGGTATGAGAGAAAGTAAGGAGTTGAGGATCATTGCCAGGTTTTTGGCCTGAGCAACTGGAAGGATGGTGTTGCCATTTGCAGCAATGGGGATGATTTTTTTCTGTGGAGAAACAAGCCTTTTCATGGGAGATTAGAAATTAGGTTTTGGACCTGTCAAATTTGATATTTCTGTTAGACACCCAAGTTAAAAGCATCTATTAGACGTCCATGTCAAATAAGCATTTCTGGAGTTTAGGGAAGAAGCCTGCATTTGAGACACAAATGTGGAAGTCCATGATCACCATATAGACTGTATTTAGCTTCATAATCTGAATGAAGTCACCAAGGGAATGAGTGTACCTATGAAGGGAAGAGGTTAATGACTTCTCTTCTGAGTAGGAAGTAGGATTACACTTTGAAACTGTGGGAGTGAGGTTGAGATAAAGAAAGACAACTTAATGAAAGTCTCCTGGACTGAATGAAAGTCAGATAGACCTTGGTGCCAATCTCAGCTCAATAGTTTAACTAGGTAAAGTAACCTTGTGGGGTTGTGTGTACATTTCATCATACATACCAGGCCTGCTAGGAGGCCTGGGAAAGTTTTGAAACATTCATACTGAGGAATGGAAGAATGACCTTGGTAGGGATGAGTTAAAGAATCCTAAGAAGATTCAGCTGAGATTAGAGAGGGCATTATAATGGTGCTAGTCAGTATGTTTGTGATTTTATTCCCCTTGAGATGTGGAATATATCAATAAAAGTGAGAAAGTAGAGATTGATTTATTCCAGTACTGGGCATTGGAAGAGGCAGAAGGAAAGAAGGGAATGTAGTGAAGGGCAATATAGACAAGCAACATATTCTACAATTTAAGAAGGACTAGGTGCTGAAGATTATGTCATGATTGAAGTCAAAGAAGTTCATGTAGCCCTCCATCCAAGTAACATTGGTTTGGCCAAAAAGTTTGTTTGGGTTTTTCGGTAACATCATATGAAAAACCCAAGTAAACTTTTTGGCCAGCCCGATATTTGGAACAAGAGCATCAAGAATAAAGTATCAAATAACAACATTTGATAAAGGTGATATAGTATTCATAGACAACAGGGAACAATTGTGCTTTCATTTTTTCCATCAAGATGAAAAAGATCTTCAAAAAAGGTAATAGCAATAGAAATGAAGGAACGGTGAGGAGAAAGTGTGAGAGCTGGAGAGTGGAAGTATTAGAAGTCTGCATCTGGGCCATTGCTCAAGTTTTCCAAAGAGGGGGAAGTTACAACCCCAAAATTTAGAGCTTGATAAGTATGACATCTTTCCTATGGAAACAAAAAGTATAGATTGCTGACATATGGCTTGTCAAAACAGAACAAGTAAGTAATGATCACTTGTAGTCATTGTGGTTTGATTAAGAATAAAGGTGCCAAGGTAAAAACTTCTCCCCTCTTCTCCCTGCTTCCCCACCTGCTACATCTCCTCCTCTGGGTGTCATTTATAGCTCTGGATAAAAAAAAAAAGATGCTTTAGATATGATGTATCTTGATTTCAACCAGCTTCTGATAAAAGTCAGTCATTATAGTCTTGTGGTCAAAATGGAGAAAATAATGTGAACAGAGTTAAAGTACCTAGTTAAGTTGCTACCAAGCTTTCTGAAGACGGGAGGCAGTGTGGTGAAGTGGAAATGACCATTGAAGTTGGACTTAGATGGGATCAATATTGACCTTTTCACCTGCAACTTGAGCAGTTTAACTTCAGTGAACCTTGATTGCCTCATATAAAATGGGAATAGTCAAACCAAACCTGCTCAGTTACTACAAGGATTAAAGGAGATGACACCCTTGGTCCTCGGTAATAGAGATGTTCTTTTCTTCTGTTTCTCTGCTGTCATTTACTCCTTGTCCTCCCCCGCCTCCAAAAAAACCCTAACTACCACAAAACAGTAAGTGCGGCAAATGAAAGGAGAATTTTAGACTATGTGTAGTAGAGGAGAGTGATAAATTAGAGACAATTGAGAAAATAAATATGAGGAACACTATTCTGCCTCATGTTTGCAAGAAATAAAATTCCATTCTCTGTAAACTTCTTTCTATGAAAGAAATTAGATTTTAAAATTCATTGTTGAGTATTTTACCATGGATGAATATACATGAAACTATATTTCAAAAGCTTTTTCATGAAAACATTATACTTACATTATATACCAAAGCACTCTTCATTTGTAATCATGATCAACAAATGGATTTTTTAAAAAGCATCATATTGTTTTAGCCACTAAGCTTTATCACTGTTATTTATAACTTTTTGTTTTGACGTATTGCTTTTAACTGTAATTAAAAATTATTGACATCTGTGTTTACTTTTTAGCTTGTGCATACCTTATCTTCATAGGAGAAACTAATTAGTATGTAAAATATTGTACCATTAAATTTGCATTAAGGGGGAAATTCTAATTTGATCAGATGTAAAAATATGGTAGAAAATACATTTTAATACATGAAAGATATGTACATGGTATTAATTCTGGTTTCATTCTTACAACAAAGAAATATTGTTTTAGCTTTTGCCTACCTACATCTTTACTTGGCTCCTTTAATGTGATTAGGCAGATCATAGAATTTAGAAAAAATATAATCTTTCATGAAACTTACTAAGTGATTTAGAAAAACAACTGTTACATATAATGAGTTTGTTTCAACAAAATAGAATGAAATATCTGCCAGAAATATTTTCTGAAGTACTAGAATATCTTTTCTGGTTTCATACTTACCTTTCTTTAAGTCTTTTCCTAGTTTACTGCCTCAAATCACTTAAAATCCTGAAGTATAACAGGTAAATGTTATGTCTTCTGTAAATCTCTTTCTGACTGCATATAAAGAAATATTTCTTCTGCTTTACCCTCTTGTTGGAAGCATATAGCTATTAGTTTTTTTACTATTAATTTTATATCTCAAAAATACTTCAAACATTTTTTCTTGTTCCTGCTGTTCCTGTCATCCAAGCCATCCTCATTTCACTCTTGTACTGCAGTTGTCTCCTGATTGACCCCTCCTGTTTTTGCTGTCCTTCTCAGAGGAGGCTGAGCAAACTTAAAAATGGAAATCAGCTGTGTGCCTCGGATTCTCCATCTTCTACACCATCACATTACCCAACCTATGATCTTCCAGTAGCATTGATTTTCCTTCATTATCCCATTTACTATGGTAGATACCCCAATTTTCCCTTAAGAAAATCAGATCACTTATCAGAATTCGTAATTATTTCTTAAATTGGATATTTACCAATTTGTTATGTCTTCTCCACTAGCATGTGAACTCCATGAGCAAAAGAATCATGTCTTTTTTTTAAACCACTTTATACTTGCACTGTCTTAACATTAAGTAAATACATATCGAGGATTTTGTTTTTTAATCATTGAATTCAGTTCTATATCTCAAAATAGCCACTTGTATAATCCTTAATCTTGTATTTTACATTCATTATATGATTCTCATAAACTGCAGTATCCCCTTCTCTTCTTTGTTTTTTCCATTAATACTGACCACCATCTGACTAACTGGAATGAAAGCTCCATGAGGGCAGGGCTTTGGTCTGTGTTGTTCAGTTGCCCTGTCTTCAGTGGGTAGAACAATACCCAGAATATATTTGTTTCATATCTATTGAAGGAATAAATGATTGAATGAGTGAAGTCCCACACATTTGACATCTTGGAATTCATTCCTATGATAAACAGCTAAGTTCAACAAACACTTAATAAGTACCTACTGTATGCTAATCATTATGCTAGGCACTGTGGGCACAGAAATTAGTTATGGTGTCATTTCTGCTTCTTATTTATTTTGTATTAAGATGTTTGGTATTACTCTAATTAATTTAGAAGTTATAGTATGATATGACAGGGGCTTTCATACTGTTTGAGCACTTAAGCCTGGTTCTTATTAAACAAATAAGACTGGAATGCTTTCTTACCCATACTTTATTTCACTGGTTTTAAACACTATGTCATTACACTTTACTTTCTGTTCAGACAGAATTGGTCTCACCCTCTTGGAATGGCTTTTGGATTTTAGCATCTTTGATCAGTCTATTGCTCATTTATCTGCTAAGTCTAACTAAGGTCAGATGCTTTTATAAAAATAATAAATATAATGCAGTGTCCTAATGTTCTCTTGTCTTACTTATAACCTAACTGTGATTTGCCAGCAATATTAAGAAATTGATCCAGTAAGGGCCTTGTTCAGGATCTTGGCAGCAGCAGAGACCAGAGATGCTGTGTTAGTTTCAGCAGTTGTCTTCCTTTCCTTTCATTCTTTAAGATAGTGTTATTTTTAAAATATGAAACATTTTTCCAGTTCTCCATATGTTGAGGAAATCTTTCCTAGTTCACTTTTGATGTCAAGATGAAATTTATGTACAAGATTGGGGAAATACACTCTTAGTGTATTTTTGGTTTGAAATATATCCAGATTTAAAAAGTGTCACCTAGAATAGGCTGTGACCTTTTTTTTTTTAAAAAAAAGAAGCATGCTAAAAAGCCACAAGCAAAAATATACAGCTTTTATACTCTGTTTTTATTTCTAAAATGTATAATTTAGAATTAAATCTTATACAGGTACTGTGTCCCCCTTTTCAATAACTGATTTTTCTTTTAGGTGGAAGACTTACAAATTCTGTGATCTTTAATGAAATATATCCTTTAAATCCCCCTGAATACAATGTAATACAAACATGGAAATATTAACTACTCCATGCCTAGCTGTTAACTTATAAGGCATTCTCTTCAAGGGGAAAGGCTTACTATTTCATTTTCTGTGTCCCTGATAATTTTTGCTGATTATTATATCATTATTGCTGTACTTTAAGTATGACTGAATTTATATGAGTTTATACATTATAGCCATCTGATTTAAATCACTAATTTGATTTGATTTTTTTTTTTTTTGGTGGAAGAGAAGCTTAGCAATAAAGGGAGCATGTGTTTTAAAATCTTTTTCTGTGTCTGTGTTTATCTCTTCTGGTCTTAGAGAAATAGCAAAATTTTTATATTATTTGTGCTCAGAACATATATTAAAAGTTTGCCTTTTTCTTTTGTAGGATGAAGTGGCACACACTTTAACTGAAAGCAGAGTATTAAAGAACACTAGACATCCCTTTTTAACAGTAAGTGCCTAGAGGAAAGATGTTATAATCATAACATCTTATATTTAAGGGAGTTTTATTATAGCAACTAAGCTATGAAAAATAACATTTTAAATAACATTTATTTAGGTATGACATTTTCTTTGTGGATAAGTCAGTTTTGGGGAAATTATTAGAATGTATGGATTAAGTTTACAATATGCATGCATTTGTAGTCCTCTTGTTATATACCCATGAGTTTTTTGAGATTTTTTTTTTCTTCCCATAACTTTCACTGCCTTAAAAAAATAGAGCAAATACATTTAAAAATAAATTTAAATTTAAAGATAGCATTTAAGTTAAAAATAGGATAAGTCATGGTACATTTTCTTCATTAGATAAAGTATAAACTGTGACTTAAATACATATAATTTAGTTATTTTGAAACAAACTGATTTTTTTTTTTTTTAGTCCCGTTTAGATTGCTTGTAATAGAGGCATAATTTGCAAAGTTTCTGTATGTTCCTGGTTCCAATGAAGAGTATTAAGATTAAAAATAACAAACTTTCAAAAGGAGAAACTTTTAAAGATTTAGGATTATTTAGTAGGTTTTTTCAGAGGTATCACCAGATACATAGACTTACTTTGTTACATTGTTGTGTGTTTATTGTTCAGTGTATTAAGGTAGTTGGCTCTAAAGTTTTAATATCTTTATAACCTATAAAATTATCTGAAACAGCTCTATTGGATTGGGTCATGTTATGCGACCTCTATGCAAGAAGTGATACTGAAACTCTATTAGAAACCCAAGTATAACTACTGTAACTGTACTCCTAAGACTTTCCCTGAAGTAATTTGTAGGCCTTACTTTTAAGGTCTCATGGATAAGAACTTTGGGGACCAATACAGTTTCAAGTAGATGACATGGTAGATTGAGAAGTGCTCATAACAATTACTAAGTTTATTTTTAGTAAAAATCATAATTCTAATTTTTCCCCAAATAACACTCATTGCTGATCTTCACAAAATTTGTTTTATATTTCTCATAAACTTTTACTTAAGCATTCTTAAGGGAATAAATACACTCTTAAGGAACAAGAACAATTCATTTTATCAATCATGCTTACTGTTTCTAAGTATTCTATTTTTGATACCGTTGTAAGAATGTAGGATTATAATGTAACATTTTTTCTTTTTCATTTCAAGTCCTTGAAATATTCCTTCCAGACAAAAGACCGTTTGTGTTTTGTGATGGAATATGTTAATGGGGGAGAGGTGAGTCAAGAAGTATAACCAGCACTTGCATTTGCATGGTAGTATTGTTATTTTTTAAAACTTATTTATAATACAAGTTATAATGTAATAGTTCTCTACTTCTTGATAGGGATTTGTATAGCTCTTTCTACTATTTTAGTAAATGGGAGCTGAATAATTTTCTAATGAAATATAAGGATCATTTATTTTTTAAAATGACTTTTATGTATAGGAAAGTTTAATCATACTCTTTTTTCTAAATTTTTTAAATGTAAAAACATTTTACTACAGATATGATTTTTTAAATCATGGTTTTTAATTTTGAAAACCAGAAATAGAGGGTTTATGATGCTTTACATAGTTCTTCCTCAAGATTTGTGAAACTTATAAAAAATTATTTTACGCATTTTAAACTCAGTTTAACAATAGGCCATAGGCACATTGTGGTTGAGTTCTGTCTTCTTCTACACAGTAGTTAGAGTAACCTTGACTGTATTAAAGGGATTTTTAAGGAATTTTATAGTTTTGAAGGGAAATTCAATCATTTTAGTAGTATATTTCACCTATTGCTTTATTTTTTATCCTTTCTTCTCCCTATATTTGATCAAAATCAATGCGAGGGGAAAATGTAATTAACTGCACTAGTTAACTGGAAATATTTCACATTGTGAGTGTTCTGAAATAAATTTAATTATTAAATAGGGGCTTGTATCTCACAGACCTTAAAATAGTCTTATTATCCGGAAGGAGGGAAGGAAGAGAGGGAAAGAGGAATGGAAGAAAAGAGAGGGGGAGGGAGGGAGGAAAAGAAAGAAACAAAGAAGGGAGGGAAAGAGAGGGAGAGAGGGAGGGAGGGAGGAAGGAAAGAAGGAAGGAGGGAAGGAAGGAAGAAGAAAATATCCCTTATATAATATTTTCCCCTATAGAATTATCTGACTTATAGGAATTAGTCCATTGCAAAAAATTCATTCATTCATTTGGTAAACACATTTTGAGTGCCTTGGCAGTGCGAGTTTATCCAAATGTGTTAAGAATTTATAATTTATCTTATAACTGTATTATAAATTAGAATATATAGTGAAAGAGCTTTTAATTTATCTTATAAGTGTATTATTATATAGTGAAAGACCTAAGTGTTAATAAATTCATAAAAGAAAATGTGTTAAGGATGATCTAGCATTTAGGGTAGGCTTAATGAGATTTCATCAGGGGAACTGATTTGAGAGGATATTTCAGGTGGAGAGGATGATATGAGCAGAATCACTGGTAGGCAAGCACAGAGGAAGAAGTTGAGTAGTTAGATTATAATAGCCCAGGCATGGGACTTCTCTGCTGGTGCAGTGGTTAAGAATCCGCCTGCCAACGTAGGGGACATGGGTTCAAACCCTGTTCTGGGAAGATCCCACATGCCACAGAGCAACTAAGCCCGTGCACCACAACTACTGAGCCTGCGCTCTAGAGCCCGCAAGCGACAACTACTGAGCCCTCGTGCCACAACTATTGAAGCTTACGCGCCTAGAGCCCATGCTCTGCAACAAGAGAAGCCACCGCAATAAGAAGCATGTGCACCGCAACGAAGAGTAGCCCTGGCTCGCCGCAACTAGAGAAAGCCCACGTGCAGCAGCAAAGACCCAACACAGCCAAAAATAAATAAATAAAATTAATAAATTTATAAAAAAAAAGACATATCAAAAGTGACTTTTGGTTGGGATCAGGAAAATTAATATGTACAGTGAGTTTATGAAGAATGTGTTAAGGGTAAAATTATAAATTTGGGTTTGAAAAGCTTTTTCCTAAGGTTCTAAGAAAAACATATGTGGAGATATTACAGAGAATAAATAAAGGGTCAGAATATGGATACAGATTTGGGAGCCATTCCCATAAAGATTGTAATTTAAGTTATGGAAGTGGATATTTCCTATTTTGTGGGAAATGAAATTGGTGAAACTTCTATGTTAGTATCTATCAAAATTAAAAAAGCATGTATTCTGGGACCCAGCAATTTCATTTCCAGGAATTTATCCTACAAACATACTCACAAATATACCACAGAATAATATATGGATAAATATATTCATTGCACTATCGTAGTACCTTAAATGAGCATTCAGTAAGGAGACTGCTTAATCAGTGTTACATCCATGCAGTGAAATACTTTATATCCATTAAAAAGAATGAGGTAACCCAATATGGGCTGAGACAATGCAATTTCTAAGATACGTTATGAAATAAGAAAAACAAGGTGCAGACAGAATATAAAGTATGCTACTATTGTGTTAAAGTAAGACCATATATATGTGTATATATGTCTGTGTATACATTGAATATCTCTGGAATTATGTACTGGACATTATTGCTTACCTTTGGGAGGCAAACTGAGTCACTGGGGAAAAGATGGGAGGACGACTTATTTTTCACTTATTTATTCTTGTGCAGCTTTTGTATTTTGTGTATTAAAATTGAAGGAAGGAAGATAGGCAGGCAGATGGATGGAGGGATGGATGACCAGGGGAGAGAATATTATGTAGGGAAATGATAAACTGCAGGCAAAAACTTGGAGAAGCACTCTTAAATTGCAGAAGTACTCTTAGACAGTATCATGTGTTTGCATCTATTACAAAAATTAGCACATTGTTTTATAATTATGTATTTATTTGTCTATCTTTCCTACTAGACTCAGAGCTCCCTAAGGGACTTACTGGTATAACCCTGGCACCTTCAAATATTTATTTGATGTTTTGAGTGAGTAAATAAGTGAATAGATGAACAGATTCCCTCAAGGAACAGGGATAAAAGAAGTTAGCAAAAGTGGTAAACTAGGAACTGCTGAGAAATAGGAAGAAAAATAGAAAGTAATATGGTACATAGTTTACTTTAGAAAAAAAGCTGAAAATGTTTTTTCAGGAGGAAGTATCTTTGAGTGTATTTATAAAGTACATATTTATTGAGTATGAGCAGGGCACGCTGGTAGATACTGTGGGGCATACAAATCTGAATTAAACATAACTTTTACCCTCAAAGAGTTTATGATCTAGTGGGGAAGATTAGGTACAAAATTTATACTAAGTGTAAAGTGATAATTATCACTTGTATCAGAAGCATAGATTAAGGACCATGGGACTTCACAGGAAAGAAAGAAGAATTTTGGATGGTGGGATGAAGGGAAGCTGCCTAGAAGCTTAGTAGAGGGAGCTAGGTGGCACCTGCACTTTTATTCTAAACCTAGAGTACTTTGGCGATTAATCAATTGATGACTGTTAAAAAAAATTTTTTTTTACACAAAAGCAGATTTTCAGACTAGCCAGATGGTTTTCTTTAGCGATGGGATTATTTCACCTATTAAATTTATCTGAGAAGGAAATCTATATTCAGTATATGCTTATGGTGACTTATTTTATTTTGGTTTTGCTTTAGGTTCACCATGCCATTATTCCGCTCAAGAATGCTTCCTAGAAATGCAGAAAACTCAATTGCTGTAGAAAAACTACTAAACGTAGAACTTACGTTTTTGAAATAAGATTGAAGTAGAGAGAAGTAAAGTACAGAAATCTACAAATTCATACAAACAATCCATACCAACACTTATTGATATACCATGAGTTTCCCAAATGTGGAAAGTCTGTGTGGTATCTAGGAAACTTGAGCAGAGAATACTAGCCTGTTGAAAAGTAAGCTCTGGTAAATTGATAGTACTCACCCAAATGGCAGCATCCTCAAATCTCTTTCTATCCCGTGTTTGCCCTGAGACAGGCTTCTTTAATGGACCCATTGAAGTTAATTATAACTAGCTAAGTTTTCACTCAATTCATATTTATTGTCTGTTGATTTTTAATTAGCAATAGTATTCTTTTAGCCTATGTTCTGGAATGTTTATTTTGAAACATAAGATCAACAGCTGAGACATTTCTTTTCTTATACTTTCTTCACATTTTTGTGACTATCTGGACTTCTTTCAGCCTGATAGACTGCACAAGAGTTTAGCATGCTCATGGCCACGCTTGTTATTATCCCTATATATGCCAATATTGTTTAAAGCACTACATAATCTTGGTGGAAGTAGATTATGAGAGAAATACTGGTTGTGAAAAATCAACAGTGGCTGCTTATAGGCGTATCAGTACAATGGAGTCATATAATTTTATTTAATTTATATGAATTCAAAGAAATAGGCTCAGCAAGAGATAACATAGATAGATAGGAAGAAAGGAGGGAAGGAGGGAGAGAGGGAGGGGAGGAAGGAGAGTGGAAGGGAAGGAAAGAAGGAAATGGTGATTCTGCCATTCCGCTTGCTGAGTATATTCAGAGTGACCTCAAGATGAGAGAGAAATTTGCTATTCTTTTATTCCACGTCAGTTTCTACTTGCCATCCTTAGAGTTTCATGGGATATAAATTCTAGTGCTTAAAAATACATAGTTTTTATAAAACATTGTCATTAAGTGCATTGTAAGTAGAGGTGTTCATCTAAAGAAACTATATTATTTCAATGCTAGAGGGAAAAGTGTGCTGAGCTTAACTATATTGAGACAGTATATTGGTCTTCAGTGTAGTACCTTCCTAAGGAATTTCCAAGGATGATTTTGGTTATACCTCATAATCTATGTGTTAACTTTAGAACCCACTCCATTATAGTCTATTTGCCTATTAAATATTTAAAGAGTAACTACTATGAGTTGGACCTCAGAGGATGTAGAAATAAGGAAAATATGGTGCTTTACTTTAGAAGATGAGTATCTAATTGGAGAGACAGACAAGAAAATATACATATGCAGTGTCATTATTGCTATGAAAACACTGGTTGCTGTGGGATACAGAGAATGCCTATTTGAATCAATCCAAAAGGAAGAGAGAGGAGGAAGGGGGAGAATGCCAGGGTAGGAAACACTTCTTAAAGTAGTTGCTAAGCTAAGTCTTGAATGTAACTGTAAGTTACATAAGTAAGGATGAGAGGGAGAGCATTCCTACACAGAGAAAATAGAATGTTTAGAGTGTGATGGAGCTCATGCAAGCTCTCCCCCATCTCCCCAGATGTAGCACAGTATGGATGATGCATAGAGTCCTGCAGAGAAAAGCCAGAAGAATCTAACCAGGTAGGTAGGGTCATGTTAGGACAGATCTCTCCCAAGTAATTTAGATTTTATGCTGAAGGCAGTGAAGCATCATGGAATGACTTCTGTATGAAATGTTTTAGAAAGAAGACTTTGGTAGTGGTATGAGGCTTGTATTGGAAAAGACAAAATTGGATACAGGGAAACTACTTAGAAGCTACTGAAGTTGGAAGGTTTTGGTAATCCGATCATAAAAATGGTAAGGTTGTTAATTGAGCCAGTATTAGTGAGAAGGAATCGAATTCTGAATGGTGTTTAGGTACTAGAATTTCCAGGATTTAATGACTAAATGGAGAGAAAGGGAAACATCACACAGTTTCCTATTTGCTGCTTGGGGAATTGTGTGGATACTGGGCTGTTTGTAAAATCAGGAAACATAGTAAAAGGAATGAGTTCTGAGTTGGTGATCAACTGATCACATATTCAGTTGGTATGTGAGTTACCTCGTGGGGATCTGAAGGAAGTGGGAGAGTCAAGTCAGAGATACAAATAGACTTCAGCAGCAATGCTGAAACGAAGGAAGGGAAGAAATGTCCAGTGTGAGAATAGTGTGTAGTTAGAAAAATAAATGGCTAAGAATGGTGCCTGAAGATACCAACATCAGACGTGTTGGTGATGAGAGAAGCCTAAGGAGGATCCTGGATAGAAGGAGCCAGACAAGAGAAGCCTGAAAAGTTAAGGAAAGTATATTAAGTGTAAGAGTATAGTAAAGATATACAACTGAAGGATAGCAACTGAATTGGATTTGACATCTACTACGAGTTCCTAAGCAGAGTACCATGGATTCTTCTTTTTTTCTGGCATGATGCAAGGTATGTACCTTGGCTATAGTATAGAATATACAAGGGTTGGTTTGGAGCTCAGTAGAACAAGGTTATGGAAGTTCAGTGCAACCTTTGGTGGACAGTAAATCAGCATCTGGAGATTATAAAAGTACTCTAATAATGTGACCAATCACACTGCTGCTGACATATCCAAGCCACTCTCTTTTTGTAGCTTAAGTATTATCAAATTCATATGAGAAGCAGAAAAATATTGTGGGGAGAAAAAGTAAAATGAAAACTGACTAAGGTGTTTAGTTTGATTTAGAATGTCTCTACTTAGGACTCTTTCCCAAAATCTTACTCATAGCCTTATTTCTTTCAGGCCTGTAAACCAAACCTCTATAAATCCCTCTCCAGGCTGAAATCTCCTGGAGGTTAAGAAATTCATTAGTGGGGAAAGAAAAATCATTACAAAGAAATGTTACTCATCTGATAAATTTTTCACATTCTTCTATATTCTTTATGTGGGTACGACTGAACCTAACACTTTCTGTTATTTACTATTCTTGTCCACATTTTAGCTCGTTGTACACTCTATAGTAAGCCCTTTGATAAAATTCATTTTCTTTTTGCATATGACTTCCAGTTTCATGCCAATCTTGAGATCCTCTCATACTTATTTCAGATTCTCATTATCTGGCTGGCATTTTGTCTTCAATTATCTCATTTTAAATTCACATGAGACAGAAGTGCCGGCAGTCAGCATTCTAGTTCTACTTACTAATTTGTGGAGGTGTGACTTGGGTGATTTTTAAATTAAAAGTATCATTTCATATTCATAGTGATGACTTTTTAAATTTTACTAAATTTATAGATATATGAATATCTGTTGTCAAGAGTCTGACAAGCTAACTTCTTTACTACTTTAGTTATTAATATATTACATAGGTTTTATCAGAATTCTATTGTTTTCACCCAAAGCTTTTTCAAAAAGTCTCAAGACAAGAAGGATGCATTGTAATAGTCACATTAGCACATAAAGGCAAAATAAATTTGGGAATGTTTTTAGTATATACTTTTATAATATTTCAAGGCTAGTTTCCCAAAATTCATTTAGCCAATATATCTCTGCATCTAAAGTAATAATCCAAAGACGTGACTAGCCTCAACATCTAAGATGCTTACTTTTATATCTAGAATATTATATGAAGTGACTGGAAGTACAGGAGCTGCCCAGGCATTTATCTGTTTTCACAATTTCTCTCCATGTGGTTATGGCACAGGATGGCAATTTCAGGGTAGTCAAACTTCTTGCATAAAGGTTGGATTACCCCGGAGTGAGCATTTCAAGAAAGTGAAAACGAAAGGCACAATATATGTGTAATTTGAGACCCTGAAGAAAAAAAACAAAACAAAACAGGAAATGTAACAAAACAATATTTAAATATTAAAAACTCTAATCCCAAAACACAGTATATAGTCATTTGTGTTCTGCATCTTAACATGATACTTTTAATATTCGTCAATATTGTTGCATATATCAGTAGCTTATTTCTTTTTATGGCTTTATTATATGGATGTATTACAATGTGTTTATATAATCTCTAGTAGATAGACATTTGGTTTTCTTGCAGTTTGGAGCTATTATGAAAAAATTTCTTGTGAATAATCCAGTACAAACCTTTGTGTGGATGTATAGTTTCAATTATCTTGGGTAAATATCTAGGAATACAATTTCTGTGTTATTTGGTATGTTCAACTCATAAGAAACTGCCAAATTGTACCATTTTGCATTTCTAGGATGTTACTTATCATCATCACCACACTTGGCATGGTTAGTCTTTCTTAATTTTACCCCTTCTAGTTGATGTGTATCTTATAGTTTTAGCTTGAATTTCCTGAATGATTAATGATATTGAACATGTTTTCCTGTGCTGATTTGCCATGTTGTGTCTTCTTTACTGAAGTATCTGTTAAAATCTTTGGTCCATGTTTTGATTGGGTTGTTTGTCTTCTTAATATTGAGTAATCAGACTTATTTTCATATTCTAGATACAAGTAATTTATCATATATGTTTTGCAAATATTTTCTCCCAGTCTGTGTTCTGCTTTTTCATTTTTTAGCGGGGAATTTTTTTCCTGTGTATATTTTTGTTTAAATCCGTTTTTTAAAAGTCATCTTGTTCGTATGTAATTTACATTCAGTAAACTTCACCACTTTTAAGTGTACAACTTAGTGAGTTTTGACAAATGTGTAGTTTACCGTCACCACAGTCATGATATAGAACAGTTCTATCACCCAAACAAGTCTCTCACGCCCCTTTACAGTCAATTCCTACCATCACCTCCTGTCGTCACAACCACTGATGTGCTTTCTTACAAGTGTCTTTTTAAGGACAGAACTTTTAAATTAGATGAAATACAGTTTATAAGTGTTTTTCTTTTGTGGTTTATGCATTTTGGGTTTAATTTAAAACATCTTTTCCTAACGCAAGTTTGTTAAGATTTTCTCGTATGTTTTCTTCTAGAAGTGTTAATAGTTTTTTGGACTTATATTTAGGTCTACAACCCATTTCAAGTTAATTTTTGTTTATGGTGCTTGAGTCAAGGTTCATTTTTTTTGCAACTGGATATTAAATTTTTCCAGCATATTTGTTGAAAAGAATATTTTTTTCACATTGAATTACCCTGACACCTTTGTCAAAAATCAATTGACCATATATATGTGTGGGATGTTTCTGGACTGGACTCTGTGTACTGATCTATGTCCATCCATCCTTATACTTATACCTCACTGTCTTTAATACTTTTGCTTTAGAGTAAGTATTGAAGTGAGGCAGTTCAAGTCTTCCAATTTTGCTCTTCTTTTTAAAAAGTGTCTTGGCAACCCTAATATTTTCATGTAAATTATAGAATAAGCTTGTTGATTTCTACGTGAAGATCTACTGGACTTTAATTGATAGTGTAATCTGTTGATCAATTTTGGGAGAATTGACTTGTTAACAATATTGTCTTCTGATCCATGAACATGGTATATTTTTCCAATTATTTAGATCTTCTTTAATTCTTTCAACAATATCATGTAGTTTTTAGTGTACAGGTCTTGAACATTTTTTGTTAAATTTATCCTTATTTATCTTATTTTTTTTTGTATTATAAATGATTTGTTTAAAGTTTCAAATCTGAATTGTTTGCATATAGAAATGCAGTTGATATTTACTTATTAGCCTTGAATCCTGCATCCTTGCTCAGTTTGCCTATTTGTTTGTTTGTTCTTAAGTATGTTGAGATTCTCTTTGTAGATGATCACATCATGTGGGAGCAAAGACAGTTTTACTTCCTCTTTTTCAGTCTCAGTGGATTTTCTCTCTTCTTGCCTTATTAAGCTAAGACCTTCAGAACAATGTTAAATAGCAACGTTAAGAGCAGACATCCTTGCCTTATACTGGATCTTAGGGCAAAAGCATTTGTACTTTTCACCATTAAGAATGTTGTTAGCTGTAGGTTTTTCATAGATACCCTTTAACAAGTTGAAGAAGTTCCTTTCTGTTCCCATTTTGCTAAGCTTTTTTTTTTTTTTTTTAAATCATGATAGGATGTAAGATTTTGTCAAATTATTTTTTTGTATCTGTTGGGATGATCATGTGGTTTTTCTTCTTTATTCTGTTGATATCTTGAATTTCATTGTTTGGTTTTTTTAATGTTAGACCAACATTGCATTTCTTAGATAAATCCCACTTAATTATGATGTATTATCCTTTTGGTATGTTGTTGAACCCAGTTTGCTAAAATTTTGGTAAGAATTTTAAATCTTTGTTCACTAGGAATATCATTCTGTAGGGTCCCTTCTCTTCCCTACCCCGAGCAATGTCTCTGGGTTTGGATTCAGGGTAATGCTAACCTCTTAAAATGAGTCAGGCAGCATTGCTTCTTCTATTTTCTGGTAGAATTCACCAGTGAAATTTTGAGACCAAGAGTTTTCTTTGTAGGAAGGTTTTTAACAACGAAGTGAAATTTTAAAAATATATTTATGGAGGCATGCATTTTATCTATTTCTTCTTGAGTGAGCTTTGGTTGTGTATTTCCAGGAATTTATTTCATCTAATTTTTTAAATTTATTTGCCTAATATTGTTGAATGCCTATCTAGTTCTAGACCCTGAGAAGGCAACTATACTCTATACAAGGTTCCTTCTCTCATGCAGTTCATATTATGCAATTATAAAGGAGACTTATGAATGAAATTTCTTCTTAATTGAATAATTTATACATTTATTGTCTCAAGTTAATAGAAACTGTACTTAGAATAATAAATAGATATGCTCTAGAGACCAGAGACCTAAGTTTGAATCTCAGCTCTACCGCTTAAGAGCTATGTGATGCTAGGCAAGCTTCGTAACATGCCTAAATCTTAGTTTTCTCATCTGTATGATAGAGATAATAATTGTACCTATTTTATAACGTTGTTTTGAGGATTAAATAATATAATGCATGTAACTTACTTAGTATAGTGCCAAACAAGTAGCAGTACTCAAAAATAGTGCCTATTGTGATAGTAATAATAACATATTTATTATATTTAATCATCTATAATATGGAGATAGCATTTTGTAGCTTTTGTGATTGTTGTTAGAATGTAATGTCTTAATGCTCAAAAATTGTAGTGTTTATTATTTTTATTGTGTTGGTATTGGATATATTTCATAAATAGCCCAAATATTTCACATTATATCCTAATAGATTTAAATATTTTAAAAATAATTACCTTGAGAATTTTTACTCTTTTAAAAGTATATTTTATTCTCC
Organism: Eubalaena glacialis; assembly: GCF_028564815.1. Classification (NCBI taxonomy): domain Eukaryota; kingdom Metazoa; phylum Chordata; class Mammalia; order Artiodactyla; family Balaenidae; genus Eubalaena; species Eubalaena glacialis. The sequence goes on from NC_083718.1 coordinate 28,748,218, forward strand.
AAATGAAAAATCTATTAATATTTAATGTGGTAGAACTGAGCAATCTCTTTTTAATCTTGTTAGTAGAGTCGTAATAAAATACTTTAATGTAAATTATTTTAATTATGGAAATAGATTGGGAATTTAAAAAAATTTTAAGGAGCTATTTTTGTACTTACCATATTATAAGGTATTTTCATTAGGTGACTTTTGATCCCAGAAAATTTCCTTAACTTTTCATGCCTTGCATTAATTATTTAAAAATTAGATAGCTAGTGGGAAGCAGCTACATAGCACAGGGAGATCAGCTCGGTGCTTTGTGACCACGTAGAGGGGTGGGATAGGGAGGGTGGGAGGGAGACGCAAGAGGGAGGAGATATGTGGATATGTATATGTATAGCTGATGCACTTTGTTATAAAGCAGAAACTAACACACCAATGTAAAGCAATTATACTCCAATAAAGATGTTAAAAAAAAAAAATTGCCAGCTTACAGGCTACTTTTTCCGGTATCAGGCACCTAGTTAGATCGAGAATTCTTTTTACATTTTCAGACTTGTAAGAAGAGGGCAAGAAATAGAGAAATAGGGCTTGAGGTATTTAGCTGGAAATTTATAACCAAACAACTGTTTCAGAGTCCAGCCATCTGACCTTAGATCCCTTTCAGTTCTCCTGAATCATCCTAAGGGTTTAATTTGTATTTTAAGAAATGTAATTTTGAACTATTTATTAAAATATGGCATTTTATCACTATCCTTTCTGGAAGAAACTTTCTTCAAAAACTAAATGTAAATTTACATTACTTTACATTAATTTTTCTGTGTGAAATGCATAGAAACTGAGTTCAGCTTGAGAAGAGGATAGACATGATCTAGAAAACAATCAATATGAATTACTTATTAAATGTAAGTGTACTTTTATTTGATCCTGTAAAAGTACATGTTTAAATGTTTTATTGTGTAACTGATACCATTCCAATTGTGTAGTATAGTATTTGCTACAGACTGAATCTTTATGTCCCCCCTAAACTCATGTGTGGAAGCCTAATCCCTAGTGTGATGGCATTTGGAGGGTGGGGCCTTTCTAGTGATTAGGTCATGAAGGTGGAGCCCTCCTGAATAGGATTAGTGCCCTTATAAGGGATACCTCAGAGAGTTCAGTTGCTCCTTCCCCATTGTGAGGACACTGTGAAAAGACAGCTGTCTGTGAACCAGGGAGCAGGTACCCGATCTGCAAGTGCATTGATCTTGGACTTCCCAGCCTCCAGAATTGTGGGAAATAAATTTCTGTAGTTTATAATCCACCCAGTCTGTGGTAATCTGTTATAACATCCCAAATGGACTAAGACAGTATTGTTGACTAGTTTTCTTGTATGCGAGCTAGAGACATTCTTTTCATCTTACGTCTTTTTGTAAACCTAAGGGATGTGTTAATCAGCATTATTGCACAGACTACCATGTCTCATTGCTTAATTAATTAGTTGTCTTTAGGTTACTCAGGTTCCAAGCTTAATCAATATTATGAAAATGAATGTAATCATTGTAATTATTGACCCATATTGAGCATATTTTGTTATTCTCTGTTAACTGATATTTTGCTATTACAAAGGAGTGACTAAAGTTTGTATAGACAGTATTTGCAAGAAAAAAATGTAATTGAATTTAAAGTCTTAGATTGCAGTGATAGTTCTCAGGATGTTGTTTAAGTCTAGATCTTTATTTTTTTAAAAAGTTTGTTGCATATTTTTCAAAATATAACAATTTATTTTAAAGGTAAACATTCCGGGTTTGTAATGAGATATAAACTTGTATATTTAGATCATTAAGGCAATCTATTAATATTTACATTACTATATTCCCACAGCATTGCTAAGCACAACACACACACACACAAACATGTAGTCATTGCTAAAGGAACTTAAATTTCTAAAGGTATGATCCTTGCTTGAGGAGCAAAAAATTCATTTTTTTAACAAAAACAAGATTATTTAGTTATTGTATGTGATTTTTTAATGTTTCTAATAAAAATACTTTACCTTCAAAACTTTAAGCCTTATTTTCCTTATAAATAATTCTTTGGAAAGTATTTTTTAATTTAACTTTATTCTTTGCAGTACATATTTATTAAGTACCTAATATGTGCTACATGCTAGGCTTGGTGCTGAGGATGCAAAGCTATAGAGCACTTGTGCAGTCTTCCTCTTTCTCCTGTGCCTCTGCCAAGAAAAAAAAAAATTGTTAGAAGCCTGAATCAGTAAAATCATCAACAGTATGTTTACTTAAAACCTTTATAAAATTTCTCCCATTATGAAAGTAACAACAGTACATGTATATTGCAGAAAACATCAAAAAGTTATTTCAGTTCAATTGATAAAATACTTATTTATTGACTGCGTGCTACAAGCTAGTCACTGTGCTATGTACTTAGTACATGTCATGAGGAAGACAGATGGTCTCACATTTAAGGAAAGTATAGTGCTCTGGGAAATGGATATTAAACAAATTATTACAGGTAATTTTCAAGGTATAAAACAGAAAAAAATACTCTAAATCTTACCATCTAACAATGATCACTATTACCATATTAATGTATTTTCCTGTTTTTATACTGTACCCATAATTTCCATTTTATTTAATATTGTAAAATACATATTAGTTGCTTAGTAATTAATTATGCAGATGTAATTTATTAAATCCTTACTATATTTTTGAACGTTTAGATTGTTTCCATTACTTAACCAACTTTACTTAAGTATAAGCTACATACAATAAAATGTACTCACTTTAAGTATACATAACTTATATGACTTTTGACAAACATCTATGCATGTAGTCCCCATTACAAAAAGGTGCAGAACATTTCCACTGCCACAAAAAGTTCTGCTATGCCTCTTTGCAGTCAGTCTTCCCTGTCTCATTCTGTCATCTCCTGCTCCTATACCTGGCCCTAGGCAACTACTGATCTGCTTTCTGACACTAAAGATTTGATTTACCTTTTCTAAAATTTCACAGAAATGGAATCATACAATATGTACTCTTTTATGTCTGTTTCTATTTCTTTTGCTCAGCCTAACGTTTTTGAGATTATCCGTGTCTCAGTAGTTTGTTCCTTCATTGCTGAGTCATGAGCATGCTATATCAATGTTTTTTAATCTGTCCTGCTTTTGGTGTACATTTGGATTGTTTCCAGTCATCGCCTACTATGAATAAAGCTGATATGCACATACATGTACAAGTTTTCTTTTTTCTTGGCTAAATACTGGGGAGTATAATTGTTGAGTTTATAATAAGCGTATGTTTACATTTTGAAAAATTCCAAAACTGTTTTCCAAAATAGTTGTGTCATTTTGCATTCCCAGTATCAATGCCACAAGAATTCTAGTTGTTCCATATCCACACCAACTCTTGGTGTGGTCAGTCTTTTTAATTTTAGTCATTCTAATGAGTATATAGAAGTATATTATTGCGGTTGGTTTTGAGTTGCATTTTTCTGATGACTAATGATATTAAATATATTTTCACATATTGGCCATTTGCATACTTTTTTTTACCTGTATGTTCAAATATTTTGTCTATTTATTAATTGGGTTATCTTATTATTGAATTATAAGAGTTCTTTATATATTCTGGTTACAAATAGTTTGCCAAATGTATGTATTATAAATAGTTCCTCTCACTTTGCAGAAATATTCTGTTTTTCTCTTTTGCTTATTTTCCTACTGGTTACTGGTCTTTTCTCTTATTGATTTACAAGAGATCTCTATATATTAAGGCAATTTGTTGTTTCTCTGTATCATTATTCACAAATTTTACTTCCATTTTGTTACTTGCCTTCTGATCTTGTTTACTGGGTGCCTCTCACCTCCCCTGTTCCCCTCTCCCTCTACCCCCGTTGGCAGTTCAGAAGCTTTTTTATTGTTGTGAACAAATGTGTGGATCTTTCTCTTTATTTGTGTTTGGATTTTGTTATCATACTTAGTAAGGTTCTCCCCATTAAAATCAGTCATACAAAATCTCCTCACAGTATACTTCGACTACTTTTAGTATTCCCATTATTGCATTTAAATTTTTGATGCATCTGAAGTTTCTTTCATGTAAAATATACACTAAAGATTATACTTTATTTTTTTCAGATAGTAGCCGAGATATCCCAGTACCATTTATAAAATAAGCCATGTTTACTACATTGATTTGAAATGCTACCTTTATAAAACATAAATTCGAATCTACTTTGGGACTTCTATTTAGAGCCATTAATTATTCTGTATAGTCAAGAAACAGTACAACATTCTCTTAATTCTTATAGCTTACAATATATTTTAATAGTAGTTTTTCTTGTTTCCTGAGGTAAGATTGTATTTCTATAAACTTCCCTCTTAGGGAAAAAAAAAAAAAAAAGTTCCTCTCAGACTGTACCTTGCCTTTTCATTGTCTCAGTGATATTTTCTGAGCAACAGAAGTTTTAAATTTTGAAATCCAATTTATCAGTTTGTCTTCTTTGTTTTTTTTAAAATACTATCTAAGAAATCTTTGTCTATCATGGATGACAAATATTTTCTCCTATATTTCCTTTTATAACTTTTATAATTGTGCTATTACATTTAGGTTTATGATATTTTTTATTTTTATGTATGCTGTAAGCTAAGGATTGAAGTTCATTTTTTATCCCATGTGGATATTTGGTTATTCCAGAATCTATTGTTGAAAAGTCTATCCTTTGCCCCATTGAATGACCTTGACACCTTTGGCAAAAATAAGTTTGACATATGTGTGTGTCCTTTGCTCTAACACTAATACTGCTGCACTATAGAGGCAGTATCCTCAAGGACTCTAGTGGGTGCCACATTTCTTAAGAAGTTTTTCCATTTTGCCTGGTAAGAACAAAAAGTATTTTTAGCTCTATGAGCCTGTGATTTTTTTCACCTGATTCTTTCCAATGGCTCTTTTCCCTGGCCTCAGAATTTTCCTCATATACGCATGCTGATTAGTAAGACTCAGAGGCAGTTCATTGCAGGTCCCTGGAGCTCTCCTCTTTGTGGTTCTCTGCCTCATGAATTATAGATACTTTGGTCTCCCCAGTCTCTGAACTCTCTATCCTTACTTCAAGGATTCCACAGGTTCTGTTTCGGTTTTCTTTCCCTGTGTTACATTCTGGATGGTCTCTCCAGGCAGCAAGCTGGAACAACCATAATTATCACCTTGTTTCTCTTTTCTTTGGAGTCACTGTACCTTGAAGCCTAATGCTTAATGTATGAAAATCCTTGTTTTATTTATTCTATATCATGGTCAAAACAGAAGTCTCTAACCTTTATACTTTATGGATATTTCCACTGGATGCAAAATTTTAGGATGTGTTTTTTTTCTTTCAGCAATTTGGACATATCGTTCCATTGTCCTTTCACTTATATAGTTTCTGAGGAGAAGTCTGGGGAAATTCTCCTATTTGTTCTTCTGTATGTATTGGGTGTTTTTTCCCTTCAGAATTTTTTAAAGATTTTCTGTCACCGGTTTTTCAGCAATTTTAGTGTGATCTGACTGGTTATGTTCTGAGTATTCATGCATGTTTGTGAGTTTTCATCTCACTGAGTTTCGATGAAATACCTAATCTGTGCATTTATCTTTTTTATCCTAGTTTGGAAAAATTCAGGCATTATTTTGCAGATGTCTCCCTCTCCCTTTCAGGATCTGCTGTTATCCATATGTTAGACTCCTTGACACTGTCCAAGAGGTTGCTGAGATTTTTATTTTTTTTTCCGGTGCAATTTATATAGTTTTCTTCTGCTATGATTTCTTGTTCATTTGTCTTTTCTCTTGCAGTGTCTAATCTGTTGTTAATCCCATCTAGTGAAATTTTTATTCAGGTATTATATGTTTCATCTTTAAACGTCCTATTTATTTCTATTTCCCATTATCTCTTCTTTATGTTCCTATACTGCTTTAAAGTTACTGTCTATTAATTCCATCATCTCTGTTATTTTTGAGGTCTGTGTCTAATGACTGACTTTTTTGTTGGTGATGGGTCATATTTTCCTGCATCTTCTCATGTCTAGTAATTGTTGATTGTATACTAGATACTTTGATTTTACTTGAGTGTTTAGATTTTGTTGTCTTCCTTCAAAGAGTGTTACATCTTGTTCTGGAGAGCAGTTATTTGCAAATATGATATTTTACAGTCTTGTTTGTTAGCTTTGTTAATGTATGGTTTAGCTTTTACTCTGACTTCTTTGAAATATCTACTGAATACCTGTGTGTTCAATAATGACACTCTTCTGACTTTTCTCCAAAGTTAAGCAAATATTGTGGCACCATTTATTAAATGGTCATTTTTTCCCCATATACTTCATATTCTTATATATAATCACCAACTTTACCATATTCTAAATTTTTATAAAGTAACCTGTTTCTGGCTGCCTGATTTCATTGATATTTGTTTTAATTTATTTGCCTATTCCATATGAATTGTAGCTTTATAGTATCTCTAAGTTTCTTCAGACAGAAGTTTTCTTGAGAGCATTAATATGTTGAGCAAAAATCTTCTGTTTCAATAATATCTTGGCTCATCTCATTTATTTTTTCTAAAAGAGTCCCATACCATTTCTACCTTTATATTCTCTTCTTAGCCCACCTAAGTATGACATCTCTTCCCTGAAAGGTAACATATGACCTAATTCCTATGCCTGGTAAATGTTAATTTCCTTCCTGAAACTTTCTTTTCCTTTATTCTTCAGGTATTCTTTCTGTTTGTATTTCTTTTAGGACTCTATCTTTATATCCTGTTCTGCTTCTTTTTCCTGTCCTTATGTGCAGTCATACCCTAAAATTCTGACCTTAACTCTATTTTCAGTTTCTACTAAATTTCTGGGCTATACCTTGCTTCCTTGGTGTCAACAGTATCCTTTATATAAATGACTCACACATTTACCTTTATACCCTTTGGTCCCATAGTTCTGAGACTGTGCTATCAAGTTCTTATTTAAATGTCAACAGGTCAAAATAAAATCCATTGCTCCTCTGTCCCCATCCCCATTCTTTTCCTTTACACTGCTGGCAGCAACACCTACTCAGCCATCCTTAGGGAAACTTCAACACTGTTGTTCTCTGCCTTTGCCCAAATGGTGCAAGCTAGTTCCCTCTGGAATATTGACTTTCTTGAAAGGTCTGTTACTAGCACTAATGTTCCTCAGAAGCTCTTATCCAGCTCAAAGGTTACTTCTTATATTACCAAACATACTTATTCACTTCTTTAAGTGTGCTTTCTATTTTATAACTACATATTTTTAGTGGAATTATTTATATATCTGGTTGTTCTAACCAAATAGTGATATTCTTTCAGATTGGTACCATTTCCTCTCGTTGTGTCTGCAGCTTTTTCACAATGGTTGTACTGAATTGGTGTTCAGTAAGTTTTGTTGCACTTTATGAATTGTTTACATGACTACTGTAGTCTCAGATTTTTTTAATTGATTCTCTAGTTGCTGCCAGAGTTGTCTACTTAAAATTATGCTAATTTTTTTCGGACTTCCCTGGTGGCACAGTGGTTAAGAATCCTTCTGCCAATGCAGGGGACATGTGTTCAAGCCCTGGTCCAGAAAGATCCCACATGCCGCAGAGCAGCTAAGCCCGTGTGCCACAACTACTAAGCCTGCACTCTAGAGCCTGCGAGCCACAACTACTGAGCCCACGTGCCACAACTACTGAAGCCTGTGCGCCTAGAGCCCGTGCTCCTCAACAAGAGAAGCCTGCACACCGCAACAAAGAGTATCCCCCACTCGCCGCAGCTAGAGAAAGCCAATGCGCAGCAACAAAGACCCAACACAGCCAAAAATAAATAAATAAATAAATAAATAAAATTATGCTAAATTTTTTAACCCAAATGTCTTTGACACTCCTTATCTACAAAATTAATCTCTAAACCATATCATGGCAGTCAAGGTCCTAAACAATCTGGCCTCATCTTTGTGGGTTTATTTTTTGTTTTCTTCTTTTTTTTGCTTAAGTTCTGTCATTATCATGATGTGTATTATTGTTCTTCAGCTACATGCCCTCCCTATGTGTTGTTTCCTTGCCATTACTATTTTATTTTCTTTAGAATTAATTTCTTCTACATACATCTATTAATTACCTACTATGTTGATGGACTATACTAGGCTGTGGTCAAAATATTAAGATGGATAGAACTTGTGGTCAAAATATTAAGATGGATATTAAGAGGGATTAATTCATTCCACATACATTTATTAATTACCTACTATGTTGATGTACTATACTAAGCTGTGGTCAAAATATTAAGATAGATAAAACTTGCACTGTTTTGTATGCTTCCCTTATATTCTCCATTTGTGAAGAATCCATCCTTCAATACGTGAGGTACTACCTTATCTGTGAAGTCTCCTCAGATCATTCCAATAAAGGTTAATCATCCTTTGCCTCCAAAGCATTTTTAATATTAGAATTACAGAATTTCTCATAGCTCTCTTGTTTTTTATCTATGCATATATCTCCTTCAGCGGGTTGAATTTCTTAAGGTCAGGGATTATGTCTTAATCACCATTGTATGCCCTCTTTTTCTCTTCCCAGTGTCCAATAACAGTGACTTTAAAATAATTGATGCTCACTAAATGGAAAGTTGGTTCAAAGCCAAGGTAGAAAGTTAGAAGGAATATTCAGAGAAAATCAGGAGAGTTGTAGTACCAAAGCCAAGGAATGTTTATAAGAAGGAGAGGGTAATAAGTGATGTTCTAAGCTCCAGAACGAGAGGTTGTTGGTTATGTTAACAGGAATAGGTTCCATAAAGTAGCAAGGGTAGACATCAGAGGAGAGCAGATTGAGAAATAGAGTTCTTCTCCTTAAGTAGCTTTTTTTTTTTAGCTGATATTTTTATAGAAATTGGCTGGAAGACAAATTGAAGATTTATGGTCTAAATAAAGATCTAGAAGCCTGCATGTATTATGCTGATTTAGGGAAGATCTATATCTTTTGTATAGTAGATTCGTGGGTACTAGGCTTGACATTTGAAGAAAATTTAGAAATCTAACCATTATTTTCATTTCATTAGAAGACTACCATAAATCTGGGTCACAGGGGTTCCTTCGTCAAAATTAGTGATATTTTGTATTAAAGGATGACAGAAATTAGTTTGACATAGAAATATTTCAGAATGGTTTTACTGATGATCCATGCTTCTTTCTACTTCCTGTCTTTGTTTGAATGGTAGAGCATTAATAACATGTATGTGCCTGTATAAAATGAATGAATTTTGAAGCATATCCCTGAGTAATTTCAAACATTCGTTTGATTTTTGGCATAGTATATTTGGTTATTTATAAGACACATTGAACATTTCTTCAATCAGAATGCCTTTTATATTTGATGGTGTGTCATAGTTTTAATTGACCTCATTTTTTTTCTTCGTATTAACATAAAAAGTTGGTGGAGTTGCAATCAACAGCATTTTAGATTTGATAAAATATGACAATATAGTAGAGAGCATTAAAGTTTAGAGACTATCTGCCAAACATTTTAGTTTTACTATAAGTAATGTTGAGCCAGTCTTTTTTGGCAATAGTTACATGATATTACCTCCCTCTCTTTACTATGACAATGGGTTATGCATAAATTTTATCTTAAAATAATGATAAACTCTTAAGTGGAGTTGGAGGTGGGAAAAGGGAAGATGGAATCTATAGAGAACCTCTTTTATGTTACCTAAATTATGATTTGGTGTGTGAGAAACAAATCTCAGTTAACCATAATTCTTACAAATTTGTAGAAGCAGTTTGTAGAAGTAATCCATGTGAAAATATAGTTAATTTCTGATCTTGCAGTCAAGGATACATTGACTGATTGGTTCATTTCTTTAATCAAAGACATGTATTGAGTACCTACTGTGATACTTGGCAGTGTGCTCAGCACTGCGAACCATCTTTTGTTGTTCTTGGTGGATTTCTTAATACAGTGAAACAGTACACAAAAAGGTCAGTAGTCAATTCATAGTGCCTGAAACTGGCTCCTTCCTCATATACATTATTGAACTGAGAGCTGAGACAGGCAGTTTCTTAAATAAAGAGGCTGTCTAAATGGAGAGCTGGATGCTTGACCACAGTGAGAACCCAATAAATATTTGTTGACTGTTGTTAACGGGAAATGGATGGGCTTATAGTTTTAAGTGATTACATTTGAAAAGATTGGTGTCATAGTTAATTATTATTGAAATAGGAAGAGTCTACACTGAGAACTATTAGGGAAATAATGGGAACTTCTCAGTCCATTTGGAGCATTACTAAAATAAATTGAAAACGTAAAGCCTCACAGTTTCTCATTGCAGAAAACATGGATTTAAACGTTGAAAACATTTCTAGAGGTGTCATGATGAATCAAGAGTTGTAGAGTTTAACAAGTTAACATAAATAAGGTTCCACAAATCAGCAGTCCTTTCTTTGAAATCAAGTGTAAATCAGATAATTAAGTAGAAATATTGCATCTATGCTTATGTGCATTTATTTTAATAAAGTCTCAATACCTAATCCTTGAAAGAGTGAAGCAACAGTATACTGAGGGAGAGATGTAATCTGATGATGCATACTTTTTCCTCTGGTAACTGAAGGTTAAATGGGTAGCAAGCAGAATGCCTTAAACAAGATTGGTATATTGATTAAAGCGCTGATTTAACAGCTCGCAGTCTCCCCTTGGAAACCTGGAAAAGATAAGCCAGCTGCTGTCTAAGAGTGCTCTGTGTCCACTGAGAGTACACTATCTATCATCACAATATGGTGGTGAGAGATGTTTTATGTTTGTGTTAATTTCCCCCACTAAATCAGTAATTATTACAATCCTGTCCCTGCTGTTTACCCTGCAGCTGTTTTTCCATTTGTCGAGAGAGCGGGTGTTCTCTGAGGACCGCACACGTTTCTATGGTGCAGAAATTGTCTCTGCCTTGGACTATCTACATTCCGGAAAGATTGTGTACCGTGATCTCAAGGTAAAAAAGAAAAGTAATCAGAATTTGTTTTTGCAGAGGCTGTAGGGACAAACACAAAGTAATTACAAAGTTACACAGTTTGGAGAAAAGCAGATTTAGTTGGGAAATAAAACCACTCTGTTTAAGAATTTGGTTCACTGTATTTGACAGGAAATTTCGTTCACCGATAAATGTGTAGTTCTTTTATGTCCAAGTTTTTGACATGCAAAATAAGTTCTTCTTGACTGCTCTGATCAAATATGATCTACCAATAATAGTTTCGTTTTTCTGAAAGTGTAGTGAGTAATGTTAAACATCTGATTATAAGTCAAGTAACTTTGCAAGTGACATTTTAAAATAAATTTCATTATTATATTCTAACATCCTGTGATGTGTTATGAAGAAATTTTTATAATAAGATTATTTGGGGGAAGGAAAATATTTGATTTGGTATTAAATTTTTAGTGGGTTTAAATACCTGAAGCATTTTAATATAGCCTTTTATCAATTTGTTTAGTTTCCATTTTAAAAAGCACTGTATTTGTTTTATCAGTAATAGTGACTTTATTTCTCTAAGTTTCTTTCTGTTAAGACCCTCAGAATAGCTCAGGGATTGGCAAACTTTCTGTGAAGGCCAGATAGTAAATATTTTAGGCTTTGCTGCTCTTACAGTGTCTTTTGCAACTCCTCAGTGCTGCTGTTGTAGGGTGAAAGCAGCCACAGACAATATGTAAATGAGCGTGTCTGGCTGTGTTCCAGTAAAACTTTAATTACAAAAACAGGCAGTAGGCAAGATTTCACCCACAGGCCATATTTTGCTGACCCCCGGAGTAACTCATAAAAGGTAGCAGTAATTCTCGTGACACTGTTTTGAATTAGATTGGTCATATTAAGGAAATTTGTACCATGACACACTCTGAACAAGTTCTAAATGTGACAATCTTACTTTTTTAAAAAGTAAATCATATGATAATCTTGACCTATTAAAATCTGACACAGAATTGCTTTATTTATCAAGTACTGGTTCATTTAAAATATGATTTGTAGAGATAGAAGTCATACTAGTCTTTTATGAAATTCTGTTTCTATGAAATAAGGTATATATTTGCATATTATAGCACGTAAGAGAAATCACAATTATCCCCTCACTCCCATTCACTCCTTTTTAAACACCTGTGATTCTTAAGTTATCTAATTATTTAAGCAGTTGTCTAAGTTATTGTAAGATGTTGCTCTCACATACATTTGTATTATGAATGATCCCTAAGAAGTAACTATCTCAAAAAATATTATTTTACATGATGACAATGAAATATAGTATGTATTTTTTTAACACCTTTATGGAGTATAATTGCTCTACAATGGTGTGTTAGTTTCTGCTTTATAACAAAGTGAATCAGTTATACGTATACATATATCCCCATATCTCCTCCCTCTTGCGTCTCCCTCCCACCCTCCCTATCCTATCCCTCTAGGTGGTCACAAAGCACCCAGCTGATCTCCCTGTGCTATGTGGCTGCTTCCCACTAGCTATCGATTTTACATTTGGTAGTGTATATATGTCCATGCCACTCTCTCACTTCATCTCAGCTTACCCTTCCCCCTCCCTATGTCCTCAAGTCCAAGTCCATTCTCTATGTCTGCGTCTTTATACCTGTCCTGCCCCTAGGTTCTTCAGAACCATTTTTTTTTTTAAGATTTCATATATATGTGTTAACATATGGTATTTTTTCTCTTTCTGACTTACTTCACTCTATATGACAGACTCTAGGTCCATCCACCTCACTACAAATAACTCAGTTTCGTTTCTTTTTATGGCTGAGTAATATTCCATTGTACATATGTGCCACATCTTCTTTATTGTTTTATTTCTTAACATATTATTGACTAAAGAAGCTATAAAATTCTGTTTTTAGGAAAAATGAACTATGCAACTATATCTATATCAGGTATGATCAACTAAGTGCCCAAATAGACCAGAGATGGATATAAATCAACAATATGACTGTATTTAGCCTGCAGCTTTGTATAGCCAGGAGTGGCAGAATTCAGCATCCCTATATCTGATGTCTGAATGGCCAAATAATCCTATAACGTTTAAATGTCTTGAATCCAGAGTTTTAAAAAAGAATTTAGTTATATGGTATGACAAAACATAAGTTATATAGCATTTCCAAATTTACTTAGAAGTAGTTAGCTCTTTGCCTGATCTACTCCCCCTCACCATTCCCACTTTATATTTTATGAATTCTGTTTGTAGGGAGAAGGGGGAGGATTTCCTGGATTTAAGAAAATGAGAATAATTTTGAAGTACTTATTAATATATCCAAAATGCTTAAAGCTGGAGGATGGAATTATTAGTCTAAAGAAATAAAAGAATACTCACTTGATTGCTAGCATTGATTAAGGAATGATATAATTGGGATGGTTTTGGTCAGTATCTCCATTGATCATTTCTCATTAATGAATCAACATATTGGTACATTGAAGTTCATTTAATGAGTTTTGTTGCTCCATCCTTTCTGATGATGAAATTAGACTAAATTTATTAAGCCACAGTGCTAATACTTTGTATATGAATACCAGTCATGTAGTTACCATATAAACAGACCACTAACTTTATTAGACAGTTAAGTGGCCTCTGCTCTCTAAATTTATTTACTTTTTAATATAACCTTAAGTTAAAGGTCTAAGTAAATGTATAGCATTGGACAGAATCCATGGAACATACACCGAGAAGAATGGATAATGTAAAAAGTCAGACATTCACAATTTATATGTGTTGTTTGTATCCATATTGCACATGATAGAATGAGATCTTTAGGTAGAATCATAAAAATTTAGAGCTGACCCATAGTTTACAGCTGAGCTCATTGAAGACTAGAAGCCTAGTAAGGGATTTACTCAAAGTAATGGACTAAGTTGGTGACATAGTCAAGATTATTGGATTCCATGAATCCTAGCTCCAGGTATAATGTTCTTTTTATTACACCATTCTGCCTTTCTAGAGATGAAATGAACTTTAGGTGGGGGAATTCATTGGATTAATTCTAGGAGATCTTTGTAAATCTAAAATTTGAATAAAGCTGCCAAAGATAAGAGAAGGAATGTTTTAAATGTATTTATACAAAATATATTCAAAATAGCATTATCAAAAACTGATTTAGGTACCCACTTTGATTTGTCTCAGATTTGTCTCTGTCTTCTCCTTACTAATGATGTTGTGTTTATTCAAATACAAATCCATTTGAGATACTTATGGTAGCTGCACCTCTCAAGTAAATCAGTACCTGTTTGCCACTGCCCCATTCATCATTAGAGGCAAAGCCTTATTTCATGTGCAAGTTAATTTAAGACATTTTATCAGTTCATAGTTCCTAATAACTTGGTGTTCACAGGAACAGATAAATTATTGCAACTTTTGTTGTACTTTAAAAAGTAAGTTTGCATAATTTATCAATACATGTCATGATATTAAATTTTGCTTCAGTAAGGACCCAAATTCTTTGTGATTACTTAGGAAAAACTGATGTTGCTTTATGATAGCATAAAAATTTGAAGAAATCTCTCCTAAGACTGTGTCAGTAGTACAAATTTTTTTGAAAACTCCTTTTCTGCTTAGCTCTTGTTTTTGTAAGTATTCAATATAACCTTTCTTTTCAACGACGATGGCCATCCAAGGATAGAATAGGCTGAATTAGGGACATTTGCAAAGGTACTGATACTGGACTTTCATTAAGAATTAATTTCTGGGACTTCCCTGGTGGCGTAGTGGTTAAGAATCCGCCTGCCAATGTAGGGGACACGGGTTCCATCCCTGGTCTGGGAGGATCCCGCATGCTGTGGAGCAACTAAGCGCATGTGCCACAACTACTGAGCCCACGTGCCACAACTACTGAAGCCCACGGACCTAGAGCCCGTGCTCCACAACAAGAGAAGCCACCGCAATGAGAAGCCTGTGCACCGCAACGAAGAGTAGCCCCTGCTCGCCGCAACTAGAGAAAGCCTGTGCACAGCAACAAAGACCCAACACAGCCAAAAATAAATAAATAAATAAATATTTTTTAAAAAGAATTAATTTCTCCCAAGAATTTATGACAGGGGGAGGGGCAAAAAAATGCATAAATTGCTACTGTATTCTACTTGTGGAAAATCTAATCTTGTTTTCTACCTAATCAGAGAATTTAATGGTTAATTTAACCACTTACATTGTTAATGTGAGAAACTGCCAGATAGATTTAGATAATTTCTAAGACTCAGTGATGGCACAAAGGGATGGTTTCAGAGAGCCTTATATCACAGCCCTCCCAGTCTTCCTCGACTCCTAAATAAACCAGCGGTCTGAATGAAACAGTGTGCTTACTTTACATACAGAGTCTCAAGACACATCCTCTAACTCCCACTTCTAACCAGTCACTCTGGATTCCTTCTTTCATAAAAATTTTAAGCCAGTGCTACTAAGAACCCCTTCCACCTCTAACATTAACTTATACTCTTGGGCTATGTTACTCAAGTGTAGTAAATTCTTAAATGTAGTATTTCTTAAACCCTAACCTAGATGGGATCTCTGCTATTGTATATTGTGAATTCTTTTCCATCTTAGGAAGATTCAAAGTTTTCCTTTCAGCATTTCAACACACTGTCTTAATTCCATGGTCATTAAGTTCCTGTAGGTCAGCCATGTGACATTTGCAACTTGGATACCCATAAACCTAAATATGCAGTCTGCAGGGGAGGAATTTCTTATTACATTCTTGAGCCTGAGGCAGTCTTTGTACTGATGTAACTGTGCTAAAAAGGGTTTGTAAGAGTGAGTGAAGGGTCTTGTTTTTGGTATTGCTACAGTAGTTGTCAGAGCCCTTAGGAACTGCTATTATCATTCCTTTGTTTAATCACAAAGTGTCAGCCATTTAATTAAAATGATACCTAAAAGATATATATGTGTGTGTGTATATTTATCATAGATAGATATTAGAATATATATGAATTGTATATTAGAAAGCTTTTAAAAACTTAAAAGTTAAAAACTCTTAAACTTTCTAATAGGAAGAGTTTAATTTTATTCTAGGCACCAGCAAGAGCAGAAAAAGGAGCCTAGTGTTTTCTTGCTATAATTTCTTGTTCACAAAGCACAGAGGAAAAAAGATTTCAAAATCTACCAAATCAAGATCCTCTGTCAAATAATGCCTGTCCAATTCAACTGGGTAAAAAATGTTGCCTTTTTAAATGGAAACTCTAGGATGGCTAATATTTTTGTCTCCTCAAAGTATGAACTATTAGATAACAAACAATCCTCTGATGCAAATTGTAAGCATTACCCAGATTTGAATATATAATCTTTTCTTTCAGACTTCCTATTTAACTTCATACATTGCTTTTGCTGGTGGATGCATCCATTAAGCATAAACATAATGCCCTGCTCTCAATCCTAGATGCTAAGACTGATAGTGGAGATAAAACAGATGCATATAAAGTTTTATAATAGAGAGTACCTGAACAGTCAGTTACAGTGTATGCATTTTTCCTTTTATGGTTAAAAAAAAAAGGAAGGAAAGCATTAGATTTAGGAGCGAGAACCAAAGAAAGGTGATTTGTAAATATTTTTATTCCTCCTTTACACAGTGGAAGGGTCCCTAAAAATGTTTGACTAAATCTTCTTTATGTTAGTGTCAAATGCACTAAGGAAGTGATTTCCAGGTGTTTTTGATATATCTAAGCCATTGATCTGCTTTGGAAAGATTACCAGGTGATTCTGTGCATCCTTCACATTTGTGAATCATAACACTGATCGTTCTTATATTTTATGAAAACTTTGTTATGCATCTACATAAAATTATTATTTATTTTTTAAACCAGACTGGATATTTAATTACCCCCAATTTATCTTTATACAAGATTAGATTTGGGGATATCATTTTTTTAAGGTGATGTATCTCTGACTGTTGTTCATACTGATGGACAAGTTGTTTTTGTCATTCATGCTCAGCAAAATGACATTTCAGGATGGTGAGAGAAGAAAAATAATTGATAGAAGAAGGTGGACACTATTATAAAATAACTGGCTCAAAAATTGTAAAATATTTTTGTTGTTTCTTCAAAAGAAATCGTTGCATATTAAAAAGTGTTTTTAATGAAGTCACCGAGCTGACAAAAGTGTTTTATAGGGTTCCATTTCTGAACTTTGCTCTTGTATAGAAGAGCACACACCATTTTGATAAATTATAAATCAGCCATTAAACTCTCCATGTTTAATAAATGATCAATACATTTATTGATTAAGTTCTACATTCAGTATCTCATTTAATTCTCAGAACAATCACATTGGAATTGTTACTGTTATTTACCTCTGTGTTATAGATGAAGTTGAGGCACATAGATGTCAATAGCACGCACAAGGTTACACAGTAAGAGATAAAACTTGAATTTACGTTTAAGTTCTCTGACTTGACTCCATAATCTTATGCACATTGCCCTCTACTGCCTCCTATGCAATATGCTACCTTATCCCCATTATGGTGACCTTTACCCCATCTCTCACAGTCATCCCGTAGGCTGACCTTATTTTTGACTATATCATTGTAATTAAGCTGATTTATAAAACAAGTAGAATGATCAACTGTCCTGTTTTGCCTAGAACTTCCCCAGTTGTAGAACTTTAAAGTCTTGCATCCTGGGAAACCCCCTCAGTTCTAGGTAAACTGGGACTCTTGGTCACTTTCATTCTGTTCCTATTCTTCACTCAAACCCTGTCCCTGCATCTCATTTCATTCCTCATCCCTCAACCCTTGGTATCTTGGAAATGAGATATGAGATTAGAGAATTAGGTATGAATCAGGATTTTTAAAAATATATGTACTTATTGATATTAAAAACAGTATTTATATGTTTTGATACGTCTGTATCTATCCACTTCAAAATAGTCTCGTCAAAATGTGGAGAATTAGCACATTAGCGCATACTATCATGTTTCACTTTGCATGTAAAGCACATAAAGTGAATTGACATAATATACACCAAATACATTTTATTCAATATTATTATGTATTATTTGATGTTTTTATAAGAATTTTTGTGTATTATAAAAGATATTATAGTATTTTAAGAACTTAATTTGGTTTTGTTTTTATATGTTATGATATATTCATATGTTAGAACAATAAGCGTATTTTTAAAAGTTAAGAAAACAACACACTCCAGTGTATATTTCTCTTTCTTGTTATGGCAAGGTAGGAGCAGGAGGAAGAAGAGAGTGTTGTTTGAAAGAGAAGGAAAAAGGGGAGAAAATCAGAAGCAGGAAGAAGAGAAGGGTTTTCAAGGTAGAAAGAGAAGTAGAGATTCTTGACGTTTCTGATTGGTTTCCGTATTTAGGACTTACTGCCATTTGTGCAAATTGGGTTTGATTTTGGGGTTCCAGTTAGTAGAGAATCATGAGGAAGATGCAATCTCTCTGAATTTAGATAAAATAAGAGAACTTTCATTTTTGAAAGGTTTAGCAATATATTTAAGGTTCATTCAGCTCTCTGTAGACAAGTCAAAAACAGACTCACTTCTCTCAAGTCTATGCAGTGCATGAAACGTATTGAGCGTTGAGTTCAGTTGGGTAGCACATTTAAGTTCTATACTTAAGGACTTATGTGTACTCTGAGCTTTCCTTCACTGAGCACAGCTTGCTTAGCTGTATTTAGTTTCTGGTTTATAAGACATTGGATAATATGACAGAGTATAACATCATCACATTTTATATGATTGTTGTCTGTTTATGTTCTTATATGGAGTTCTGTTTTGAATTTGATACTGACTTAGAGTTTGGGTAGGCACTTTCATACATCATCATGTTAAGGAGTAGAATAATGATCTACTCCTTAAGTAAGTTAATTATCATTCATCCTGCTACTATTTTTTTTCACATGTGTTTTTTGTGAATGCATTTCTGTATATTCCTTTAGGTTATATCTATATGACTGAGCAAGATTAGGGGCCCCATCTATATGTAAGACTATAAGGTTACAACTCAGAACTCACATGTATCTCTGCATGATGATAATTGTAACTTTAGGTTCAAATTAGAAGAAAAAGATCAATTATTGTTACTATTTTTAATTGCATTGGCTTTGCACAAACTCTTTTCCCCCTCGCATTTCATAATTTTCGCTTGAGGCAGATGATCTTACTATTTGGTTACATCTTCAAGATTGTTCTTTTTGTATTAATGGATTCAAAGAGATTCCAACTTTATAATACCTGTGCTATATGTTTTCATTTACTGTTGAATGTTTGACTTTCATATTCTTTTTATGTGTAAAAGGGTTGGTAGTTCTTTATTACAAAGAACTGCGAGAGAGGATATTGCCTTACCTTACAAAACAAGATTTAGGTTTGATTTATAACCACCACCAAAGAAACATTTCTGTAAGTGAATATTTTATAGTAGCACTAGACTCTAAGAGAAATGGTTGAAAACCATCTGCATATATCCAGAAGAAGATGCTTGTCTCTTTGGGATTGTTGAGATCACAATTTATTTTAAACAGGAAAAAAGAGGATTGATGTTTGCTTTGGGAAGTTAATTAGGCTTTACTTCTCAGAACTTATGCAATAACGGCTCTTACTCCTATGGGTTTAAAAATCGATTTATTATTGTGAAGTATTTGATCAAATGTTTCTTTTTACACATGAGTTAGGAAGCTACAGGGTTTGTCAGTACTGAAAAGTTCTATTAACTCTGTGTCCTCTTTCCAAAATATCTTACTCAACATTCAGTTATTTTTCAAAACAGTATTTTCCTATTTTTGAAGACTATAGAACAAATTATGTTATCTTTCTTACTACACAGTTGGAGAATTTGATGCTGGATAAAGATGGCCACATAAAAATTACAGATTTTGGACTTTGCAAAGAAGGGATCACAGATGCAGCCACCATGAAGACGTTCTGTGGTACACCAGAATATCTGGCACCAGAGGTAGGCTATGTTTCCATTCATAGAAAAAAATAACACTGATATAATGTTTTGCAAAGTAAACCATTTAAGCATTAAAAAAATAGCAGTGTCTACTACTTTGACCTGGATTTCAACATGAATCAAATCTGTTTTGCTCCACTTGTTCAACATGGTATTCTAGGGCAAAAGTATATATAAGTTAAGCTTTATAAACTATATAAGTACAAGGATACTGGTAACTACAATAAAGCCCATTTTTATTTCTTGGCCATGTGTGTTTTATTTCTTGATTATGCCTATTTTATTTCATTTATTAAAATAGAATAATTGAATGACTACAGCAAGAATGTGAACAGTTTTATAAACCATCTTGGATTTTCCTTAGGAACAAACAAACAGTGATAATTTGTATTTGTAATATTGCGGGTTTTCATACTTAATTATTGGGAAGTATTTCATTGGGAGAGTTAATGATATGACAGTAGCTATATTTTGGAAATCATGCCAAACCAAAGCAAGCTTCAACTAGTGCCCTCCCCATGCTGAGGATTCCATACTAATTCATTAATTTGTTTATTCAAACAATTATATATTATTCATCTACTATATACTGGGTGTTTTTCTGGGTGGTGCGTTTATACGAACAAGACACAAAGGACCCTGCTCTTAGGGAACTCACTTCTGGTGGAGGGAGACAGAATAAAAATAGATATATAACAATGTCATGCGATGAAGATGTGTCATGAAGGAAAAGAAGCTAGACAAAGGGAGGTTGTGGTGTGGTGGATGTGTTAGGTAGTGTGTTCTCATTACTATTACTACAAAACAGACCATTGCAAAACCTAACCGTTTTATGTGATTGAAGTTTCTGAGTCAGGACAGCAGGAATGACTGCTCCATGGTACATGGGGCATGGCAGGGGGTGACTCTGGCTGGAGGCTGGAATCTGGAAGCTCCCCTCTTTCTGTGTCTGACAGTTAATGCTGGCTCTCAAGTGGTACCTTACAGGGCTCTCAAAAGCCTGGTGGCCTGGTTTCCTCATACTGGTGGCTTCAGGGTAGCCAGACTATTTTGGCTGTGGGTTCTAAAAGTGAACGTCCTAGGGAACTAGAAACTGCTTGCATTTTTTTAAAACCTAGCAAACCATGAAGAAATGTTTCATTTGTTTTTTGAAAATTTCTCTTCATAGTATATTTTTTAAAATTTTGTTATCACATACCATAAATTCCGCCTTTTAAAGTGCACAGTAGTGGTTTTTAGTATGTTCAAAGTTGTGCAATCATCACCACTGTCTAATTCCAGAATATTTTCATCACTACAACAAAGAAACCCCATACACATTAGTTCCTCCCCTATCTCCCCTCGTCCCAGACAACTACTAATCTACTTTCTGTCTCTATAGATGTGCTTGTTCTGGACATTTCATATAAATGGAATCATACAATATGTGGCCTCTTGTGTCTGGCTTCTTTTACTTAGTATGTTTTCAAGATTCATCCATGCTTCAGCATGTTATTGGTACTTCATTCCTTTTTATGGCCAAATAATATTCTATTGTATGAACATAAACACATTTTATTTATCCATTCAGCAGCTGATGGACATTTGGGTTGCTTCCAGGTTTTGGCTGATAATGCTGCTATGAACATTTCTCGTGAATCCCCTTTTATGGCTTTGTTTCAGGAACTGCACATCATTTCTGTCATATGCTTATTGTTTTAGCATTCCTGAGCCTACACATATTTAAGGGGTAGTGACATAGACCCCACCTCTGCATTGTAAAAGAGCATGTGAGATGGGAGATACTGTTACAGCTGTCTTTGGAAAATATAATCTTCTACATGTGAGATGGGAGATACTGTTACAGCTGTCTTTGGAAAATATAATCTTCTACAGATAGAATGTTCAGGGAAAGAGAGGTTTAATCAGAGACCTGAATGCTAAGAGGCAACTATTGTAAAAATAGACGGGAAGAGCTTTCCAAACACAGAGAGCAGCTAGTATAAAAACTGTGAGGCAGAACAAGTTCAGTTCTTCCCTCAAACTCCAACAAGGTTAGTGTGGCTAGAGCCAAATAGGGAGGCATTAATCTTTGATGGATGGAGATAACTATTTATTGAACATGTATTATGTGCCACATGCTATATATGTACATTGCATATTTGGAATAACCTTTTGTGATAGAAAACCTGTTTTTTTAAAGGTGAGGGAACTGAGGATCAGAATTTTTCTAATGTAATCTGTACAGTAAGTCCCCTACGTACGAATCTTCAAGTTGCGAACTTTCAAAGATGCGAACACGTGTTCCATCAACGTCAGGTGTGAGTGAAATTGCAGCTTGCCCTCCGTCTCCTATTGCTAACAACCCTTCAGCTCTACCATCTCCCACCTCCTCTCCCTTCTGCAGTCAGTAACTCTTCTTGCCTGTTCACTCGATGCCAGCCCCTGTATGCCACCTGTTGGACTGTACTACTGTACTTTTCAAGGTACTGTACTGTAAGATTAAAATTTTTTCTTTATTTTTTGTGTTTGTTTATTTTGTATGTATTATTTGTGTGAAAACTATTGTAAACCTATTACAGTACAGTACTATGTAGCCAATTGTGTTAGTTGGGTACCTAAGCTAACTTTGTTGGACTTACGAACAAGTTGGACTTACGAACACACTCTCGGAACGGAACTTGTTCGTATGTAGGGGACTTACTGTACACAGCTAGGAGGTGGTGGAGATAGAATTAGGATTCTAACTAGGTTCATCTTATAAAGCCTATTTTTACTTTTTTAACCACATACATCATCGCTCAAAACAGTCACTATTTCAAGGCCACTTATAGATGTAAATAATTGTCAATTTTAAAATAGATGCTTTGTAAATGCTCAACAGCAAAAGGTAATCAAAAGAATTAAGAAATAAGAATACATTCAGAATGATACTAGCATTCCTGTACATATAGTAACTAATGCCAGTTTATTATTACAATAGTTCTTTTCAGTTAGAGATTAAATTTACATTTCAAGAATGTTGAGTTACTGTAAATAAATGCTAGTAATTTGAAATATTAGCAGTATTTTTCACAGTAAATTTCCAAATATTATTTTATCGAGGGCTGCCAAAAATAACATTTTTTCTGTTATGAAATCTGGAGTTTAAAATTTTCCATTTTTGTAGCTGAATTAGGTAAAAGTTTAGAAATGTTGTTTCTTGTTTATTCAAATACAAGATTACGTTTTCTAGAATAGGATTGTTTTTGTGAATGTCATGAAAAACAAAATCTTTGTTTCTCTGGAGTTCCAATTGCCCTTGCTATACATTTACTATGGCTGATGATATCCCATATTTAGAATAACAAAATTAGTTGTGTCATGATTAGGGGAAATTATTTCTGTAGAAGATAAATACATCTCATTTCAGAAGCAGATGATCTCCTAAGAAACAAAGATATTGTTTTATATGCAAATGTCATCAACTGAAGAACAAAACCAAGAATTTAATGCAAGAAGAGTCCAATTGTTTCTAAATAGAAAGTTTACAATTCACAAGGAATTGTCAATTTCTTTTTAAAGACACGTAAGAAAACCTTTCTGTATACCTTTTAAAAAAAATGTTGCAGAAGTCTGGTCTTTAAAAGAAGTTTATATACCCCATGGCTGATAGATGTTGATTCATAATTAAAATCTTGACACCTTGTTTTTACAGGGGAGAGTGAGCATTGTGGTTACTATCTGAGGATGACAAATCTTGAAACAACTAACTTCTCATGCAGTTATGTTTTTATACTCTAAGTATTTGTGTCCAACACTGCATTTTGTTAAATCAGGGTAACTTTGTGTTATACTCTTACTTTTTTTTTATTTTTTATTTTTTTAATTTAATTTTATTTTTGGCTGTGTTGGGTCTTCGTTTCTGTGCGAGGGCTTTCTCCAGTTGCGGCAAGCGGGGGCCACTCTTCATCGCGGTGCGCGGGCCTCTCACTATCGCGGCCTCTCTTGTTGCGGAGCACAGGCTCCAGACGCGCAGGCTCAGTAGTTGTGGCTCACGGGCCTAGTTGCTCCGCGGCATGTGGGATCTTCCCAGACCAGGGCTCGAACCCGTGTCCCCTGCATTGGCAGGCAGATTCTCAACCACTGCGCCACCAGGGAAGCCCCTATACTCTTACTTTTAAAAACAAGAATTTAAGTCCTTTTTTCTGGTCTCTGATATGGACCATTTCACTGAAGAGCACTCATTCATTCATTAAAGAAATATTTATTGAATATTTATTAGGTATCATGCATTCTTTTAGGTGCTGGGAATACAAAGATCGTAAGAAATGTTTTTTGTCCTCAGGTAGCTTGCTATATTTACTAAGGTGATAGGATATGTAAAATAATCATCACTGTGCAAGAAAATAATTGCTTTACTAGAATTATGTACAGCGTGGTGAAAGGAAAAGGAAGGGTGGTGGGAGGGTCTGGTGACAGTAAAGAGGGAGCAGACTGAGAGGAGGCTGGACACATAGATCGGGATCAGAATGCAAAAGAGTTTAGATTTGATCTCATGGACAAGGAAAAATCACTTTTGAACTAAGAGCAGGGCAATAATGTGATCAGATATATAGATGGTCAGAGTTAGAGAGGGATTGGCAAGAGCCGAAACTAGCCTCTTCCCTTTACTTCAGATGGTATCTCTCACTTTCTTTGAACCTTGAAATTTCTAGTTCATACCATTATTAATGCCAGACTTTTCTTGATTAGTAGCTGCTTATCAGACTTGGAATATGTGCCTGAGCACTGCTTCTCTTTTGAAGGGCTCATTGTCAATATTTTCCCTTCTCCTCTTCTTATAGAAGACTTGTTTACCCATTATGGAGAGATCTTTCTGCAACCTATCATTCATCTAGCAGTGGCATCCGTTACCTTTTAAACTGTTTTTTGTTTTCTTTTGGTTTTTTTTCTGTTTTTTTTTTTTTTTTTGGCCGCACTGCACGGCATGGGGGATGTTAGTTCTCCGACCAGGGATCGAACTCGTGCCCACTGCAGTGGAAGCACAGAGTCCTAACCACTGGACCGCCAGGGACGTCCCTAAACTGTTTTAATCTGGTAGGAATGCTTTGCTGCTTAAAGACGGTTGAAGGGTATTTAAAAGATACTTCAAAAAGACTGTTAGAAATCGGTTCAAAGCTGATATATTAACTGTACTATATCTCAGGCTCATAGCTGATTTTAAAATAAACTTTAGTTTTAAATGAACTTAAGTTTTTTCTTGTGGCAAAGACCACCAGGAAAAGAAAAGTTTTATAGTATAAAAATGCCATTTGTTGAAAAAAGGGTATTTTTAAAGTATTTGTTCTCTTCTTTTGATGAAGAATTATAGACCTTTATTATTAAAGGGAAAAAAAATCGTGTCTTTTTTAAAAGAGGTTGCAGAGATACAGTCCTAGCAGGCATATAAACTATACATTTAGTGTGCTACATCTCTAAAAATGCATTAGTATATATAGTTTTAAAGTGTTTTTGCTCTTTCTTGTATTAGAAGGAAATAAATTTGACCTGCCATTTATTATGGACTATAAGATATTTTGAGGGGATTTTGTTTTCATAATCTTTACTATATTTTCATGCCTAGAAATTATAAAGAAATTAGAAATCACATATAAAATCTTACTGTTAAATTTTATTATTTGACTTGGCTCTCATTGAATCCAAACCATCCTTTTATGCAGTGCTAATTATTTAGAGTCTCAGCTTTGCTCTTGAGTTAGCAGTACCTGATCAACTTTCCAACTGTAAAACAGTTTGAAAATCAAATGTAGCTTACATGCAAGACCCAACAAAATTAAAAGTGTTAAGTACGTTTTGGCAGTTCACTTTTATTATGCCCAGTCCTCAAATGTACCAGCAGATAATCATCTGAATGTTAGTTATTTTTCACACGCTTATGTGATCACACAAAAAGTACATGCTAAAAAGAAGCAGATGGTGACAGATGGGGAAGGTTGAATAAGGTGGTTTTGGAAACCTAGAGAAATGCACTTCTGTAATAGTGTAAAAATAAAAATTATTTGATAATCAAGTTAGAACTAACAAAAAGATTGCAAAAAATGACTTGATTGTTGGAAAATGCATAGTATCTAGTGGTGGTTGCTGTTCAGGAAAAAAGTGTATATAATTTTATTTCATATGTGTAAAATACTATGTTTTTCAGTGGCTGAAAATGGATTTTTTGATGTATTCCTAGTTTTCAGAACCTCATTTTTGGAAAACATTTACTTGGTATTTTATTCACTTTTCTTTTGAAGTCTACTAGCTTTAATATCTTTTATAACATGTATTTTGACAATATCTGAAATAGACAAGAATATTTTGATAACTATTTTTTAAATTTATTTATTTTATTTATTTATTTTTGGCTGCGTTGGGTCTTCATTGCTGCGCACGGGCTTTCTCTAGCTGTGGCTATCGGGGGCTACTCTTCGTTGCGGTGCGCGGGCTTCTCATTGCAGTGACTTGTCTTGTTGCAGAGCACGGGCTCTAGGCGCGCGGGCTTCAGTAGTTGTGGCATGCGGGCTCTAGAGTGCAGGCTTAGTAGTTGTGGTGCACGGGCTTAGTTGCTCCGCGGCATGTGGGATCTTCCCAGACCAGGGCTTGAACCCATGTCCCCTGAGTTGGCAGTCGGATTCTTAACCACTGCGCCACCAGGGAAGTCCTTGATAACTATTTTGATACAAAGATTTGCTTAAAGTCATTGTGATTCTATATAGATAATAGCACAAATGGAAATTAAATTCTATGTAAATGAAAGGCCAAAAGTATACAATAACTTCTTCAGAATGGGTTGAGAGAATCATGTAAATTAAGGGTGAAGGTAGTTGGTAGTATGGAGGGTAGTGTACATGGTGGGAGTAGTTAGAACCAAACTCGATTTAAGAGTACTAAATGGAATTTTATTTATTTATTTTAAATACAACAAAGAATAAATGAAAAAGACAATTTTATGGGCTCTATCAATATTATCTTTAGGGGATCTTAAAATAAATGAATGAGGTCAAAGTTATATATGTTTGTACATTTCATCTGTAGATAAAAATAGTAGCACACATAGTTGCATTTTGCGTACCCTTGGACAAAATTCTACTGGTTCTAACAGATTATGAAACTAAATCTCAAATTCTAAGCTTTTTGTAAAAATTAAAAATTATTTTAGTAACTTTCCCAAAACTGTATACATTCCTAATATTTTATTTAATTGTTAATGATTCATTTAACAATTATCCTCTTGAGGTGTTTTTGAAAACCTTCATCTTCCTGATGGTTCTAAAAAGGTCTCATCACCAATATTAAGGGGAAAATTAAGTAAATGAGCACAGTGATTAGTTCAGACAGAAGTTGTCTGCTTTATAGTTAGAATTTATATTTAAGAAATTCTGTCATGAGTTGGCTGACTGTTCATACTGTTTCTGGATAATATTAAAAACCATCCCATTTTGCTATATACCTGAAACTAACACAACATTGTAAATCAACTATATTTCAATTAAAAAGAATTTCATAGTAAAAAAAAATCTCATTTTGTCCCCAAATTGGATATTGTTTAAGTATGAACAAAAATGATATTTTTAGTTCAATGTTAATGTCTCTCAACATTTATAAGTAGCAGCTTTTACTTCCCTAGAGTTCTGTCAATTCTTATAGTAGCTATTTTTCACCTAAAGTTCTTTTCAGTGTTATATAGTCTTTTGGTTTTAACAATCAGAATATTTGCATTCAGTCCTTTGGAATGATCCTAATTTAAGCACAGAGTTTAATTTTAAATTCTCTGCAACATAAGAACATATACAAAACTAACCCTAACTGGGAACACTAGTGATTACCTATAGTGTTTTACAATGGCCATTTTTACATTGGTTACAAAGACCCAGTTTCTTAGAATCCCATATTGTTTGTTGCTTCAGGATAAAAAGGAAGTATAGAAATCTCTGGGAAGATATGCGTATGATTTAATCACCAGTATTGTATCCATTTAGCTTTTCTCCTTATCAGGAATGTTGCCTGTTCTAGGCAGAGAATGCTTTTGAAAGTACGATGTTAGCTGCATGCAAGTACTTGTGTCTGCATGCTAGGAGGTAGCCATAAAGCTTACAGCATCTTAATTCAGAACAAATGGCACTTACAGTTTCAGTCTCTTTAGAATCATTAGAGCGGTTGAAAACTGGATATAAAGTATATATTTGTGAAGAAAATACCAATAAACCATGGAATTCATAATTCTTATGAAATATATAGTTCTACTGAAGCTGCAATACATTTTAGAATCTGAATTAGAAGATTTGTAGTTCATTTTTTTAGCCAGTTCCTGTGATGTTAGGAATATTAAAGGATTTCTGTAAATTATAAAGTATATAAATGTGTGTTTATATATAAAACACACATATAAGTTACCTGAAATATAAGGTTACCAGAAAAAAATTTGTTTGAATTAGCGGTAAATTGGTTCATCCAAGTTCGCAGTTTAGTTTCACAACATAGGTGTATAGACAGTTTGTTTAGATGTTTAATTTTTTCCCCCATCTGTTCTGTCAGGATTATTGATTGAGCAGTAAACCACTCCAGGGCATACATAGCCTCCTCATAACTGCTTGCCTTGAGTGCATTGTGTGGCCTGGCGAACAAGCTGAGAAAGGTGTTCCTTCAGCTTCCCAGTAAATCTTAATTGGGAAAAGAATATTGAAATGAATATGTTTTTTGAAAGTACCCAGTAGCCAAATATTTACATTGGGAACTTTAATTTATGGTATTATTTTAAAATATATAATTTATTATTTAATGTCATTCTTTGAAATTAGTAACCATTCAAGAGCTGTTCATGGTGATTTTTTAAACTCATCTGGGTTTTGATGAGTAGAAGTATCTACATTAAATGTTATCAAATATTAATCAAATATTACCAGAACATTTAATAGTAATTGATAACCTGCTGTGACTTCCTTGAGTCTTAGATTTTATTATATCATAAAGTGAAGCAATCTCTGGCTTCTAGTGGAAACATTGAAACTAAGCCTTTTTTCCTAGAGCTTGTGCTCTGTTGGGGTGTTTATTGATATGCCCCCTTGTCATTTTTTAACATTTACATTCTTTTAGTGTTCCAAATCCCCACTTGTTCTTTATCTCTGTTTGGGCATTTGTGTTAAATGTGCTTATAAAGTGAAGCTATATCTATGGTTACAGAGGACAGTAGGTGTAGAAGGAAATACTAAATGTCTGCATTCATATTTAAACTTGATTTTAGTTTAAACATTAGTGACATTGATTTCATGAAAAAGAGACACTGTCTTTAGTTTAATTCTTCAGGATAAGTCTTTCAGTGGATTATTTCTTTAGGAGCAGGTTTTGACCTGCATTTATATCTAGATTATATGATAAATTGCATTTTAATGGAGTTGAAATGTAACTTATCATTGTTGTACCTCTACATTACCATTTATCCTACTGGTTGGATCAGCCCTCATGATAACCATGAAGTAAATTAGCCTTTTTGCTAAGGAAAAAAAATCGTCAGAGGTAACCAGAAGGAATTGCAACTCTTAGGTTAAAGAATGTAAATTTTATATATTACTAGGCTGTGGATTTTAATTTCACTCTGGAATTTCTACATTATTTCAAAGTATTGTATTTTGAAATAATTTAGATATAAGGAGAGAGAAAAGCCGTTGTATGAACAGTGGTAACATGTTTTTTATTATATAGCCACATGTAGAATATTATAATCACTTTTATTTTTATTTCTTGTGTATTTCATCTTCCAGCTGTCTTGAGGTAGGAGTTGAACAGAAATCTTTGTTTTTAATTGATAGCAAAGACTCTTAGATAAAGAGGCCTGGCTGAGTTGTTCGGGTATTTTCTCCTCAACATTGCCTAAGTTTTACATGTCAGTAAGATAATACATTACGTCAGATTTGTTCAGTACAAAGTAATACAACAAACAGTTCTAATTGTAGCATTATGTATGTATATTTCAATTAAAGCTCGTATGTTCAAAAGCAAAACCACATATCTTGAGAATCAGTGTTCATTTTACAAAGCTAAATAAAATATATTTTATTTTATCGAGCAGATTTTTTTACAATGCAGTTTTATTTTTCAGTTGCTTATTTCTCTTCAAAAATAAAACCGTTTTTTTATGTACTCACTTTCCCTTCTGGCTGCAAACCAGGTATTTAAACAAAAATAAAGGATTGCCAGTTTTGCCAGCTGGGGATGAGAACCCGGCTGGTGAAATGTGGGTTCGGGAGGCAGTTAATCCAGCTTTTATGCTTTTTATGGTTTTATGAAAAAAGAGGTTAAAAGCCACATTTGGCTCTTTATTGTATGTACCACTGTTTTGTTGCTGTTGTAGGAATGCAGTAAAAGGTTACTTATATTTAAAAAAATTTGTTATTAGGTAAAATCTTGCATCTATTAGATAAAGGCCTACGAACAGTACATTCTACTAATTGGATGTGGGAGAGATACAAAAGTCACTGGTATTTAAAAATTATATATACAGCATTTCCTTTAAGTACACAAGTAGAATTCCTTCCTCTTCAAGTTGTTTCTTGTTTTCTATATGTTCTCACATTACTCATTTCAAACAAGTAGAAATTTTAAATATTTTTGGCTAAAGATAGAAACTAGAATTTATTGTTTTCCCCAAAAACGTCTTGCTTACTTTGTTATTTACAAAAGGGTTTTGGAAAAATGTAGAAACTGGACTTATGTTTATATATTGCCAATGCAGTTTCTAGTTGTCTTTAGCCACAAAACAATGATAAAATTGAATTAATACTAGGGATGTAATGTACAATATGATAAATATGGTTAACATGCTGTACGTTACATATGAAAGTTGTTAAGAGAGTAAACCCTAAGAGTTCTCATCACAAGGAAAAAATTTTTTTCTAATTCTTTAATTCTGTTTCTATATGAGATGATAGATGTTCATTAAACTTATTGTAGTAAACATTTCATGATGTATGTAAGTTAAATCATTATGCTGTACACCTTAAACTTATACAATGCTGTATATCAGGTATCAAGCTGTATGTCAATTATGTCTTGGTAAAACTGGAAGAAAAAAAATCTTTTCGTAGCATTTGAAAACACTACTAAATAGATCTTTAGATAACATAGTTTTTTTCTTAAAATTACATTTTCCACCTTTAAATACCCTGTCTACCAAAGTGCCTTTCATAGTATTTATAGCAATCATAGTGTAGCTGTCAAAAATATTATGTGCATTTTACGAAATTATTAGTTAAATTTTAAATAAAAGTCACATAGACGTAATCTTCAACAACATACTTACTTAACTCTAAGAAAGTTTAGAACATGAGTACTACTTTGTTCTGTACCAAATTCTCTCTAATGTCATCAATTATAAGATTTTTTTTGATTGATTAATTTCATGTATATGGTTTTCTTGATCTGTTTATCCCAAAGCTAAGAGGATCAGATAAAGTAAGCTTTAAGATTATTCAAATATAGTATCTTAAAATAAAATATTGAAAGATCCAAATAGATAAAGAAAATTCCGTTGGATGAGGAACATATGCAGTAGAAAGGTAAATCAAATTTTACCTTTCTGGGACAAATGGCACGTCATCATGTTTCAGTTTGAAGAGGTTGCTCTAACATAGCCTAACTTATACTTGCATATTGTTTCTTACTAAATTTATTTTACATGTAATGTGTTTGGGGAAATAAATTTAAGGTCATATACCCTACAAATATTGAGTCCATAATTTTTATTGTTTGTGTTTAATAGAAATTGTTGTGAGGTACTTAAACTTTGGATACCAAAGGTTATTACAACCCAAACAGTAAATCTTTATATTCACTCTGTTGCTTAAATATTTCCTGAAAGAGTTTAAACATGTAGGGGCCTCCAAAAGTTTTTATATTTATTTTCATGGTTGTCATGCCCTGGACTCTTCTCTAGTACATTGCATTTGTTTACTCCTATCTTTCACTGTTTGATTTGTAGTAGTTGGTTCTTCTCAGTGCAAGAATGTGGTAGACACATTATGTTCTCTATAATCAGCACAGTTTAGCTCTAAGTTGTTACTTAAAGTCCATGTTAGTGGAACCAGAATGAAAAATTAAGTAGGCCTAAGTGAAAATATGCAAATAGTTTTCATTTGATCCTTAGGGCACTCATATATTCATTTACTTAGAATCTGTTGCAATACCTTTTTTGGTACCCAGTCATTTCTGGATATATATTGAACATTTCACATATTTGGTGTGATTTATATCTTTTGTAGGATGCTTCATAATTTAAATGTCAAGATCTCAGAATAGCCTACCTAGGTTATGTAAAAATCTTATGTTTTATAAATAATGCTTTAAAAGCTAACATGTAAAAATTGATCTTTTACTGGTTTCACTTTTAGGTGTTAGAAGATAATGACTATGGCCGAGCCGTGGATTGGTGGGGCCTTGGGGTTGTCATGTATGAAATGATGTGCGGGAGGTTACCTTTCTACAACCAGGATCATGAGAAACTTTTTGAACTAATTCTAATGGAAGACATTAAATTTCCTCGAACACTCTCTTCAGATGCAAAATCATTGCTTTCAGGGCTCTTGATAAAGGATCCAAATAAACGGTAAGCCGCAAATAACACACAGTGAGTTACTGATGAATGTGGTTAGGAATTGTGATATGGAAATTAATTCAAATATAACTAACTCCAAGAAGCAATGTATTTGGTGTAGACATCTTCCCACTGAGACACTGACTTATTTTTAACTGCATAATATAGAACATTTAAAAAATTTCCTCAACTCTTTCCTAACTTGGAAGTTTTATACAGATTTTACCACATAAAGATTTTGAGAGTTTTATGAACAAACAGTTTCTTAATTGCCATGGTGCTTGCTATTGTGGGGATAGGAGGATCCCTGTTTTTCTTTCAGTCTCTGGGCTTTATATTTCTGCTGATTTACATTATAAAACAGATAGAACTGTCTCTGTACTCTCCTCCCACATGTATGTATGTTAACATATCTAACTACCTTTTTTGTTTGTCTTTGAAGATAATTCTTTTCCACGCATGGCTGAAAGGACTAATGGCAAAAATGTCTTTGTATACTTTGTATTTCTATTTTTGTAGCTACAGCTATGACCTGAAGAATCCTACAGCTCTTTGCTTAATGAGCTGTAGTATTCATTGTTCATGTTTATATATTTATTTACACATACATTTTATAAGTCATACATGAAATGACTATTAATTTTAAAATGTCCCTTAATATATGTGTTTGTATATACATGTGTATATTCTTTGTTCCAGTAGATATATATGCATATCAGTTTGTCTCTGAAAATCTCTTAGACCTTAAGCGTCTTAAGGGTAGGCCATTTCATATATTGTTTAATCTTCCGTAACACCTCACATAATTTTTGTTAATGTTCTGTTTATGGTTGATGCTCAGTATGTATTTGTTGACAGACTGAATTAATGAGTGAAGGAGTAAATGGATTTTAAATTGTGGGCTTTGTCTACCTTAGAGACGGTTTCCATCACATACTTCTAGCTTTTAAATTTGTGAGGAACATGATTTTACCTTCAGCAGAAATAAGCAAACATAATAAAAGAGGTACCATCTTTTTGCTTTGTGAAGAACCATTCAAACATGTTTCATAATTCTAGTAACTGAAACCTTACCTTATATTTATAAAGTGATTTTGTGTTCTTTGTCAGGGCATTTGCACATCTTTTTTCCCTTGCTTTTTAGTAGCCTGTGGAGTAGGTAGGATAGATATTATTCTCATTTCCATTTGATTGAGGAGAAAATGAGACCCAGGGAGGGTTAAGTGATTTATCCTAGTTCTCACAGAAAACTCGTGTAGAACAAGACTAGAAATCAAGTTTATACGTGCCTATTTGATATTTCTCTTGTATCTTCTTTACAGTGCACCGTTTTCTTAGTTTAGGTTTTAA
Organism: Eubalaena glacialis; assembly: GCF_028564815.1. Lineage (NCBI taxonomy): Eukaryota > Metazoa > Chordata > Mammalia > Artiodactyla > Balaenidae > Eubalaena > Eubalaena glacialis. Next base: position 28,782,054 of record NC_083718.1, read on the forward strand.
AATGTATTCCATTTGATGTGATTGTTTCACAACTATTGTAACAAGTGGTACGTGGCAATAGATAATCTTTATATAGAGCTAGGATTTCAATTTTATCTAGTTGAGTTTTGGATCTAATATTTGCCTTAGATTTCAAGGGCAGTGAATTTTTAACCCATCTTTTTCTGACTCCTTCTGGTTTTCATGTCTATGTCTCATTCATTTTTTTATTGTCATTTCCCACCCTCCACCCACACCCCACCCCCTGGGGATAGCACGTAGTAGGTACTTAATAATTGTTGAATACACGTGAGGTAAATTTCTAGAATGTTAGTGGCCTGGTATGTAGGACAACTTTTAAAGTTTTGTCTACCCAGAGGTTGATATTGTCTAAAGAGAAGATGTGGTATTTTTAACTATCTGTTATTTCCTTTTAAGGTAGATATGTCAAGCCCCTCCACTGCTACATTAAAATATTGGGAATGCAAGGATGAATAAGATGGATAATCTCTGCTCTAGTTGTTCATAGAATAATGTGGGGCACAAAACATATATTCACAGATGCTCAGGTTAAACTACATACAAATGCTTTTGAAATTATTAGCTGTTAAGGGGATTGGAACACTTGAGCTGGCTCATGAAGGAGTTGGAATTTGCAGTGGCTTTCATGAAGAGAATTTTACATGTAAATAACAGCTAGAATTGCAAATGAACATGGCATTTGAGAAGTTCAGCAACTGGAGTGTAGAATATGAGTTGGGTAACATTGGCAGATGAAGCCGATATGTTAGATTGTAAGGACCTTATCTTTCTTAGAAAATATTTAATCTTTATTCAGAAGGGGATGAGAAGCCACTGAATTATTAAAAGTAAGGGATGGTGTAATCAGGTCTGTGTTATGAAAAGGTAACTCAGGAAGCTTTGTCATGGATAGATTAGAACAGTGAAGGGCCAGGGGCAGATAGGCAGAGTAATTAAGAATACATATGGAATTGTCCAGATAAGAGATGGAGTCCTTCCTAAAGCAGTAGTAAAGAGTGCTAAATAGAACTTTGTGAATGATTAAATAGAAATGGTGAGGAAGGGGAAGGAGTCAGGATGCCTCTGAGGTTTCCAACTTGGATGACTAGTTTGGAGAATGGAGTTATTATTAACAGAGAAGGAGTACAGGCAAAGGAGGAGGCTTGATGGGGTGGATGTTGATATTAGTTTTGCTATACCGAGTCTGAGGTTTCTATAGAAAACCTAGATGTCAAGCAGGCAGCTGAAAATAGTACCAGTGCTTAATAGAAACACAATAACTGATTTTCTCTGGGTATATGTCCAGGAGTGGGATTGCTGGGTCATATGGTAGTTCTATTTTTAGTTTTTTAAGGAACCTCCATACGGTTCTCCATAGTGGCTGTACCAGTTTACATTCCCACCAATAGTGTAGGAGGGTTCCCTTTTCTCCACCTCCTCTCCAGCATTTATTGTTTGTAGATTTTTTGATGATGGCCATTCTGACCGGTGTGAGGTGATACCTCATCGTAGTTTTGATTTGCATTTCTCTAATAATTAGTCATGTTGAGCATCTTTTCATGTGTTTGTTGGCCATCTGTATGTCTTCTTTAGAGAAATGTCTATTTAGGTCTTCCGCCCATTTTTTCATTGGGTTGTTTGTTTTTTTGATACTGAGCTGCATGAGCTGTTTGTATATTTTGGAGATTAATCCTTTGTCCGTTGCTTCATTTGCAAATATTTTCTCCCATTCTGAGGGTTGTCTTTTCGTTTTGCTTATGGTTTCCTTTGCTGTACAAAAGATTTTAAGTTTCATTAGGTCCCATTTATTTATTTTTGTTTTTATTTTCATTACTCTAGGAGGTGGGTCAGAAAAGATCTTGCTGCAATTTATGTCAAGGAGTGTTCTGCCTATGTTTTCCTCTAAGAGTTTTATACTGTCCATCCTGACATTTAGGTCTTTAATCCATTTTGAGTTTATTTTTGTGTATGGTGTTAGGGAGTGTTCTAATTTCATTCTTTCACATGTAGCTGTCCAGTTTTCCCAGCAAAGATGAACTTATTTGCAAAGCAGAAATAAAGACACAGATTTGGTATCCACAAACTTATGGATACCAAGGGTGGAAGGATGGAGTGGGATGAATTGGGAGATTGGGATTGACATATATACACTACTATGTATAAAAGAGATAACTAATGAGAACCTACTGTATAGCACAGGGAACTCTAGTCAATGCTTTGTGTGACCTAAATGGGAAGGAAATCTAAAAAAGAGGGGACATATGTGTACGTATAACTGATTCACTTTGCTGTACAGAAGAAACTAACACAACATTGTAAAGCAACTATACTCCAATAAAAATTAATTTAAAAAAAAGAAACACAAAACTGAATATTTGGATTTGGGATCTGTAGATATCTAGGAGGTAGCTGGAGCCATGAGAATAGTGAAAAGAGTAGAATATAAACAGAAGGCAGCCTAGGACAGAGTCTTGGGAAATGTCAAAATTTAAGAGGTAGAAAGAAGAGAAAGAGCCAACAAAGGACCCTGAAAAGTCTTTGGAAACGTACTCAAAGACAGCACTATAGTATACCTCTTTATTATTCCTATTCAACTATTTTAAATACTGCCTGAATTTCTCTGATACTCTTTACCGAATTGCTATCAGTTCTATCAAAGAGTCAGCTCTCATCTTGCTTTTATTTCTTATTCTTCATTACTTTATGATTATTCTATTAGTATCTCCTTTAGCCTCCTATGCAAATTTTGTAGGAAAAGCATGACCTCATGTTGCATTCAATAACACAAGGAAAATGTGAATTAGATGTTGTTTCTAGTTATGAAGAATCCATAGTAGCTGAGGATTTTAGTTTGGCTTTCTGATATGGGAATTTGGTATTCTTAGACAAAAATATCTTAATGTAAATCATATTTTGATATAATTTTGAAGTTTTAAATTGTGTATTAGGGAGTCATTGACGTTGAAATTTTTGACAGTTTCACACTTTGAAGAAGCTTGTGTTAAAGAATCTCTACCAACTTCTAAAATGGCAGCCTAAGATTATATTCTTAGTCTTTGTATAGCATTCATGGCCGATACTTTAATTTTATATGTATTTGATAAATATAGATTAAATGCTGGCTATGTCCAATGCCAAACTATTGCTAGAGAATTGAGGGGTGACATAAAAATGAAAAACTGAAGCTGAATTAAAACCTTTTAATTACAAAAATGATTACGGTTCTCCATTCCAACTCCTACCTCATCCATCATCTCATATATATAATTAAGATTGAAAACAGTATGGAAATAAACAATAACATAAATGTAAGAAAATACAATGAACTGCTGATTTTTCCTGTGCATACTACTTTAATGCATACTTTGAAATGTTGAATAATTCTTTTCAGAAGCCTGTGTTTTGGTGTTTCTGCTTTTCTGGCTCCCTAAGCACAAGCTTTAAAACGCTTTTTGGATAATCCAGTACTGAACTCTCCCCTCCAAAGAATTTGCATTCTACCAGGAGAGAGACATATACAACTTGAAATAGAATGAAAAAGAGTGAGGCCAGGGAGTCAAGTGCCGAGTGTTAACTAAATATAGATTTGCCAGTCTGAAAGTTGCAAATATGCATGCAACTATTATGATCTGATCCAATCTAAAAGTTCCATATCAGGAGTGTAGTTTATTCTGTATGAATCTTGAGATAGGAGACCTAGATAGTGGGAACTATAAGATCATCACTACAGATATTCAGATATCAGCTAATTGTTTTGTTTTCCATTCTGACAGTGTGTCAGAGGATCCTGGATTCTTCCCAGTCATGTATTTCTTATACCTAATAATAACCAGAATTCATTAAAATTGTATAATTGTTTGTTTTCTATGACCTATTTGCGTTTCTTCCTACTCAGTGTTGTGTTGGGAGTTGAAATGTACCAGCTTAGAATAGCCAATTGTTAAATTTAAAAAATTTTGTGAGCTGGTTGTTGAATACAGTCATTATTAAAAATTAAATTATATAAACTTACAGTTAAATCAGGAACATTAAAATCACAGGTAAAAAATACTCAAAACTCATCACTCTTTAATAATGTTAAATTTTACTCTTATCTATGCTTTTGAGGTTACTTATCTATTTTGCTTATATATTTTGAGGTTAGAAATACTATATAATGATTTACTTCCACACATCTTGTATCAGTAAAAATAATAATATATATAAAATGCATTATATTGTATATGCATAATTTCCCTCAGAGAGCTTATTGTTAAGCATTTACCAGCACACATCATTCCTAACGATGAGTAACATCAAATAAAACTTGCTGTATCAAATTCAGATTTAAATAGATTTCCTTTCCTTTCCTCTTTTCTTTCCCTGTCCTTTCTTTTTTTCTCTTTTTCCTCTTTCCCTCCCACCTTACTTCCTTCTCTGTTTTTTTCTTTTTCTCTCATCCTTTCTTCATAGTGACTAGTAGGCACTATATGAAACTGAGAAAGCTAGAAAGCACCTGAATTTCAGATTGTGTCAGGTATCGGTTGAATAACAGTACCTTCAAAGATGGGGTGGGAGTATTTTTAAATTTTTAATTTATATTGAAACTTACATAGCATATTACATTGCAGTGATATTTCATAGATTAAATTTATCACTTCTGTGAAAATTCATTTGAAATATGAAAATAGTCCATGAGTTTCTGTCTGTTAGCAATCCTCTCCAAATTGTTTTTTCTAAGTAATTATCTAGTCTTTTCAGAATTTGTTAACAAGGGTGCATTTTGACTAAAGTCATTCTAAAATATATTTGGTTTATAGAATTCACAATAGCTACCATTTATTGTGCTAGGTACTTATGTTATTTCTAACCCTTGCAATAATCCACCAGGCTGGTATTATTAATCCCACTATACAGATGAGAAAACTGAGATTGAGCAACTTTTTTATTGTCATATATCTCATAAATTTCCGAGCCGGTTGCCTGTTTCGGTTTGTCTCCAAAGCCTATGCTCTTTTCAAATACCATACTGTCCTGAGGCTAGTTCTTATTAATAGCATATTAGGAAAATTAGATCTTACAACAAAAGCATTTTATTTTTATGGCTATTTATCACAAGAACTATTTACACACAGAAAATTACATTTCACAAAAACTTTGTAGTTATGCATTCAGCTTACGTAAACGTTTTATACTCATTTAATTTTATTTCTGTCCTCACAGCCTTGGTGGAGGACCAGATGATGCAAAAGAAATTATGAGACACAGTTTCTTTTCTGGAGTAAACTGGCAAGATGTGTATGATAAAAAGGTAGGTTATCTTCATGGCATAGTGTTTATATATTTTGGTTAAAATGAATTTACAGGAAAAAAATTTTTAAGTGAATAAAAGTTAATGATGTAATTATATTTTTCATTTTTACTTAGTCATTTAATTGAATATAGGACTTCTTAGCACAAAATTTTCTTGAAAGTTTTGACTCCCGAAATGCATTTTGAAATTTTATTCAATGTGATCAAACAATTTTCCTTTTTTATCCCAATAATTTGTTAGTTTGCTTCTCATCATTTCCTTAATTCATAAAAAATAAAGGCAACAATGTTATGTTATTCTTCAGGAAAACTAACTAGCAAAACAATCATAATTTTAAAACTTTGTCTCTATGCCTTTCATTTTAAAGTGAACTCTTCATATTTATTTACACAATTTCTTATTTTAAAAGGAATTTAAAGCAATTTAGTTTTAATATTTAACAAAGTAATAAATTTATTTGTCTTCTTCGGAACATCTCTGTTATTTGAAACAGAACTTAAAGACCCAGAGAATGGATGCTACAAATTATATGGTTTTATTTTTACTGTAATCTGCTTAGTACTTGTTTTTAATACTGCAGTGTTTACTTAAGTTTAGGAACAGGAAATTATTGTGTTTGTTCTATCTTTAAATTTTTTTAAATTTTATTTTTACTACTTCAGATATTGTTAGTACAGACACTGATTTTTATATTTTGATTTTCAAATGCTCATATAAAAATCTTACTATGAAATTTTTATGTAGTTCAGCATTTGCTTAGAATTTTTATCTAGTCATTTTGTGTAGTTAGTCCTTCCATTTCAATTTATTCCAGGTTTCCATATTTTTCTCTAAAACTTATATCAGTCAACATTTATGTAGTGTCTATTTTGTGCCAAATATTCTTCTCTATTAATCCCTAAAGATAGAGTGATATCATATGAGTTATGAGGAAGTGAGACAAGTACTTCATTTTTGTATTCTGTTGCAGTAATAGGGAGTGTGGTGATTTTGTAAGCATTTCCTGTAACTCGGTGTTTAAAATAGTTGCACTATGTTACGATACCTCTACTCAAACTTCACTTCAATTAAACTTACATCTCTTCAGCTCGGTGCTTTGTGACCACCTAGAGGGGTGGGATAGGGAGGGTGGGAGGGAGACGCAAGAGAGAGGAGATATGGGGTTATATGTATATGTATAGCTGATTCACTTTGTTATAGAGCAGAAACTAGCACACCATCGTGAAGCAATTATGCTCCAATAAAGATGTTAAAAAAAAAAAAAACTTTTGAGTTTCTACCATGTATAAAGCACTGAGGCAAGTATTGGATCCTTCTTAAATCTTATAAGAAGCTTGTGACCATTCTTAAGTTTCCTCAGTGTTTATTAACTTCATGTAGACAGGTATACATCCACTTTATAACACTGATGATATTCTTTATGAGTTGCATCCATATATAGCCCCTAATGCACTATGTACTGTTTATCATGTCAGTACACTATAAAAGAACCTGAAATTGGGAGACTGGGCTTGACATATATGCACTAATATGTATAAAATAGATAACTAATAAGAACCTGCTGTATAAAAAAATAAATAAAATAAAATTCAAAATAAAAAAGAACCTGAAAAAGAAATCTGAAAAGTATCAAGATCTTGGCATGTCTCCTAGAAATAATATATGGTCAGAGGTTTTCTTTGGCAAAGTTGTAAGCCACAGCTAAATATTCCTTTGACATACCCTGTCCAAGGAGGATTCCACCACAACCACCAACAACAAAATATGACAGAAAGAAAAATTTCTTTAAGAGACAAATGTGGAGCACCAGTATGGCACTGCTAACCTTAAAGAAGGGGCAAAACATGGACTTTCTTCAGTCCTGTTCAGAGAGTAAGATATGCTACAAAGATTTCATCATCAGCATGCAGCTTTTCATGTTAAATTGTAGTTTGGCATCACCTAGAGAACGCTCTGAGAACCCACCTAGCACACAGTGAAGAAGCAAGGCTTATCCTGTCACTGTTCCACTGGGCTCAACATGCCCAGAGTGAAGATACTATTAAGACGTCTACCCAGGCAGCTCCCTTGTGGTGAATGGAACTGGAGAAGCCAGCAAGTAGGGTAGGAGAAGGAGCTGCCAAAGCACAGCTTTGGATGATATGTGTGAAGAAATGAGTTTAAATTGTTAGTATGTTGATAAAAATAGTTGCTACTTAATTTGAGCAAAGATGTTAACTATCTTGCATAAAGAAGCGCAACCACAAAAATCACAAAGTTTCTACACTCATTTACGTCTGCTACAGGTTTACTCTGGGGGTGTGGGTAGTATCCTGGATGTCAGAAGAGGTACTAATGTTTTCAGCCATCTTCACACACCTGAAGAACAGCGTCATAGCAGCATGCTTAAATTTTGAGACTCCTAAAAGGATGTGAAAATACGATTGGTTTTATTTGGGTTTGTATTGTATCACTAACAAATAAGGAATTAATTATAGGAATGCTAATGCCAGTAGCTATTTTAATGAATTCATTTGTAATTCTAGTGTTTTCAAACATTTTTAAGGGGTCCTATGTCTTTAAAACACGTAACTTATTCATAAAAGGTTAATTCATCTCTAAGATCAGGTTTTTTGTTTTGTTTTTTTTTTTTTATTTATGGCTGTGTTGGGTCTTTGTTTCTGTGCGAGGGCTTTCTCGAGTTGTGGCACGTGGGGGCCACTCTTCATCACGGTGCACGGGCCTCTCATTATCGCGGCCTCTCTTGTTGCGGAGCACAGGCTCCAGACGCGCAGGCTCAGTAATTGTGGCTCACGGGCCTAGTTGCTCCGCGGCATGTGGGATCCTCCCAGACCAGGGCTCGAACCCGTGTCCCCTGCATTGGCAGGCAGATTCTCAACCACTGCGCCACCAGGGAAGCCCCAAGATCAGGTATTTTTTTATTACAGTTTTACTAATGTGCTTTGGGACATTTACTTTTTTTATAGATTTATTACATGATTATTGGCCATTTTTCTATATATTGTGGCAAACCTAGAGATGAAGGCACATGTAAAGATCCTGGTATCTTTAGGGGAAAGCTAAATCTCTTCCTAGGCAAAGTTAAAAGTGAATTAATCTTAATTACAAGTATCATGATGTACCACTCTAAAGAACTTGATACTGGAAGGTGGAAATACTCATCCTGGATCTGCTTCTTCCCTCTTGTGTGGAAATGGACAAGCTGTTTTACTCCCACATAAAATTATGATCTTTGAAGTGTCTTCAAGCTTTAGGATTCTCTGGTAGGATATTTTATAATATGAATTAATCTAGTTAAATTTCTATATAAGATTTATACTCAGTTTGTCAATGTCTACAAAAAAGTCTGCTGGGATTTTCTGTGAGATTATGTTCAATTTATAGAAAAATTTGGGAAGAATTGGCATTTGAACATGCTATACGTCTCCATTTATTTAGGTCTTCTTTAATTACTCTTAGTAATGTTTCATAATTTCCAGTGTTTAGTTCTTACCCATATTTTGTTAAATTTATCCATAAGTATTTCATGTCTTCTGATGTAGATGGTATTTTTAAATTTCATTTCCATATTGTTTGCTACCAGGAGAAATAGGATTGATTTTTGTATATTGACCTGTATCCTACAAGCTATTAGTTTTAGTAGCTTTTTTTGTACATGACTTAGGGTTATCTAAATAGATGATCATATCTTCTATAAATAAAAAGTTTTACTTCATTTTCAATCTGCACGTATTTTATTTCTTTCTTTTGCCTTATTATATTGTCTAGGACCTTTCTACAAAGTGGAATAGAAATGATGAGAGTTGACATCCTGGCTTTGTTCCTAATCTTAGGGAGAAAACATTTTTTACCATTAAATATGACGTTAATCACATCTAGCACCTAAATCTTCATTACTAAATGTCATTCTCCAGTAAAAAGAACCAAGTTTATTTGGAGAAGTAGCTGATCCCACAGCTGGGATGGGGAAAATGAAAGAAGAGCCCAAGGAATTTTGTGGTACCAGAAAATTAAAAAACGTAGATGGAAAAAGGTGCATGTTTGTAGGACACAGGAGCCAACCTTAAATAATTCCCAGTGGTGAAAGCTGGAACAATTTCAGTAACAAAACAAATATTGTATATGACCAAAAAAATAAGATACATATCCATGAGTCTATACTGCAGAAATTAATGATTGAACAAATAGATAAAATATTGAGAAGAGACATGTCTTCATTATAGGTGAATTCCAGTTAATAAATGTAGAAGGAATCAGGGAAATAGAAAATTACCATTAAAACACCAGAGTAAAAATTGCTGTATGCAAGATTCACCAATGAATGTTAAAATTAGTGGGCAAAAGTTTAAGAGGGAGGATATTTGCATAGTGTCAATGTATCTTTCCCCAAATACTTACTTACAAAGATTAAAAGAGTAATTTTACAGTAAAAAGCCCTGGCAAACACTGTCTTAAACCAAGTGATCAAGATTAATATCACCAGTAATAAGACACTGAAATCATTATAACCCATGATATGATGCCCTGAGAAGGCTGTATCACTTTTGTACTATTTTTCCTCAAAATGCTTAACCTCAGTATAATCATGAGAAAACCCAAGAAACCCTCAAAAGTGTCAGCTTCATGAAAGGCAAGGAATGATTGTGGAACTTTCACAGATTGGAAGAGACTAAGGTGGCATGATGACTAAATGCAATGTGGGATTCTAGATTGGATCTTGGAATAGAAAAGGGCCATAAGTGGAAAACTGGTGAAATCTAAATAAATTTGGTAGTTAATACTTTTGTACCAATTTAATTTCTTAGTTTTGATAACTGTACTATGGCTGTATCAACTATTAGCATCAGGGGAAGGTGTGTAAAGGGTGTATGGGAACTATTTGTACTATTTTTCTAAGTCTTTTCTAAGCCTAAAATTATTTCAGTATAACAAGTTATAAAACTTTGATCTAAGTGTAGGGTTTTTAATATCTCCTTTATTGGGTTGAGGAAGTTCCTTCTATTCCTAGTATGGTAATAGTTTTTATCATGAATAAGTGTTGAATTTTATAAAAAGTTTTTTGCATCTGTTGCGATGATCATATGGTTTTTCTCCTTTATATTCTGTTAAAATGGTGAATTGTATTGATTGTTTTTCTAATGTTAAATGAACCTTCTATTCCTGGGGAAAAAATCTGCTTACTTATGATATTATCCTTATTATGTATTGCTAGATTTGATACAATGTGTTTTTTAAAGGATTCTTTGCATGCTTAAATCATTCATGATACTGAGGCGTCATCTTTTCTTAGAATGTCTTTGTATGGTTTTCATTTCAGGATCATGTTTACCTTTTTAAAGTGAGGTGGGAAGTATGCCCTCCTCTTCAATTGTATGGAATTGTTTCTGTAGAATTTACATTAAATGTTCCTTAAATCTTTGGTAGAATTTACCAGTAAAGCCCCTTGGGCCTAGAGTTTTCTCATTGTTGGGAGGTTTGTAACTATGAACTTAATTCTTGAATAGTTAAGGGACTATTCCTGTTATCTGTTTTTTCTTGATTGAGTTTTGGTATTTTATGGCTTTCAAGGAATTTGTCATCTAAGTTTGCTAATTTATTGGCTTAAAAATGTTTGCAATATTCTCTTTATATCTTTATAGTGTTTGTTGTATATGTAGTGATGACTTCTTTTATTCCTGATATTGGTATATTGTTTTTCTGTGTTCAAAGTCATTAATTCTCATCTTTATTATTTCTTTATTCTGCTTCCTTTGAGTTGATGTTGCTTTTCTTTCTCTATCTTCTTTAGGAGGAAGCTAAGATTATTGGCTTGAGACCTTTCTCTTTTTCTAACATAAGCACTTAATGCTATGTTTCTATCTAAGGACAGTTAGCCATGCTTTGCGAATTTTGATATGTTGTCTTTTCATTTCAAAATATTTTTAGTTCCTCTTGTGATTCCTTCTTAACTCAGGGATTATTCAGGAGAGTGTTGTTCACAATTTCCAAATATATGGATTTTTCAGACATCTTTCTGTTATTGATTCCTACTTATCTATGGTTGGAAAACATATTTCATATGATATTAATCCTTTAAAATTTATTGAGATTTGTTTTATGGTCGATAAAATGGTTTATCTTGGTGTATGTTTCATACACACTTGAAAAAAATGTGTGTTCTACTTATATTGCATAAAATATTCTACCAGTATCCATTAGGTCAAGATGATTGACAGTGTTGTTTATGTCCCCTATACTATTACAGATTTTATGTCTACTTGTTCTATCAGTTACTGAAAAAGGATCATTGAAGTCTTTAGCTATAACTGTGGATTTGCTTGTTTCTCTTTTTACATCTGCTTCTTGAATTTTGAAGCTTCATTGTTAGTTGCATACACATTTAGGATTGCTATGTCTTCTTGGTGAATCTACCCCTTTTTCATTATGAAGTGTTCTTTTATATTCATAGCATTAATCTTTGTTTTGAAATCTACTTTGTCTGACATTAATATAAGTACTCCAGCTTTCTTTTGAATTTGTATATTTTTCCCATCTTGTTATTTTTAACCTATATCATTATATTTAGACATGATATAGTTGATTCTTGCTTTTTTTTTGGATTTTAATGTATGAGGATTTTATTTACAACGTTATTAACGACAACAACAAAAAAATTAAACATAGGTTACTGCAGCTGATCCTGTGAGATTTAAGAAGTTCCATTTTAAATTGCCATCAAATTGTCCAAAGATATACAGTACTAAATCTGTGGTTTTCTTTATGAAGTACAGTGCTCATATTTTAGGCAGTCCTTTTTTTTTTTTTAAATAAGTTTATTTATTTATTTTTGGCTGACTTGGGTCTTTGTTGCTGCACACGGGCTTTCTCTAGTTGTGGTGAGCGGGGGCTACTCTTTGTTGCAGTGCGCGGGCTTCTCATTGCAGTGGCTTCTCTTGTTGCGGAGCACAGGCTCTAGGCTCACAGGCTTCAGTAATTGTGGCTCGCGAGCTCTAGAGCGCAGGCTCAGTAGTTGTGGCACATGGCCTTAGTTGCTCCGAGGCATGTGGGATCTTCCCGGACCAGGGCTCGAACCCGTGTCCCCAGCATTGGTAGGTGGATTCTTAACCACTGCACCACCAGGGAAGCCCTAGGCAGTCTTTTAAACATACAAATACAAAAGAAGTGAAATCACTCATTAAAAACTGTGTTAAATTTACATTTATGTTGTCCTTGTAATAATACATGCCCAATGAAAATCAGGAGCTTGAAGGGCAATTACACTTCCTACCTGAGTGGACAGTTAGAACAATCAATCATTTTCAGTTTATCATGCACTACTCTGAACTTACTATGAGATGTAGCCAAAGTCAGAGTATAGGAGTTAGGGAGAATATTCCTTTTTTGGAGGCAAGTAAGCCCACCAGAATCAACATGGAAAATAAACATCCTATTGAAGAATTCTAGGTGGAAAAATTAATGTAGTCAATTTCAATCATGCTGAGCTGGCTTAATTTTTTCATTGACTTGTCTGATGTCATTCTTCTAAATCAAGTGTGTTTAAGTTCTTTTAGATCATCCACATCTTCCCCCAAAAAGGTTTTCATCAATAGGAATAACATCGATGGCTCCATTTTTCTGTCCCTTCCCTTCATTGTCTTCTTCCAAATCACTTCTTTTGCCATTTTTAGCCCTACCTCTGTAAGCTTTGCTTAATTTGTTTTTATGTCTTTCTGAAGAATGTGTACTGAAATCTTTCAAGACTGGCTACAGTAATACCTGTCTCATCTACATTGCTCATTGAATCATCAGCCTCATCTCCACCTGTTCCCTGGCGGTAACAGGTATCGTCTGCTTCCTCCTCATTATCATCAGCTCAGGATGAAATTCAAACATCTCACAACTACTGAAAATTAGTGCCTACCCTGTTTTGAAGTCTGCTTTCCTTCTTTCCATTTCTTGCTTAAGTTTATCAATCTCTTCTTGTTTTTTCCTTGCATATAAGAACAGATTCTGGAGTTATTTTGGCAGCATTTGGACCTAGGGTAGAACACTTTTTCAATTAGATCTTCTAATGAAATTCTCTGTTCTTTCTCTTCTTTCTTTTTATAAAAGATAAAAATATACAATACAGTATAAATACAATACAATACAAATCCAGGAGGAAGTGTATCATGATACATGTAAATATCTCCCCCTCCATGGCATATCCAAAGCCAGCCATATTTGTTGTTTTCAGTAGCTTCAAAGAAATGTCTGCACACTAACAGTTTAGGAGTTTTTCTTTTCTGCCTCACTGTGCTTGTTACTCACTGCTTCTTCCAGTTTTTTTCTCATCCCAATTAACTGTAGTATACTTTTCAAGTTCTTCACTGCTTGCATCACATTTTCTCACCACAGTCAAGTCATGAGAGAACTTATACTTATCTCCTTTAGTGCTCTGCCCATGCACGTACCACAGATTTAGGATCTGCACCTTTACTTAGTTTTTTGAGCAGCAACTACAGGTTTGAATAGCTCATTTAGCTCTTGCAATTCTTACTTCTTGTCATCTTTCTTCAGTTTCTCTTTGGCTTCCCTTTATGCTACCTGATGTGGATTTTGTTGACCAAATTGAACTTGATGAGTGACAGCCTTGATAAACGTTTGTTGCTTTGCTCCTTTCTTCTTCTTTAGACCAAAAATTTTGTCTCCAATAATCTTCTTTTTCTACTCCACTTTTTTGCTTCCCCCAGCCTGAGCAGGTTTCTTGGTTGGGGGGCAGGGGGCATTGTGGAGACAGTTGACACCAGCCAGACTTCAGCACAGTTGGATACCATCAGGGGATCTGGACCCATGGCAGGAGGAGGAAGATGAACACACAGCCACCTTAGTCACTGTACCATACCTTGATTTTTTCTTATTCATTAGATAATATATGACTTTTAATGGAATGTGCAGCCCATTTTTATTTAATTCAATTATTGACATAGTTGGGTTGAAATCTGCCATCTTGCAGTTTGTTTTTTATTTGTTTCTTTATCTGCGTTCTTTTGGATTTATTGAATATTTTTATTATTCCATTTTATCTGAGCTATTGTGTCATTAGCTATACTCCTTTGTTTTCTTCTCTTGAGATTGTTTTAGAGTTTTCCTTATATATGCTTAACTTATCACATTGTACCTTCAGTTAATATTATAAACATATCACTTTCAATAGCATATTTCTGTTTCCCCTTCCATTCTTTATGCTATCATTTTCATATATTTTACTTTCACATGTTATAAACATCACAATACATCATAATTCTCTTTAGCTTTAGACAATTATATTTTAATGTGCTGAAAAATGCTTTATATTTACTACTAGTAGCACTCTCCATTCCTTTATGTAGATCCATGCGTCCATCTGGTATTGTTTTTTGTTTTGTTTTTTCTTCTTCATTGTTTTTCTTTAGCCTTTACTCTAAAGCTCATTTAGCTCCATGTCTAAGACATGATCCCCCTAATTTGGAAATATTCCTGGAAAAAAGAATGCATTTGAAGGAAATATAGGCTTGGAATTGATGGGAATGTGACATTTTAGAGGGGAGACAAGTGTAAGAAGAAATAAAGTCATTATGATTGAAGTGCATGAAATAATTCTGAAGCTGGGAAGAACCAGCAATTTATGGTAGATGCAGAAAATGGAGAAGTGAGCCTGTTAATTTGATATCATTTCTTGAAAATTTAGCTCATGTTTGATTGATCCACCTACTCACCAGAATTATAAATCCTGAAGTAGGGGAATGACATAAGATGATTGGACCTTTTCAAGTTTGTTGGTATAGACTTAGGCAGAAGAGTTTGGAAAAGAGAATCTCATTTAGAGATTGCTGCAATGATACAAGTGTTAAGCGGTAGAGTCCAATAAAACAGAATAAAGGCAATGAGGAAGGAAAAGGAAATGTGAATTCTATAGATATTTTAAAGAAGTAAGAATTAGTAATCCAGTCTGACAATCCTGGGGAAATGGGGGAGGATTATTGCTGGTTTTTGTAATAATTTAATTTTAAATGGAATTATTTCAGGGCTAGAAATACAGCACTAACATTTGGAAATGAGAGCAAGAATCAATAAGGAAATTCAATTAATTTAAAGTTGTGGGAATGGATTTCCTCTATAAAAAGGAGAGGAATGAGAAAATAAATGGGAAAGGGGAGGAGACTTAGGGAGAGAGACACAGGGGGAGGGAAGGTATGAGAACACTGAGAGCTATGATTGAGTATTAAAAAATATCCATGGTCAGGAATGGGAGTTGGTTTGAGGACACATTTTTGTAAGGTGTGTCAAGGTCCTTTGTGAAGTATTATTTAAAAAGTTGCAGTGGCACTTTTCTGACTGAATCATGACTCTGTATTTTCTGGTTGAAAAACTCAGCATGAGGAGTTTGGTGATTGATGGCAGTCATGCCAATGTTAGTGATTGCTATTGTTTTCATAAGTAAAGCAAGGTTAGACAAGTATAACATGAACACTAACAAAGAAGAGAGAGAAGCTAAAAAGATGCTTCTAGGTAGCTTCATGTTGATATTCTCCTTATCCTACTCAAATGGTGGTTCAGTCTAAAACTTCAGGTCAAAGAAAGATGAGCCACAAATATCTACCAAATGTTCTGACAGTTTAACTTTAAAATTACTCTCTTCTGTTGATTGTGAGGCATTGCACTGAGGATATAAAAGAACACAGACAGCTGTCAAAACCAACGTTAGTTGTGATATGAAATGCAAATGGTTTAAGCTGTAAAAGCCCTCAAGTGGGTTAAAAACAAAATATAACTAGATGTTCTGTACAAGAATCTCACCTAAAACAAAATTACACAGAAAAGTGGAAAAAATAAGAGGATGAATAGAGGTTTAAGAGTCAAATGTCACAAAAAGTAAACAGAGACAATTATAATTTTGAGCTAAGTAGATTTCAACACATAAATATTAAATGGGAGAAGTCAGTTTTGGCATAATGAACAATAGTATGATCTCCAACATAAAATGTAAAATTTTTGCACCAAATAGCATTTATGTGCACAAAACTATTAGAAATGCCAGAAGGCCTGATAGAAATGCAATTTCTTTCTTAATGTGGCAGATGTTCATCAACTTTGTTGATCTTTTGAAAGAGCCAGCTTGTGATTTTGGTGATTTTCTCTATCAGTTTTCAATTTTCAAATTTATGGATTTATGCTCTCATTTTTATTTATTTTCTTCTCCTTATTTCAGATTTTATTTGCTCTTCTATTTCTGGTTTCCTAAACTGGAAGTGTAGATTATTGTTTTTAGATCTTTCTTTTCAAATGTATGATTCAATGCTATACGTTTTCCTATATATACTGTTTTTACTGCATCCCACAAATTTTGATAAGTTGTATTTTCATTTTTATTTGGTTAAAAATATATTTAAATTTTTCTTAAGACATCTTATTTGACCTATATGTTATTTAGAACTATATTATTTAATCTCTAAGTATTTGGAGTTTTTCCAGATATCTTTAACTTATTGATTGCCAATTTAATTCTGTTGTGGTTTGAGAGCATACCTTTGTATGATTTCTGTTCTTTTAAATTTTTTAAGGTGTGTTTTATGGCCTAGAATATGGTTTGTCTTGGTGAATGTTCTGTGAGCTTAAGAAGAATGTGTATTGCTACTGTTGTTGGAGAAGGTAGTCTATAAATATCAGTTAGATCCAGTTGGCTGATGGTGCTTTTCAGTCCTTACTAATTTTCTGCCTGCTGGATCTGTCAATTACTGATAAAGGGATGTTAAAGTCTCCAACTGTAATAGTGAATTAATCTATTTCTCCTTGCAGTTCTATCAGTTTTTGTCCATTGTATTTTGAAACTCTCTTGTTACATGTGTACACATTAAGCATTGTTACGTCTTTTTGGAGAATTAACCCCTTTATCATTATGTAATATCTCTTTTTATCTGTGATAATTTTCATTACTCTGAAGTCGGCTCTGTCTGAAATTAATATAGCTACTCCAGCTTTCTTTTGATAAGTGTTACCATGGTTTCCCTTACTTATTTTTTAACCTGCAATTAATGCAGTCTTAGATCACATTAGTTTGTTTTATTTTTTTATAGAAGTACAGTTGATTTACAATATCCTGTTAGCTTCAGGTGTACAGCCCAGCAATTCATTTATACATATGTATATTTTTTTGTCTTCAGATACTCTTCCCTTATAGGTTATTACAAAGTATTGAGTATAGTTCCCTGTGCTATACAGTAGATTCTTGTTGGTTATCTATTTTATATGCAGTAGTGTTAATGCCAACCTCATAATTTATCTCTCCCCCCACCCCCTTTCCCGTTTGGTAACCATAAGTTTGTTTTCTATGTCTGTGAGTGTCTTTCTGTTTTGGAAATATCTGTTTTGGAAATAAGTTCATTTGTAACTTTTTTTTTTTTTTTTAGGTTCCACATATAAGCGATATCATATGATATTTATCTTTCACTGTCTAGCTTACATTACTTCACTTAGTATGATAATCTCTAGGTCCATCTATGTTGCTGCAAATGGCATTATTTCATTCTTTTTTATGGCTGAGCAATATTCCATTGTATATGTATACACCACATCTTCTTTATCCATTCATCTGTCGATGGACATTCAGGTTGCTTTCATGTCTTGTCTGTTGTGAATAGTGATGCTATTAACCTCATGTATCTTTTTGAATTATGACTTTCTCTGGATATATGCCTGGGAGTGGGATTGCAGGATCATATGGTAGCTCTATTTTTAGTTTTTAAGAAGCCTCCATACTGTTCTCCATAGTGGCTGCACCAATTTACATTCCTGCCAACAGTGAAGAAGGGTTCCTTTTTTTCCACACCCTCTCCAGCATTTATTATGTGTAGACTTTTTGATGTTGGCCATTTTGAGCAGTGTGAGGTGGTACCTCATTGTAGTTTTGATTTGCATTTCTCTAATAATTAGTGATGTTGAGCATCTTTTCATGTGCCTTTTGGCCATCTGTATGTCTTCTTTGGACAGCTACATGTAAAAGAATGAAATGAGAACATTCTCTAACACTGTACACAAAAATAAACTCAAAATGGATTAAAGACCTAAATGTAAGACCAGATACTATAAAAATCCTAGAGGAAAACGTAGGCAGCACACTGTTTGAGCAATATCTTTTTGGATTCATCTCCTAGAGTAATGGAAAAAATAATAATAAACAAATGGGACCTAATTAAACTTAAAAGGTTTTGCACAGCAAAGGATACCATACACAAAACGAAGACAACCTGCAAAATGGGAGAAAATATTTGCAAATGATATGACTGGCAAGGAATTAATCTCCAAAATGTACAAACAGCTCATGTAGTTCAATATCAAAAAAACAAACAACCCAATCAAAAAATGGGCAGAAGATTTAAATAGGTATCCCCTCACTTTTAATCTCTATGTGTCTATATTTAAAGTGGATTTCTTGTAGATAACTTATGGTTGGGTCTTGTTTTTTTATCCACTCTGACAGTCTTTGTCTTTTAGTTGTTTTTAGACATTGACATTTAAAGTGACATTGACATAGTTGAATTAATATCTGTTCATTGAATTAATAGTTGAAATTATTTTCTATTCATTGTCCTGTTCTTTGTATCCTCTTTTCTTTTCCACTTTTTACTTTTTTTCTGACTTGCTTGGTTTTAAGGGAGTGTTTTCTAAGACTGCATTTTTCCTTCTCTCTTAACTTATCATTTACACTTCTTTTAAATTTTTTTAGTGCTTGACCTTAGAGTTTGCAGTCTATATTTATAACTAATTCAAGGCCTTTTTCAAATAATACTATACCACTTCATGGATAGTACAAGTTCCTTATAACATTGCTGTCATTAATGTCACTTTTCCATAAGCTGGAATTATTGTATATATTGTTGCATTATTATTTTGAACAAACTTTTTTTTTTGGCTGCGTTATGCAGCTTCAGGCTTTTAGTTCCCTGACCAGGAATCGAACGTGTGCTCCCTGCATTGGGAGCACAGAGTCTTAACCAATGGACCACCAGGGAAGTCCCATAACAAACTTTTTTTTTCTATTGGAGTATGGTTGCTTTACAATATTGTGTTAGTTTATACTTTACAGCAAAGTGAATCAGCTATATGTATAAATATATCCCCTCTTTTTTGGATTTCCTTCTCATTTAGGTCACCACAGAGCATTGAGTAGAGTTCCCTGTGCTATACAGTAGGTTCTCATTAGTTATCTATTTTATACATAGTATCAATAGTGTATATATGTCAATCCCAATCTCCCAATTTGTCCCACCCCCCCCTTCCCCCTTGGTATCTATACGTTTGTTCTCTACGTCTGTGTCTCTATTTCTGCTTTGTAAATAAGATCGTCTATACCAATGTTTTCAGATTCCACATATATGCATTAATATACAACATTTGTTTTTCTCTTTCTGACTTACTTCACTCTGTAGGACAGTCTCTAGGTCCATACATATCTCTACAAATGACCCAATTTCGTTCCTTTTTATGGCCAAGTAATATTCCATTGTATATATGTACCACATCGTCTTTATCCATTCCTCTGTTAATGGACATTTAGGTTGCTTCCATGTCCTGGGTGTTATAAATAGTGCTGCAGAGAACCTTGGGGTGCATGTGTCTTTTTGAATTGTGGTTTTCTCAGGGTATATGCCCAGTAGTGGGATTGCTAGGTCATATGGTAATTCTATTTTTAGTTTTTTAAGAACCTCCGTACTGTTCTTCATAATGGCTGTATCAATTTACATTCCCACCAACAATGCATGAGGGTTTCCTTTTCTCCACACCCTCTCCAGCATTTATTGTTTGTAGATTTTTTGATAATTGCCATTCTGACCAGTGTGAGGTGATACCTCATTTTAGTTTTGATTTGCATTTCTCTAATAATTAATGTTGAGCATATTTTCATGTGTTTGCGGGCCATCCGTATGTCTTCTTTGGAGAAATGTCTATTTAGGTCTTCCGCCCATTTTTTGATCGGGTTGTTTGTTTTTTTGATATTGAGCTGCATGAGCTGTTTATATATTTTGGAGATTAACCCCTTGTTGGTTGCTTCACCAGCTATATGTAAAAGAATGAAATTAGAACACTCCCTAATACCATACACAAAAGTAAACTCAAAATGAACAAACTTTTGTCTAATTATTTTAACTAAGAATATGGAAAAAAATATTTAATCTTCGTGTATTCCTTCTTTAATACACTTCCTTTCTTTATGTAAATCTAAGTTTCTGACCTATATAATTTGCCTTCTTTTTGATGAATTTCTTTTAACAGTTTTTGCAAGGTAGGTCTCCTGGTGACAAATTGCGTCAGTTTTTTGTCTGGGAAAGACTTTATTTTTCCTTATTTTTGAAGGATAATTTTGCTATATACAGAATTCTGGGTTGATGCTTTTGTCTTTCAACACTAAATATTTCACTCCTTTTTCATTGCTTGCAAGGTTACTGAAGAGAAATTCAATATAATTCTTAGCTTCGCACCGTTATAGATAAAGTTTTTTGCTGTGTGTGTGCGCATGCGCACGCACACACATCCACTTCTGCCTTCTCTCAAGATTTTATCTTTGTCTTTGATCTTCTTCAGGTTAAATGGCTATACCGATGGCTAAGTGTAGATTTGAGGGTACTTATCTAGACTGATATTCTCTGAACTTCCAGAACCTGTAGTATGGTGCCTAGCACTAATTTTGGAATACTGTTGTTGCTTCAAATATTTCTTTTGTTCCATTCTCTCTCTCCTCATATTCCCATTACACGTACATTACGTCTTTTATAATTGTCTCACAATTCTTGGATATTCTGTTCTTTTTTATTCTTTTTTCTCTTTGCATTTCAGTTTTGAAAGTTTCTATTAACATTTCTTCAAGCTCACTGATTCTGTCCTTGGCTGTGTTCTGACTATTGGTGAGCCTATCGAAAGCATTCTTAATTTCTGTGATGGTGTTTTTGAGTGCTAGCATTTCCTTTGATGCTTTCTTAGAGATTCCATTTATCTACTTATATTATCCATCTGTTCTTGCATATAGTCAACTTTTTCTACTAAAGCCTTTAGTATATTGATCATAGCTGCTTCAAATTCCTGTTCTCATAATTCCAACATCTCTCTCTGCCATATTTGAGGCTTGCTCTGCATCTTGAAAATATATTTTTTATCTTTTAATATGTCTTATAATTTTTTGTTGAAAGTCAGGCATTAGGTACTGAGTAAAAGAAACCGAGGAAACTGAGGTAAATAGGTCGTTAGTGGAGGTTTTATGTGTATGTCACTAGTTTATTGGGTTCGAGGGTACTTAATAGTTTTAGTACCTTTTTTTTAGGAGGTAATCTACATAGATGATCATGTCATCTATTTCCAACTTGTATGCCTTTTATTTCTTCTTTTTCTTACCTTATTGCATTGACTAGGATTGCCAGAACAATGTTGTATAGAGATGGTGAGAACAGATATTTAATTATTACTAATTTGGGGGAGATAGAATTTGCATTTCCCCTTCTGATTATGATATTAGCTGTAGGTTTTTTTTATGCATGCCATCTCTCAGGTTGACAAAATTGTCTGCTGTTTCTATTTCATGAACATTTTTATTATGAATAAATGCTGGATTTTGTCAAATGCTTTTTTTCTGCATTCATTAACTATGTGATGTTTCTACCTTAGTTTATTAATACGTTGACTCACATTGATTGATATTCACTTGCATGCCTGTGGTAAACCTCTAAACAATCATGGTATATTATCTTTTTTATATATTGCTAGATTATTTTAGTATTTTGTTAAGGATTTTGCATTTATAGTCATAGGAAATATTGGGCTGTATTTTTCTTTTCATGTACTATCTGCTTTTAGAATCAGAATAATCCAAAAATAAGTGGTGTTCCCTCTTCTATTTTATGGAAAAGTTTGCATAGAATTGCTCTTATTTCTTCTTTAAATGTTGATAGAACGTCCTGTAAAGCCATCTGAACCTAGAGTAAAGAAATTCAGTTTATTTAGTGGATATACAGTACCTCTTATTATCTGTTTCTTTTCAGTGAGATTTTGTAGTTTATCTGTGTTTCAAGGAATTTAAAAATTTTGTCTAATTGTTGAATTCATTGGCATTAAGTTGATGGATTCTTTTCTTTATTTTTTCTATTCCTTTTACCTTGTTTTATAAATTAGCTCTTCCTTTTAGCCAATTATCTTGAAAACTTATTAGATTTGAATCCTTTCTTTTATAATATGAGCTTGTAGTGCTATATTTTTACTACCTCTAAGCACTGCCCTAGCTACATCATGTAAGTTTTGTTATGTCATATTATGATTTAATTTTTATTTCAAAATGCTTTCTAATTTTCCTTGTGATTCCTTCTATGACCCTATGGTTTATTGAAGTGTGTTGTTTGATTTACAATATTTGGAGATTTTTTAGTTGTCTTTCTGTTTACATCTCTAGTCTAATTTTGTTGTTGTTAAGGAACATTAAGGAACATACTTTGTATAATTTTAAATAATTTAAATCTATTGAGATTTGTTTTATGAAGAAAATATGGTTTATGTTGATGAGTGTTTCATGTGCATTTGAAATAATGTGTATTCTTCTCATTATATACAGTGTTCTATAAATGTCAATTAGATCAAGTGGGTTAATAGTTTTAAGTATTCTACATCCTTACTGATTGTTTGACAGCTTGCTTTTATCAATTACTAAGAGAGGATAAGTAAAATCCTGAACTATAATTGTGGTGTTGACTAATTCTCTTTCAGTTCTATCACTTTTTCTTTACTTTAGACTTAAAGTTCTGTTCTTGGGTGCACCCAAATTTAAGACTGTTATATCTTCATGCAGTGAATTTCATCACTTCATCTAGGTTAGCCAATTTTTGGCATAAAGATTAGAGTGGATATACATGAAATAGACAATAGAAAAACAATAGAGAAAGTCAATAAAACCAAAAATAGTTCATTGTTTGAAAAGATCAACAAAATTGGCAAACTTTTAAGTAGATTGACTAAGAAAAAGAGAAAAAGCAAATATTAAAATCACAAGTGAAAAACATTACTACTGACTTTACAGAAATAAAAAGAATTATGAGAATAATATGAACACCTGTACACTAATAAAGTGGGTAACCTATGTGTATTGGAAAAATTCCTAAAAATGTACAAACTGCCAAAATGACTCAAGTAGAAATAGAAATTTTGAATAGACCTAAAACTAATAAGAACTAATAAGGACAAAGTAATCAAAAAACCAATAAAGAAAAGCCCTAGACCAGATAGCTTCACTAGAGAATTCTTCAAACATTTAAAGGAGAAATAATGCCAGTCCTTCTCAAACTATTGCAAGAAACTGAAGAGGAGTGACTACTTCCTGACTCATTCTGTGAAGACAGCATTACCCTGATTCCAAAATCATGCAAAGACACTGCAAGAAAACTATACACCAATACTCCCAGTTAATACACATGCAAAAATTCTCAACAAAACACTAACAAACCAATCAGCAGCATATTAAAAGAATTATACATCATGATGAAGTGAGTTGTATTCCAGGAATGCAAAGATTCATAATACTAACATCGATCAATGTAATACCCTACTTTAACAGAATGAAGAAAAAACCCATGTGATTTCAGTTGGTGCAGAAAAAGCATTTGACAAAATTCAGCACTTTTTCATGGTAAAAGAAACAAAACAAAACAAAAAAAACCATACTCAGAAAACTAGAAATAGAAGGAAACTTCCTCATCATAATAAAGGCCATGTATGAACCCACAGGTCACACACTCAATGATGAAAGTCTAAAAGCTTTTCCCCAAAGATAAGGAAGAAGACAAGGATTCCTACTTTCAGCAGTTCTTTTCAACATAGTACTAGAAGTTGTTGTCAGAATATTTAGAAAGAAGAGGAAATAAATTGCAATCAAATGAGAAAGGAAGTAGTAAAACTATCTCTGTTAATAGATGACATAATCTTATATGTAGAAAACACTAAGGAATACACACACACACCACAAAACCTCTTAAAGCTAATGAAAAATCCAGCAAAGTTGCAGAAACAAAATCACACACAAAATACATTATATTTCTACACATTAGCTATATCTGAAAAGTAAATTAAGAAAACAATTCCATAGAAAATAGCATCAAAAAGAATAAAATATTTAGGAATAAATTTAATTAAGTAGATGTAAAATTTATATGCTGCAAACTACAAAACATTGCTTAAATAAATTAGACATAAATAAATGGAAAGACATCCCATGTTTGTGGGTTGGAAACTTAATATTGTTGAGATGATAATTACTGGTCAAAGTGGATGTTACTGATTCAGTGAAATCCTTATGAAATGGTCATATAAAATCATTTTAATATACTGCTGAATTCATTTTGCTGATACTTTATTGAGGGTTTTTGCAGCAATGTTCATGGGGATATTGGTCTGTAGTTTAGAACATGCATTTCTTTTAAGACAACAAATCAAACCTCAGTAGAACAAAGGAACTACAATATAGCTCTGATCATATTCTGTGATCACATTGCAATAAAACTTGGAGCAATCAGCAAGGAAATACTTCTCTAAAACCCAAACGTTTAAAATAAACTTTAATATAATTCATGGATTAAAAAATAGGCCCATTGGAAATCAGAAAATATCTAGAACTGAATTACAGTGAAAATTTGTGAAATGCAGCCAAAGAGGTTCTTCTTTTTTCCTTTTTTTTTTTTTTTTGCTGCATCGGGTCTTTGCTGCTGCACATGGGCTTTCTCTAGTTGTGGCGAGCGGGTCTACTCTTCACTGTGGTGCACAGGCTTCTCATTGCAGTGGATTCTCTTGTTCCGGAGCATGGGCTCTAGGCATGCAGGCTTCAGCAGTTGTGGCACATGGGCTTCAGTAGTTATGGCACGTAGGCTCAGTAGTTGTGGCTTGTGGGCTCTAGAGCTCAGGCACTGTAGTTGTGGCGCCTGGGCTTAGTTGCTCCGCGGCATGTGGGATCTTCCCAGACCAGGGCTCAAACACATGTCCCCTGCATTGGGAGGTGGATTCTTAACCACTGTGCCACCAGGGAAGTCCAAAGAGGTTCTTAAATACTTGTATTGTGTCGAGAGCGGGAAACAGAAAAGAAAGGTCAAAAATTAATTAGTAAGTCTTCCAAATCAAATTAGGGGGGGAAAGACCAGCAACAGAATAAACCCAGTGGAAGTGAGTAGATGCAAATAACAAATATAAAAGTAAAAATGAATGAAATAGAAAGCAAACATTTGAAAGGATCAAGAAAACAAAACTGCAGTTACATAAAAGATTACAAAAGTAGACTAACCTCAAAGTTAATCAAGAAAAGTGAGACAGCACAAAAATATGTGAAAATGGGGCACAACTACAATACCGTAGTTAAAATATGATACAACTACAATGAAAGAATTACTTGATAATTTTTATAAAACTGTAAATATCAGCTGACTCAAGAAAAATGTGAAAACATATCTATATCTAATCTTTAAATTAGTATAAAATCTGTCATCTTTTCAACTTCAGTGTTTCCACCCCAATACAGAAATAAGAAGTCAAGCCCACATGACTTTTTTTTTTTTAAACATAACTAATAAAGATAGTGATTTTTTTTTAAGTATTTATTTATTTATTTATGGCTGTGTTGGGTCTCCGTTTCTGTGCGAGGGCTTTTCTCTAGTTGTGGCAAGCGGGGGCCACTCTTCATCGCAGTGCGCGGGCCTCTCACTATCACGGCCCTCGTTGCGGAGCACAGGCTCCAGACGCGCAGGCTCAGTAATTGTGGCTCATGGGCCCAGCTGCTACGCGGCACATGGGATCTTCCCAGACCAGGGCTCGAACCCATGTCCCCTGCATTTGCAGGCAGATTCTCAACCACTGCGCCACCAGGGAAGCCCCCACATGACTTTTTTAGATAAACTTCATACAACATTCAAAGAAAAGATAATTTCTATCATTAAAAATATTTTATACAAGTTGTTCCTGAAGAAAAGGAGAAAAACATGTTATATGCATCTGAAATTTATGTTACAACCTTGATATCAAACCCTGACAAGGCTCATACAGGAAAAAAATTATTGGCCATTTATGAACGTAGACTTAAATTATCCTAAGTAAAGTGTTAACCAGTTATTTCCAACAATGCATAAAATATTTATGTTCTCATATTCATGTTGAATTTTTTCTAGAAATATGATTAGATTAAAAAATGTTTTAATCTCATTTAACTTATTTAAAAATTGTATAATCCACATGATCATCTCAATCTTTTTTGAAAAACTTTTCATGAAGATGAAGTTAGGAACTATTCATTATTTTTAAAAACACATTGAAAACAGTTTTAGTAACCTTAGAAGTAAATAGGTTAAAAAAAATTTTTTTTAACATCTTTGTTGGAGTATAATTGCTTTACAATGTTATGTTAGTTTCTGCTGTATAACAAAGTGAATCAGCTATATGTATACATATATCCCCATATCCCCATTCTCTTGCAACTCCCTCCGACACGCCCTATCCCACCATTCTAGGTAGTCACAAAGCACTGAGCTGATCTCCCTGTGCTATGCAGCTGTTTCCCGCTAGCTATTTTACAATTGGTAATATATATATATATATATATATTTATCAATGCTACTCTCTCATTTTGCCCCAGCTTACCCTTCCCCCTCTCCATGTCCTCAAGTCCATTCTCTAAGGCTGCGTCTTTTTTCCTTTCCTGCCCCAGGTTCATCAGGACCATTTTGTTTTTTAGATTCCATATATATGTGTTAGCATATGGTATTTGTTTTTCTCTTTCTTACTTACTTCACTCTGTATGACAGACTCTATGTGCATCCACCTCACTACAAATAACTCAGTTTCGTTACTTTTTATGGCCCAGTAATATTCCATTGTATATGTGTGCCACATCATCTTTATCCATTCATCTGTCAATGGACACTTAGGTTTCTTCCATATCCTGGCTATTATAAACAGTGCTGCAATGAACATTGTGGTACATGACTCTTTTTGAATTATGGTTTTCTCAGGGTATATGCCCAGTAGTGGGATTGCTGGGTCATATGGTAGTTCTGTTTTTAGTTTTTTAAGGAATCTCCATACTGTTCTCCGTAGTGGCTGTATCAATTTACATTCCCACCAACAGTGGAAGAGGGTTCCCTTTTCTCCACACCCTCTCCAGCATTTATTGTTTGTAGATTTTTTGATGATGGCCTTTCTGACTGGTATGAGGTGATACCTCATTGTAGTTTTGATTTCTATTTCTCTAGTGATTAGTGATGTTGAGCATTCTTTCATGTGTTTGTCGGCAATCTGTATATCTTCTTTGGAGAAATGTCTGTTTAGGTCTTCTGCCCACTTTTGGATTGGGTTGTTTGTTTTTTTTGTTACTGAGCTCCATGAGCTGTTGTATATTTTGGATATTAATCCTTTGTCAGTTGCTTCGTTTGCAAATATTTTCTCCCATTCTCAGGGTTGTCTTTTCATCTTGTTTATGGTTTCCTTTGCTGTGTAAAAGCTTTTAAGTTTCATTAGGTCCCATTTGTTTATTTGTGTTTTTATTTCCATTTCTCTAGGAGGTGGGTCAAAAAGGATCTTGCTGTCATTTATGTCATAGAGTGTTCTGACTATGCTTTCCTTTAAGAGTTTTATAGTGTCTGGCCTTATATTTAGGTCTTTAATCAATTTTGAGTTTATTTTGTATA
Source organism: Eubalaena glacialis (assembly GCF_028564815.1). Taxonomy (NCBI): domain Eukaryota; kingdom Metazoa; phylum Chordata; class Mammalia; order Artiodactyla; family Balaenidae; genus Eubalaena; species Eubalaena glacialis. Next base: position 28,810,038 of record NC_083718.1, read on the forward strand.
TGGTGTTAGGGAGTGTTCTAATTTCATTCTTGTGCATGTAGCTGTCCAGTTTTCCCAGCACCATTTATTGAAGAGGCTGTCTTTTCTCCATTGTATATTCTTGCCTTCTTTGTCAAAGATAAGGTGACCATATGTGTGTTGGTTTATCTCTGGCCTTTCTATCGTGTTCCATTGATCTATATTTCTGTTTTTGTGCCAGTACCATACTGTCTTGATTACTATAGCTTTGTAGTATAGTCTGAATTCAGGGAGCCTGATTCTCCCAGCTCCATTTTTCTTTCTCAAGATTGCTTTGGCTATTCGGGGTCTTTTGTGTTTCCATACAAATTGTGAAATTTTTTGTTCTAGTTCTGTGAAAAATGCCATTGGTAGTTTGATAGGGATTGCCTTGAATTTGTAGTTGCTTTGGGTAGTATAGTCATTTTCACAATGATTCTTCCAATCCAAGAACATGGTATATCTCTCCATCTGTTTGGATCATCATTAATTCCTTTGATCAGTGTCTTATAATTTTCTGCATACTGGTCTTTTGTCTACTTAGGTAGGTTTATTCCGAGGTATTTTATTCTTTTTGTTGCAATGGTAAATGGAAGTGTTTCCTTAATTTCTCTTTCAGATTTTTCATCATTAGTGTCTAGGAATGCAAGAGATTTCTGTGCATTAATTTTGTATCCTGCAACTTTACCAAATTCATTGATTAGCTCTAGTAGTTTTCTGGTAGCATCTTCAGGATTCTCTAAGTATAGTATCATGTCATCTGCAAACAGTGACAGTTTTGCTTCTTCTTTTCCAATTTGTATTCCTTTTATTTCTTTTTCATCTCTGATTGCTCTGGCTAAAACTTCCAAAACTATGTTGAATAACAGTGGTGAGAGCGGGCAACCTTGTCTTCTTCCTGATCTTAGAGGAAATAGTTTCAGTTTTTCACCATTGAGAACAATGTTGGCTGTGGGTTTGTCATATAGTGCCTTTATTATGTTGAGGTAGGGTCCCTCTCTGCCTACCTTCTGGAGAGTTTTTATCATAAATGGGTGCTGAATTTTGTAAAAAGATTTTTCTGCATCTATTGAGATTATCATATGGCTTTTATCCTTCAGTTTGTTAATATGGTGTATCACATTGATTGATTTGCGTATAATGAAGGATCTTTGCATTCCTGGGGTAAACCCCACTTGATCATGGTGTATGATGCTTTTAATGTGCTGTTGGATTCTGTTTGCCAGTATTTTGTTGAGGATTTTTGCATCTGTGTTCATCAGTGATATTGGCCTGTAGTTTTCTTTTTTTGTGGCATCTTTGTCTGGTTTTGGTATCAGGGTAATGGTGGCCTCATAGAATGAGTTTGGGAGTGTTCCTCCCTGTGCCATATTTTGGAAGTGTTTGAGGAGGATAGGTGTTAGCTCTTCTCTAAATGTTTGATAGAATTCGCCTGTGAAGCCATCTGGTCCTGCGCTTTAGTTTGTTGGAAGATTTTTAATCACAGTTTCTATTTCAGTGCTTGTGATTGGTCTGTTTGTACTTTCTATTTCTTCCTGGTTCAGTTTCGGAAGGTTGTGCTTTTCTAAGAATTTGTCCATTTCTTCCAGGTTGTCCATTTTATTGGCATATAGTTGCTTGTAGTAATCTCTCATGATCCTTTGTATTTCTGCAGTGTCAGTTGTTACTTCTCCTCTTTCATTTTTAATTCTGTTGATTTGAGTCTTCTTTTTTTTTCTTCATGAGTCTGGCTAATGGTTTATCAAATTTGTTTATCTTCTCAAAGAACCAGCTTTTAATTTTATTGATCTTTGCTATTGTTTCCTTCATTTCTTTTTCATTTATTTCTGATCTGATCTTTATGATTTCTTTCCTTCTGCTAACTTTGGGGGTTTTTGTTCTTCTTTCTCTAATTTCTTTAGGTGTAAGATTAGGTTGTTTATTTGAAATGTTTCTTGTTTCTTGAGGTAGGATTGTATTGCTATAAACTTGCCTCTTAGAACTGCTTTTGCTTCATCCCAGAGGTTTTGGGTCGTTGTGTTTTCATTGTCATTTGTTTCTAGTTATTTTTTGATTTCCTCTTTGATTTCTTCAGTGATCTCTTGGTTATTTAGTAGTGTATTGTTTAGCCTCCATGTGCTTGTATTTTTTACAGTTTTTTTTCCTGTAATTGATATCTAGTCTCATAGCGTTGTGGTTGGAAAAGGTATTTGATATGATTTCAATTTTCTTAAATTTACCAAGACTTGATTTGTGACCCAAGATATGATCTATCCTGGAGAATTACATGAGCACTTGAGAAGAAAGTGTATTGTTTTTTTTGAATGGGATGTCCTATAGATATCAATTAAGTCCATCTTGTTTAATGTGTCATTTAAACGTTGTGTTTCTTTATTTATTTTCATTTTGGATGATCTGTCCATTGGTGAAAGTGGGGTGTTAACGTCCCCTACTATAATGTGTTACTGTTTATTTCCCCTTTTATGGCTGTTAGCATTTGCCTTATGTATTGAGGTGCTCCTGTGTTGGGTGCATAAATATTTACAATTGTTATGTCTTCTTCTTGGATTGATCCCTTGATCATTATGTAGTGTCCTTCTTTGTCTCCTGTAATAGTCTTTATTTTAACGTCTATGTTGTCTGATATGAGAATTGCTACAACAGCTTTCTTTTGATTTCCATTTGCATGGAGTACCTTTTTCCATCACTTCACTTTCAGTCTGTATGTGTCCCTCGGTCTGAAGTGGGTCTCTTGTAGACAGCATATATATGGGTCTTGTTTTTGTATCCATTTAGCCAGTCTGTGTCTTTTGGTTGGAGCATTTAACCCATTTACATTTAAGGTATTTATCGATATGTATGTTCCTATTACCATTTTCATAATTGTTTTAGGTTTGTTATTGTAGGTCTTTTCCTTCTCTTGTGTTTGCTGCGTAGAGAAGTTCCTTTAGCATTTGTTGTAAAGCTGTTTGGTGGTGCTGAATTCTCTTAACTTTTGCTTGTCTGTAAAGGTTTTAATTTCTCCATCAAATCTGAATGAGATCCTTGTTGGGTAGAGTAATCTTGGTTGTAGGTTTTTCCCTTTCATCACTTTAAATATGTCCTGCCACTCCCTTCTGGCTTGCAGAGTTTCTGCTGAAAGATCAGCTGTTAACCTTATGGGGATTCCTTTGTATGTTACTTGTTGCTTTTCTCTTACTGCTTTTAATATTTTTTCCTTGTATTTAATTTTTGATAGTTTGATTAATATGTGTCTTGGCTTGTTTCTCCTTGGAGGTATCCTGTATGGGACTCTCTGGGCTTCCTGTACTTGTTTGACTAATACCTTTACCATTTTAGGGAAGTGTTCAACTACAATCTCTTCAAATATTTTCTCAGACCCTTTTTTTTTCTCTTCTTCTTCTGGGACCCCTATAATTCGAATATTGGTGTGTTTAATGTTGTCCCAGAGGTCTCTGAGACTGTCCTCAATTCTTCTCACTTTTTTTTTCTTTATTCTGCTCTGCAGTAGTTATTTCCACTATTTTATGTTCCTGGTCACTTATCCGTTCTTCTGCCTCAGTTTTTCTGCTCTTGATTCCTGCCAGAGAACTTTTAATTTCATTTATCATGTTGTTCATCATTGTTTGTTTGCTCTTTAGTTTTTCCAGGTTGTTGTTAAACGTTTCTTTTATTTTCTACATTTTATTTTGGAGATTTTTGATCATCTTTACTATCATTACTCTGAATTGTTTTTCAGGTAGACTGCCTATTTCCTCTTCATTTGTTTGTTCTGGTGCGTTTTCATCTTGCTCCTTCATCTGCTGCACATTTCTCTGTCTTCTCATTTTGTTTAACTTCCTGTGTTTGGGGTTTCCTTTTCGCAGGCTGCAGGTTCGTATTTCCCATTGTTTTTGCTGTCTGCCCCCTGTGGATGAGGTTGGTTCAGTGCATTGTGTAGGCTTCTGCTGGAGGGAAGTGGTGCCTGTGTTCTGGTGGTTGGGGCTGGATCTTGTCTTTCTGGTGGGCAGGGCCGTGTCCAGTGGTGTGTTTTGGGGTGTCTGTGAACTTACTATGATTTTAAACAACCTCTCTGCTAATGGGTGGGGTTGTGTTCCTGTCTTGCTAGTTGTTTGTCATGGGGCGTCCAGCACTGGAGCTTGCTGGCCATTGGGTGGAGATGGGTCTTAGCATTGAGATCAAGATCTCTGGGAGAGCTCTTGCCAATTGTTATTACATGGGGCCGGGAGGTCTCTGTTGGTCCAGTGTCCTGAGCTCAGCTCTCCCATCTCAGAAGCTCAGGGCTGACACCAGGCCGGAACACCAAGACCCTGTCAGCCACACATCTCAGAAGAAAAGGGAGAAAAAAAGAAAGAAAAATAAATAAATAAAATTATTAAAATAAAAAAATAATAATAAAATTAAAAAAAGAAGAGAACAACCAAACCAATAAACAAATCTACCAATGATAACAAGCGCTAAAAACTAAACTAATATAAACATAAAAATCCGAAACAAATCAGTCACAGACAGCAAAACCGAAGTCTACAGTTGCTTCCAAAGTCCACTGCCTCAATTTGGGGATGATTCATTGTCTATTCAGGTATTCCACAGCCGCAGGGTACATCAAGTTGACTGTGGGAGTTTAATGTGCTGCTCCTGAGGCTGCACGGATAAATTTAATTTCCCTTTTCTGCTTTGTTCGCACAGCTCCTGGGCTTCAGCTTTGGTTTTGGCCCCACCTCTGCTTATAGGTCGCCTTCAGGCATCTGCTCCTGCCCAGAGTGGACAGGGTTAACACAGCGGCTCATTAGGGGGCTCTTGCTCATTTAGGCCTTTTGGGAAGTCTGAGGTCTTCTTCCAGCATTCAGTAGGTGTTCTGTAGGAGTTTTTCCACATGTAGATGTATTTTTGATGTATTTTTGGGGAGGAAGGTGATCTCCACATCTTACTCCTCTGCCATCTTGAAGGTTCCCTAGGTTTTTATTGTCAAATAATTGACTGTAGGTGTTTGGGTTTATATGTGGGCTTTCTTTTCCATTCCATTGATCTGTGTGTCTGTTTTTGTGCCAGTACTATGTTTTGATTACCGTAGCTTTCTAGTATAGTCTGAAATATGTGATACCTCCAGCTTTGTTAAAGAACAAGATTGCTTTGTCAATTCAGGGTCTTTTGTGTTTCCATATGAATTTTAGGATTATCTGTTCTAGTTCTGTGAAAAATGTCATGGGTGTTTTGATAGAGATTGCATTAAATCTGTAGATCACTTTGGTCTTATGACCGTTTTAACAATATTAATTCTTCCAGTCTAAGAGCATGGAATATCTTTCCATTTCTTTTTATCATCATTAATTTCCTTAATCAATGTTTTATAGCTTTCAGAGTATAGGTCTTTCCCCTTCTTGGTTAAGTTTATTTGTTGATATTTTACTCTTTTTGATACGATTTTAAATGGGATTTTTTTTTACTTTCTTTTTCTGATAGTTCATTATTAAAACTGTGGAAAAGTAACAGGTTTCTGTATATTAATCTTGTATCCTGCAACTTTTCTGAATTCATTTATTAGTTCTAGTAGTTTTTGTGTGGAGACCTTAAGGATTTCTATATAAAGTGTTATGACTAATGCAAAAGAAATAAAAGCAAAAATAAACACATGAGGACCTAATTAAAGTTAAAAGCTTTTTCACAAGCAAAGGAACCCATCAACAAAACAAAAAGACATCCTATGGAATGGGAAAAAAAATTTGCAAATGATATTACTAACAAGGGTTAATATCCAAAATATATAAACAGCTCATACAACTCAATATCAAAAAAACAAGCAACACAATCAAAAAATGGTTAGAAGATCTGAATAGACATTTCTCCAAAGGAAACATACAGATGGCTAACTGGCACATGAAAAGATGTTCAACATCACTAATCAGAGGAATGCAAATCAAAACCACAATGAGAGATCACCTCATGCCTGTCAGAATGGCTATTATCCAAAAGTATACAAAGAACAAATGTTGATGAGGATGTGGAGAAAAGGGAAACCTTGTACACTGTTGGTGGGAATGTAAATTGGTGCAGCTACTTTGGAAAATAGTAGTTTCCTCAGAAACCTAAAAATTGAACTACCATATGATCCAGCAATTCCACTTCTGGGTATATATACAGAAAAAAATGAAAACACTAATTCATAAAAGATACATGCACCCCAATGTTCATATCAGCACTACTTACAATAGCCAGGATGTGGAAGCAACCCATGTGTTCATCAGCAGATGAATAAAGAAGGTATGGTGTGTGTGTGTGTATGTGTAAATATATATATAAATATTACTCAGCCACAAAAAGAATGAAATCCTGCCATTAGGAGCAAAATAGATGGGCTGAGAGAATATTATACTTAATGAAATGTCAGACAAAGAAAGACAAATACTGTATGATATCACTTATATGTGGAATCTAAAAAATAATACAAATGAATGTATATGCAAAGTAGAAATAGAGTCACAGATGTAGAAAACAGACTAGTGGTTACCAACGGGAAGAGGGAAAAGGGGAGGGGCAAGTTAGGGGTATAGGATTAAGGGATAGAAACTACTATGTATAAAATAGATAAACAATGATGGTATGTTGTATAGCACCGGGAATTAGAGCCATTATCTTATAATAACTTTTAATGGAGTACAATCTGTAAAAATACTGAATCACTGTGCTGTACACTTAAAATTAATATAATATGGTAAATCAACTATATTTCAATAAATAAATAGGTTTTTATTAAAAAATATTCTACAAGCTTTATAGGTACTGGTTGGATATTACATATATTTTCTTTAAATGTGAGAACAAGTTAAGGATGTCTATCAATATCACATTCTAGGCAGTTTTTAATCATAGATTATAGCCAACACAATAAGATAAGAAAAAGGAAATAAGGGGTATATGATTTTTAAAGGAAAAAAAAAGCTCTTTATCAGGGGAGTATATAATAATTAAATTTTGTCCTTTTCTTACAGTGGAATATTATACCGAATAAAAAATTAATAACTTGGACTTGTATCAATATTGACGAATCTCAAGTATTTAAGTATAAAAAGGCATGTTACAAAGGATATTTAGGAAACGTGATACCATTATTACAAAAACTGAGAATGAACTAGGAGATGACTATATTCATGACTGTCTATATGTGGGAGGAAAGTATAAAAACTTGCATGTCAATGATACAAAGTAACTCTACAACAGTATTTGCTTGAATATGTGATTGTCGTTGTTGTAGGTTAAAATGTTTGAATCTTAGGGAAGGGTGTTTTACTGCATCTCTGTGTTTTATATTCCAAAAAACAAAAGTTTGAAAGTATATGTGACAAAATGTTAACATCCCTTAGGTGTGGTTTTCTTTTTCTATTATTTTCTATTCTTTCCTTTATGCTTGCAATAGTTTTTTTTTAATGTTTTAAATTCAAATGGAAGGTGAAATAAATGGAAATACCAAGCATGGGCTACTCAAGAAATTTGAAGAATAAAGAGGAAGCAGTATCTAAATGGAACTTCACCTATAGAATGGATTATATTTGTTTTTGTTTTTGTTTTCCCTATACAGTGAGCCCTCTGTATCCATGGGTTCTGCATCTGTGAATCAAACCAATTGTGCGTGTGTGTGCGTATGTGTATATATGTGTGTGTGTGTGTGTGTGTGTGTGTGTGTATATATATATATATAATTCTTAATTCCAGAAAGTTCCAGAAAGCAAAACTTGAATTTGCTGCAGGTAGGCAGCTACTTCTGTAGCATTTACATTGTATTTACAACTAATTATATAGCATTTACATTGTATTAGGTATTATAAGTAATCTAGAGATGACAAAGTTTGCTGGAGGATGTGCAGAGGTTATATGTAACTTCTATGCCATTGTATATAAGGGACTTGAGCATCCACAGATTTTCGTATCTTAAGGGGGTCCTGGAACCAATCCCCTATGGATAATGAGGGACGACTGTATACTTAGGGGAAAAATCCAATAAGGACTCTGAAAGTGGGGTTATCTAGAAAAATAAGATTTAAGATGAGAATACATAACTCTTTTTGAATCATGGTTTTCTCAGGGTATATGCCCAGTAGTAGGATTGCTGGGTCATATGGTAGTTCTATTTTTGGTTTTTTACAGAACCTCCATACTGTTCTCCATAGTTGCTGTATCAATTTACATTCCCACCAACAGTGCAAGAGGGTTCCCTTTTCTCCACACCCTCTCCAGCATTTATTGTTTGTAGATTTTTTGATGATGGCCATTCTGACCGGTGTGAGATGATATCTCATTGTAGTTTTGATTTGCATTTCTCTAATGATTAATGATGTTGAGTATTCTTTCATGTGTTTGTTGGCAATCTGTACATCTTCTTTAGAGAAATGTCTATTTAGGTCTTCTGCCCATTTTTGGATTGGGTTGTTTGTTTTTTTGATATTGAGCTGCATGAGCTGCTTGTAAATCTTGGAGATTAATCCTTTGTCAGTTGCTTCATTTGCAAATATTTTCTCCCATTCTGAGGGTTGTCTTTTGGTCTTGTTTATGGTTTCCTTTGCTGTGCAAAAGCTTTTAAGTTTCATTAGGTCCCATTTGTTTATTTTTGTTTTTATTTCCATTTCTCTAAGAGGTGGGTCAAAAAAGGATCTTGCTGTGATTTATGTCATAGTGGTCTGCCTGTGTTTTCCTCTGAGAGTTTGATAGTGTCTGGCCTTACATTTAGGTCTTTAATCCATTTTGAGTTTATTTTTGTGTATGGTGTTATCATGTACCAAAATGTTCATTGCAGCTCTATTTACAATAGCCAGGACATGGAAGCAACCTAAGTGTCCATCAACAGATGAATGGATAAAGAAGATGTGGCACATATATACAATGGAATATTACTCAGCCATAAAGAGAAACGAAATTGAGTTATTTGTAGTGAGGTGGATGGACCTAGAGTCTGTCATACAGAGTGAAGTAAGTCAGAAAGAGAAAAATAAATACCGTATGCTAACACATATATATGGAATCTAAGAAAAAAAAAAAAGGTCATGAAGAACCTAGGGGCAAGATGGGAGTAAAGACACAGACCTACTAGAGAATGGACTTGAGGATATGGGGAGGGGGAAGGGTAAGCTGTGACAAAGTGAGAGAGTGGCATGGACATATATACACTACCAAATGTAAAATAGATAGCTAGTGGGAAGCAGCTGCATAGCACAGGGAGATCAGCTCGGTGCTTTGTGACCACCTAGAGGAGTGGGATAGGGAGGGTGGGAGGGAGGGAGAGGCAAGAGGGAAGAGATATGGGAACATATGTATATGTATAACTGATTCACTTTGTTATAAAGCAGAAACTATCACACCATTGTAAAGCAATTATACTCCAATAAAGATGTTAAAAAATAAAATAAAATAAAATGCAAAAAAAAAATGATGAGAATATACGGATAGTAAGATGTACAATATATAGATAGTAAGCTGTAAGATTAATAAATACAGAGAAAGGCAAGATATAAGAAAAAAGCAAGATCTATGAAGCACAGCTGAAGGGATTAGCCTTTACAAAAGAAGTGGGGCACCTTTGTAGAGACATTGATTGGAAAGAAATAGAAATGCCCACTGAAGCAAATGTGTTTATAAATATTTGGTTAGGAAGTTGGGATAATTCCTACCTAAAGGCTGTACTTTCCCTGCATTCTTAGAGTGAGAAGAATGTGTATGGTCAGTGTCAAAAGCTTGGGGAGAGCAACTGTCTTATATAGGGAGAGGAGAGGGAACCAGAGAGAAACCTAACAGGGACATGTAAAGAGGTTCCGGATAGTGCTTGAGGGTCTAGCTGAGATTGAAAATTTTAGAGCCCAATTTTATGCTAACTGTTAAAGCTTTATTCTTTGTAAGGAAATATTTATTTATTTATTTAGTTATATAAATTATTTATATATATATATATATATATATATATATATATATATATATAAAACAGTGAAGACCAAGAGGTATTCAGGCATGATTGATTTGAAATCTTTGGCTCATTTTGAGATTGAACTTATACTTACTACATATGTATTTATTTTCCAAATATTTCCTTCAGAGGAGAAGAGAAAACTTAATTTTAGAGGGTAATTTAGGTACTTAATAATTTATTTTGGTCACTTGGTTGATAGCTCATTTCAGTGAAATGGCAGCTTTGTAAATGAGTAATGTTTACTTACTATTTAAGTGCAAGGAACAGAGTGAGACCTAAATGAAATAATGTGTCTTCTGAGAGAGCCAAAGTGAATCTTCCAACCCTTACTATATTAAGTGTTCCAGTTCATTTATTAAACTTCTGTGTTCCTATTTGAAGATTAATCTTCATCTGTCCCAGATTCTAAGTTAGAACTTTCAGTATTTATTTTTCTACATGATTACCATTTCAAATGCTCTTCATTTTTTTTAATTAAATTTTTTTTCTGAGATATACTTCACCCTTTAAAGTATACACTTCAGTGGGTTTTAGTATATTCACAGCTGTGCGGCCATCACCACTGATTCCAGAACAGTTTCATCTCTTCATTCCTTCTTGACGATCCGGGTTTCTTTCTGGTATCATTCCCCTTTAGCTTAAACAGTTTCCGTTATCATTTCTTGTAGTGCAGGTTGGCTGTCAAATTTGTTTTCTTTTATCTGATGATGTCTTTATTTTGTCTTCATTACTGAGGGATGTTTTCACTGAATATAAAATTGTAAGTGCATAGTTTAGAGAGTGCTTATTCAATTGTTTGTTACCTTGTAAATTATGTGTTATATTTCACTGGCTGCTTTCAATACATTTCTGTGTGATGGCCTTAGAATAAGTCAGTTTGATTAGGCTGGGCTACATTTTCTAGAATTCCCATGCTTTATGAGGTTCTTGTGGGAGATTCCCGGGACAGAAGTGAAGCAGCAGCCATTTTGTGGCTCCTCGTGTTGTTGCATCTATTAGCTCATCTCCTTGCCCTGAGGCACTTGTCAGACCTGCATTTACCCATCTTCCCATGAATCCTCTTTTAGATTTTCCCACTACGGTGCTGGGGTGTATGCTTAGCTCCATGGCAAAGGTCCCCATTAAGGGCAGAGACAGTAAGAAATAACATGGGTTTCAAACTATCTTGTGAGCTTCAGCTCATGGTTCTGGACTCCACTTTGTTCTTTTCCCCGCTTTACATGCGTCTTCTCTTCCAGCCTTCCTGCCCTATGGACACCAGACTCCAGCACTGAACATGAAGACAGCAGCCTTACAGAGAGAGACTGCATAACCAGCTCCGACAATTGAGGAAGTTTAGATCCCTATAATCCCTTCACACACACACACACACACACACACACACACAAACACAGTGGTTCTGCTTCTCTGCTTGACTTTGATAGATAGACTTTGGTTTTCAGCCTTTTGAATGTAATTTGAATAGGTGAGGTTTTCTTTGTATTTATTCTATTTGGAGTTTTCTGAACTTTTTGAATTTCTAATCTTTCACTAACTTTGGAGAATTTGGGGCCATTATTTCTTAAAATATATTTTCTGTCTTATTGTCTGTTTCTTGTCTTTTTGTAATTCCCATTACACATATATTAGGCCGTTTGATATTGTCTCACAGGTCTTTGAAGTTCTGTTCACTTTTTCTAATTTTTTATCCTATGCTCTTCATAACAGATAATTTCTATTGATGAATAGACTGAGTCATATGTAATATTTAATCTGTTGTAAGCCCATATAGTGAGTTTCTCATTTTTCCATTTTAGATTTTCTATTTGGTTCTTTTTAAAATAGTCTCCATTTCTCTGCTTAGATTTCCTGTCTCTTTATTCATTATGAACATATTTTACTTCACGTCATTCTCCATGGTTATAAAAGCTGCTTTAAAATCCTTGTGTGCTAATTCCAGCCTTCACGTCACTCAATATCAGTCTCCATTGATTGTCATTTTCGTGGGCCATCTTTTCCTGTTTCTTTTTACATTGAGTCATTTTAGAAATTATCCTAGACATTGTGACCGGTATGTAGTAGTGCCTCTGAATTCTGTTAGATTATAACAAAGAACGTTGATTCTTTGTTTGGTTGTTTGTTTTAGTAGGCAACTTATCATGGCTGAACTCAAATTGCAAACCATCTTCTTTCCAGTAGGTGGCAGTTAAAATGTCAAGCCAGTTTATTTAGACTTCACTAGGGGGCTTAGAGTCTGTTCTGTGGTTTCAGGAGTCAGCCAGAGTTTTGGGTAGACTTTATGTTCAGAACATGGGGTTCCCTCTTTTTAGCTTTCTGTTTTCTGGGATTTTTCCTCCCTCACTTTTTTTTCTTCCACTTTTATTGAGCTATAATTGACATACGGCACTGTATAAGTTTAAGGTGTACAGCATAACGATTTGACTTACATACATCATGAAATGTTAACCACAATAAGTTTAGTAAACATCCATCATCTCATACACATACAAAATAAAAGAAAAAGAAAACATTTTTATTCCTTGTGACGAGAACTCTTAGATTTACTCTCTTAACAACTTTCATATGTAACATACAGGAGTGGTTTTTTAAAAATTTTTTTTCATTGATGTATAGTTCGTGTACAATATTATATAAGTTACAGGTATACAATATACTGATTCACAGTTTTTAGAGGTTATACTTCATTTATAGTTGTCATAAAATATTGGCTATATTCCCCATGTTGTATACTATATCCTTGTAGCCTATTTTATGCTTAATAGTATGTACCTCTTAAGTCCCTACCCCTGTATTGCCTCTCCCCTCTTTCCTCTCCCCACTGATAACCACTAGTTTGTTTTCTATATAGGTGAGTCTGCTTCTTTTTTGTTATATTCACTAATTTGTTATATTTTGTAGATTCCACATATAAGTAATATCATACAGTATTTACCTTTCTCTGTCTGACTATTTGACTTAGCGTAATACCCTCCAAGTCCATCCATGTTGCTGCAAATGGCAAAGTTTCGTTCTTTTTCTTTACAGCTGAGCAGTATTCCTATATATATAACCACATCTTTTTCCATTCATCAGTTGGTGGACACTTAGGTTGCTTCCGTATCTTGCAATTGTAAATGATACTGCTGTGAACATTAGGATGCATGTATCTTTTATGAATTAGTGGTTTGGGGTTTTTTTTAATCTATACCCAGGAGTGGAATTTCTGTGTTACATGGTAGTTCTAGTTTTAGTTTTTTGAGAAACCCCCATACTGTATCCCATAATGGCTGTACCAATATACATTCCTACCAACAGTGTACAAGACTTCCCTTTTCTCCACATCCTCACCAACATTTATTTATTTATTTTTTGATGATAGCCATTCTGACAGGTGTGATGTGATATCTCATTGTGGTTTTGATTTGCATTTCCCTGATGATTAGCATCTTTTCATGTGCCCCTTGGCCATCTGCATTTCCTTTTTGGAAAAATGTCTATTCATTTCTTCTGCCCATTTTTAATTGAGTTGTTTATTTTTTTGATTTTCAGTCTTTGAGCTGTTTATATGTATTGGATATTAACCCCTTTTCGGTCATATCATTTGCAAATATTTTCTCCCATTCAGTAGGTTGTCCTTTCACTTTGTCAATGGTTTCTTTGCTGTGCAAAAGCTTTTAAGTTTAATTAGGTCCATTTATTTTTGCCTTTACTTTCTTTGCTTTAGGAAACAGGTCCAAAGAAATATTGCTGCCATTTATGTCAAAGAGTGGTCTGCCTATGTTTTCCTCTAGAAGTTTTATAGTATCCGGTCTTACATTTAATTCTTTAATCCATTTTGAGTTTATTTTTGTATATGTTGTTAGAGAATATTCTAATTTCATTCTTTTACATGTAGCTGTCCAGTTTTCCCAGCACCACTTATTGAAGAGACTGTCTTTTCTCCATTGTATATTCTTGCCTCCTTTGTCATAGGTTAGGTGACCATAAGTGCATGGGTTTATTTTTGGGCTCTCTATTCTCTTCCATTGATCTGTGTGTCTGTGTTTGAGCCAGTACCACACTGTTTTGATTCCTGTAGCTTTGTATACAGTCTGAAGTCAGGGAGTGTGATTGCCGCAGCTCATTCTTCATTCTCAAGATTGTGTTGGCTATTCGGGTCTTTTGTGTTTCCATACAAATTTTAAAATTATTTGTTCTAGTTCTGTGAAAAATGCCATTGGTATTTTATTAGGGATTGCATTGAATCTGTGTATTGCCTTGGGTAGTATGGTCATTTTAACAATATTAATTCTTCCAGTTCAAGAACACTGAATATCTTCCATATTTTTGTGTCATCTTCACTTTCTTTCATCATTGTCATAGTTTTCCAAGTACAGTTCTTTTACCTCCTTAGGTAGATTTATTCTTAGGTATTTTATTCTTTTTGACTCGATGCTAAATGGGATTGTTTCCTTAATTTCTTTTTCTGATAGTTCGTAGTTAATGTGTAGAAATGAAACAGATTTCTGTATGTTAATTTTATATCCTGCAACTTTACCGAATTCACTGATGAGCAATACTAGTTTTCTGGTAACGTCTTTAGGATTTTCTGTGTATACAATCATGTCACCTGCAAACAATGACTGTTTTACTTCTTCCTTTCCAGTTTGGATTCTTTTTATTTCTTATGCTTGTCTGATTGCTGTGGCTAGGACTTCCAAAACTATGTTAAATAAAAATGGCAAGAGTGGCATCCTTATCTTGTTTCTGATCTTAGAGGAAATGCTTCCAGCTTTTCACTGTTGGGTATGATGTTAGCTGTGGGTTTTGTCATATATGGCCTTTATTATGTTGAGGTATGTTCCCTCTGTGCCCACTGTCTGGAGAGCTTTTATCATAAATGGGTGTTGAATTTGCCAAAAGCTTTTCTGCATCTAGTGAGATGATCATGTTGTTTTTATTCTTCAGTTTGTTAATGTGGTGTATCACGTTGATTGGTTTGCAGATTTTGAAAAGTCCTTGCATCCCCAGGATAAATTCCACATGATCATGGTGTATGATCCTTTTAATGTATTGTTGGATTCACTTTGTTAATATTTTCTTGAGGATTTCTTCTCTCTAGGTTACTTTTTATGTCCATTAATATTTGCCTTATATATTGAGGTGCTCCTATGTTGGGTGAATGCATATATATATATATGTACATACAATTATTATATCTTCTTCTTGGATTGATTCGTTGATCATTATGTAGTGTCCTTCTTTGTTTTTGGCAGCAGTCTTTATTTTAAAGTCTATTTTGTCTGATATAAGTATTTGTACTCTAGCTTTCTTTTCATTTCCATGTTCATGGAATACCTTTTCCAGTCTACTCACTTTCAGTCTGTTTGTGTCATTATATCTGAGGTGAGTCTCTTGTAGGCCACATATATACGGGTCTTGTTTTTGTATCTATTCAGCCACTCTCTGTCTTTTGATTGGAGCATTTAGTACATTTACATTTGAGGTAATTATCAATAAGTATGTTCCTATTGCCATTTTGTTAATTGTTTTAGGGTTGTTTTTGTAGGCCTTTTTTTCCCTTTCTTCTTTTGTTCTTTTGTAATTTGATGACTATCTTTAGTGTTATGTTTGGATTCCTTTTTCTTTTTTGTATGTATATCTATTATAGATATTTTGTGGTTACCAGGAGGTTACTATTATACATATATATATGTATGTGTGTGTGTGTGTGTGTGTGTGTCTGTGTGTGAATGATTGTTTTAAGTTGCTGATCTCTGAATTTCTATTTTTTTGAATTTTATTTTATTTATTGTTTTTACAGCAGGTTCTTATTATAATATTATCTATTTTATACATATTAGTGTATATGTATCAATCCCAATCTCCCAATTCATACCACCACCACCCCCATGCACCCATTTCCCACCATGGCGTCCATATGTTTGTTCTCGACATCTGTGTCTCTTTCTGCCTTGCAAACCGGTGCTTCTGTACCATTTTTCTAGATTCCACGTATATGCGTTAATATATGATATTTATATTTCTCTTTCTGACTTACTTCACTCTGTATGACAGTCTCTAGGTCCATCCACGTCTCTACAAATGACCCAATTTTGTTCCTTTATATGGCTGAGTAATATTCCATTATATATAGGTACCACGTCTTCTTTATCCATTCATCTCTCGATGGACATTTAGGTTGCTTCCATGACCTGGCTATTGTAAACAGTTCTGCAGTGAACATTGGGGTGCATGTGTCTTTTCGAGTTATGGTTTTCTCTGGGTATATGCCCAGTAGTGGGATTGTTGGGCCGTATGGTCATTCTATTTTTAGTTTTTTACGGAACCTCTGTACTGTTCTCCATGGTGGCTGTAGCAATTTACATTCCCACCAATAGTGCCAGAGGGTTCCCTTTTCTCCACACCCTCTCCAGCATTTGTTGTTTGTAGATTTTCTGATGATGTGCATTTTAACCAGTGTGAGGTGATACGTCATTGTAGTTTTGGTTTGCATTGCTCTAATAATTAGTGATGTTGAGCAGCTTTTCATGTGCCACTTGGCCGTCTGTATGTCTTCTTTGGAGAAATGTCTATTTAGGTCTTCTGCCCATTTTTGGATCTGGTTGTTTGTTTTTTTAATATTGAGCTGCATGAGCTGTTCATATAGTTTGGAGATTAATCCTTTATCCGTTGATTCGTTTGCAAATATTTTCTCCCATTTTGAGGATTGTGTTTTCGACTTGTTTATAGTTTCCTTTGCTGTGCAAACACTTTTAAGTTTCATTAGGTCCCATTTGTTTATTTTTGTTTTTATTTCCATTACTCTAGGAGGTGGGTCAAAAAAGATCCTGCTGTGATTTATGTCATAGAGTGTTCTTCCTATGTTTTCCTCTAGAGTTTTATAGTGTCCGGTCTTACATTTAGGTATTTAATCCATTTTGAGTTTATTTTTGTGTATGGTGTCAGGGAGTGTTCTAATTTCATTCATTTACATGTACCTGTCCAGTTTTCCCAGCACCACTTATTGAAAAGGCTGTCTTTTCTCCATTGTATATTCTTGCCTCCTTTGTCATAGGTTAGGTGACCATAGGTGCATGGGTTTATCTCTGGGCTTTCTATCCTGTTCCATTGACCTATATTTCTGTTTTTGTGCCAGTACCATATTGTCTTGATTACTGTAGCTTTGTAGTAGAGTCTGAAGTCAGAGAGTCTGATTCCTTCAGCTCCGTTTTTTTCCCTCAAGATTGCTTTGGCTATTCGGAGTCTTTTGTGTCTCCATACAAATTTTAAGATTTTTGTTCTAGTTCTATAGAAAATGCCATTGTTAATTTTATAGGGATTGCATTGAATCTGTAGATTGCTTTGGGTAGTATAGTCATTTTCACAATATTGATTCTCCCAATCCAAGAACATGGTATATCTCTCCATCTCTTTGTGTCATCTTTGATTTCTTTCATCAGTGTCTTACAGTTTTCTGCATACAGGTCTTTTACCTCCTTAGGTAGGTTTATTCCTAGGTATTTTATTATTTTTGTTACAATGGTGAATGGGATTGTTTCCTTAATTTCTCTTTCTGATCTTTCCTTGTTGGTTTATAGGAATGCAAGAGATTTCTTTGCATTAATTTTGTATCCTGCAACCTTACCAAATTCATTGATTAGCTCTAGCAGTTTTCTGGTGCCATCTTTAGGATTCTCTATCTATAGTATCATGTCATCTGCAAACAGTGACAGTTTTACTTCTTCTTTTCCAGTTTGGATTCCTTTTATTTCTTTTTCATCTCTGATTGCTGTGGCTAGGACTTCCAAAACTATGTTGAATCATAGTGGTGAGAGTGGACCTCCTTGTCTTGTTCCTGATCTTAGAGAAAATGCTTTCAGTTTTTCACCATTGAGAATGATGTTTGCTGTGGGTTTGTCATATATGGCCTTTATTATGTTTAGGTAGTTTCCCTCTATGCCCACTCTCTGGAGAGCTTTTATCATAAATGGGTGTTGAATTTTGTCAAAAGATTTTTTTGCATCTATTGAGATGATCATATGGTTTTTATTCTTCAATTTGTTAATATGGTGTATCACATTGATTAATTGGCATATATTGAAGAATCCTTGCATCCCTGGCATAAATCCCACTTGATCGTGGTGTATGATCCTTTTAATGTGTTGTTGGATTCTGTTTGCTAGTATTTTGTTGAGGATTTTTGCACCTATATTCATCAGTGATATTGGTCTGTAATTTTCTTTTTTTTGTGACATCTTTGTCTGGCTTTGGTATCAGGGTGATGGTGGCCTTGTAGAATGAGTTTGGGAGTTCTCCTTCCTCTGCAATTTTTTGGAAGCGTTTGAGAAGGATGGGTTTTAGCACTTCTCTAAATATTTGATAGAATTCACCTGTGAAGCCATCTCATGCTGGATTATTGTTTGTTGGAAGATTTTTAATCACACTTTCAATTTCATTATTTACGATTGGTCTGTTCATATTTTCTCTTACTTCCTGGCTCAGTCTTGGAAGGTTATACCTTTCTAAGAATTTGTCCATTTCTTCCAGATTGTCCATTTTATTGGCATAAAGTTGCCTGTAGTAGTCTCTTATGATGCTTTGTATTTCTGCAGTGTCCATAGTAACTTCTCCTTTTTCATTTCTAATTTTATTGATTTGAGTCCTCTCCCTCTTTTTCTTGATGAGTCTGGCTAAAGGTTTATCAATTTGGTTCATCTTCTCAAAGAACCAGCTTTTAGTTTTATTGATCTTTGCTATTGTTTTCTTTGTTTCTATTTCATTTATTTCTGCTCTAATCTTTATGATTTCTTTCTTTCTACTAACTTTGGGTTTTGTTTGTTCTTCTTTCTCCAGTTCTCTTAGATTCTCTAACAATCTAAGGTTAGATTGTTTATTTGAGATTCTTCTTGTTTCTTGAGGTAAGATTGTATTGCTATAAACTTCACTGTTAGAACTGCTTTTGCTGCATCCCATAGGTTTTGGATCATCATGTTTTCATTGTCATATGTCTGTAGGTGTTTTTTAACTTCCTTTTTGATTTCTTCAGTGAGCTCTTGATTATTTAGTAACGTATTGTTTAGCCTCCATATGTTTGTGTTCTTTTATGTTTTTTTCCATGTAATTTATTTCTAATCTCATACTGTTGTGGTCGGAAAAGATGCTCAATATGATTTCAATTTTCGTAAATTTACCAAGGCTTGATTTGTGACCCGAGATGTGATCTATCCTGGAGAATGTTCTGTGTGCACTTGAGCAGAAAGTGTAATCTGCTGTTTTCAGATGAAATGTGCTATAAATATCAATTAAATTTATCAGGTCTATTGTGTCATTTAAAGCTTTTGTTTCCTTATTAATTTTCTGTCTGGATGATCTATCCATTGGTGTAAGTGAGGAGTTAAAGTTCCCCACTATTATTGTGTTGCTGTCAATTTCCTCTTTTATAGCTGTTAGTATTTGCCTTATGTACTGAGATGCTCCTATGTTGGGTGCATATATATTTATAATTGTTATATCTTCTTCTTGGATTGATCCCTTTATCATTATGCAGTGTCCTTCCTTATCTCTTGTAACAGTTTTTATTTTAAAGTCTATTTTATCTGATATGAGTATTGCTACTCCAGCTTTCTTTTGATTTCCAATTGCATGGAATATGTTTTTCCATCCCCTCACTTTCAGTCTGTATGTGTCCCTAGATGTGAAGTGCGTCTCTTGTAAACAACATATATATGAGTCTTGTTTTTGTATCCATTCAGCCAATCTGTGTGTTTTGGTTGGAGCATTTAATCCACTCACATTTAAGGTAATTATTGATATGTATGTTCCTATTACCATTTTCTTAATTGTTTTGGGTTTGTTTTTGTAGGTCCTTTTCTTCTCTTGTGTTTCCCACTTAGAGAAGTTCCTTTAGCATTTGTTGTAGAGCTGGTTTGGTGGTGCTGAATTCTCTTAGCTTTTGCTTGTCTGTAAAGCTTTTGATTTCTCTGTCAAATCTGAATGAGATCCTTGCCAAGTAAAGTAATCTTGGTTTTAGGTTCTTCCCTTTCATCATTTTAAATATATCATGCCACTCCCTTCTGCCTTGTAGAGTTTCTGCTGAGAAATCAGCTGTTAACCTTATGGGAGTTCCCTTGTATATTATTTGTCAGTTTTCCTTGTTGCTTTTAATAATTTTTCTTTGTCTTTAAGTTTTGTCAGTTTGATTACTATATGTTTCGGTGTGTTTCTCCTTGGGTTTATCCTGCCTGGGACTCTCTGCACTTCCTGGACTTGGATGGCTATTTCCTTTCCCATGTTAGGGAAGTTTTCAACTATAATCTCTTCAAATATTTTCTTGGGTCCTTTCTCTCTCTCTTCTCCTTCTGGGACCCCTATAATGCAAATGTCATGCATTTAATGTTGTCCCAGAGGTGTCTTAAGCTCTCTTCCTTTTTTTCATTCTTTTTTCTTTATTCTGATCCATGGCAGTGATTTCCACCATTCTGTGTTCCAGGTCACTTATATGTTCTCCTGCCTCAGTTATTCTGCTATTGATTTCTTCTAGTTTATTTTTCATTTCAGTTATTGTATTGTTCATCTCTGTTTGTTTGTTCTTTAATTCTTCTATGTCTTTGTTAAACATTTCTTGCATCTTCTAGATATTTGCCTCCATTCTTTTTCCAAGGTCCTGGATCATCTTTACTATCATTATTCTGAATTCTTTTTCTGGAAGATTGCCTATCTCCACTTTATTTAGCTGTTTTTCTGAAGTTTTATTTTATTGCTTCATCTGGTACATAGTCCTCTGCCTTTTCATTTTGTCTGTCTTTCTGTGAATGTGGTTTTCGTTCCACAGGCTGCAGGATTATAGTTCTTCTTGCTCCTGCTGTCTGCCCCCTGGTGGATGAGGCTCTCTAAGAGACTTGTGCAAGCTTCCTGATGGGAGGGACTGGTGGTTGGTATAGCTGGGTGTTGCTCTGGTGGGCAGAGCTCAGTAAAACTTTAATCTGCTTGTCTGCTGACGAGTGAGGCTGAGCTCCCTCCCTGTTGTCTGTTTGACCTGAGGCAACCCAGCACTGGAGCCTATAGGCTCTTTGTTGTGGCTACTGGCAGACTCTGGGAGGGCTTATGCCACAGAGTACTTCCCAGAACTTCTGCTGCCAGTGTCCTTGTCCCCATGGTGAGCCACAGCCACCACCACCACCACCCCCCACGCCTCTGCAGGAGACCTTCCAACACTAGCAGGTATGTCTGGTTCAGTCTCCTATGGGGTCACTGCTCCTTCCCCTGGATCCTGATGCACACACTACTATGTGTGTGCCCTCCAAGAGTGGAGTCTCTGCTTCCTCCAGTCCTGTTGAAGTCCTACAATCAAATCCCACTAGCCTTCAAAGTCTGATTCTCTGGTAATTCCTCCTCCTGTTGCTGGATCCCAGGTTGGGAAGCCTGACGTGGGACTCAGAACCTTCACTCTAGTGGGTGGACTTCTGTGGTATAATTGTTCCCCAGTTTGCGAGTCATCCACCCAGCGGTTATGGGATTTGATTTTATTGTGATTGCGCCCCTCCTACCATCTCATTGCAGCTTCTCCTTTGTCTTTGGATGTGGGGTATCTTTTCTGGTGAGTTCCTGTGTCTTGCTGTTGATGATTGTTCAGCAGTTAGTTGTGATTTTGGTGCTCTCACAAGAGGGAGTGAGCGCACGTCCTTCTACTCCACCATCTTGAACCAATCTCCTGATCTCTGAATTTCAAATGTACTTTAACAACCCTGCATTTGTACTCTCCTCCCCTCATGATTACTGTCTTTGATATTATTTTTTACATCTAATTGTTTTGTATATTCCTTAACTGCTTATTGTGGATATAGATGGTTTCACTACTTTTGTCTTTTAACCTTCCCACTAGCGTAGTACATGGACGATATCCTATCTTTACTCAATGTTTGCATTTACCATTGAGGTTTTTCATTTCATAATTTTCTTGTTTCTAGTTGTGGCCTTTTCTTTTACACCTAGAGAAGTTCCTTTAACATTTGTTGTAAAGCTGGTTTGGTGGTGTTGAACTCTTTTAGCTTTTAGTTGTGTCTAAAGCTTTTGGTCTCTTCATCAAATCTGAAAAGAGCCTTGCTGGGTAGAGTATTCTTGGTTGTAGGTTTTTCCGTTTAATCACTTTAAATATATCATGCCACTCCATTCTGGACTGCAGAGCTTCTGCTGAAAAATCAGCTGATAGACTTCTGGGAGTTTGCTTATATGTTATTTGTTGCTTTTCCCTTGCTGCTTTTAAAACAGTAAGTCCCCTACATACAAACCTTCAACTTGCGAACTTTTAAAGATGCAAACGTGTGTTCCATCAATGTCAGGCGTGAGTGAAATTGCAGCTTGCCCTCCGTCTCCTATTGCTGACGATCCTTCAGCTCTGCCATCTCCCGCCTCCTCTCCCTCCTGCAGTCAGTAACTCTTCTTGCCTGTTCACTTGATGCCAGCCCCATGTATGCCAGATGTTGTACTGTACTACTGTACTTTTCAAGGTACTGTAGTGTAAGATTAAAACTTTTTTTTTATTTTTTGTTTTTTTATGTATTATTTGTGTGAAAAGTATTGTAAATCTATTTCAGTGCAGTACTATATAGCCAATTGTGTTAGTTGGGTACGTAGGCTAACTTTGTTGGACTTACGAACAAATTGGACTTACAAACGTGCTCTTGGAATGGAAGTCATTCGTATGTAGGGGACGTACTGTATTCTCTGTCTTTAATTTTCGTCATTTTAATTGCAATCCATTTTGGTGTGCTCCTCTTTGGGTTAATACCGTATTGGACTCTGTGCTTCCCGGATTTGGGTGACTGTTTCCTGCCAGGATAGGGACGTTTTCAGCTATTATACCTTCATATATGTTTTCAGCCCCTTTCTCTCTCTTTTCTCCTTCTGGGACCCCTATGATGAGAATATTATTGTGCTTGATATTATTCCAGAGTCTCTTAAACTGTCCTCATATCTATTCATTCTTTTCTCTTTTTTCTGTTCAACATCAGTGATTTCCACCACTATGTCTAACAGCTCACAGATCCATTCTCCTCTGTTTCATTGTTGATTCCTTCTAGTTTAATTTTCCTTTCAGTTATTGTAGTCTTCATCTCTGTTCTTTATATTTTCTAACTCCTTTTTAAAAACTTCTACCTTCTTGCTCTGTACATTCATTCTTCTCTTGAGTTCTTTAATCACTTCTACGATCGTTACCCTGAATTCTTTCTTGGGTAAATTGCCTATTGTCACTTCACTTAGTTCTTCTGGGGTTTTATATTGTTCCTTCATCTGGAACATGTTTTTCTGCTGCCTCATTTTGTCTATTTTGCTGTTTTTATTTTTATGTATCTGGTAGGTTAGTTACATTTCCCAACCTTGGAGAAGTTGCCTTCTGTAGGAGGCAACTTATGCGTCCCAGCAGTGCACTCCCCTCTTGTCACCCAAAGTGTGTGCTCTGCGTGTTCCCCCTATGAAGGCTGCATGGGTCCTTCTGTTGTGGCCATTATGTGGGCGACCTGGTAGGCTTAGTTGGCCCCTAGTCCAGCTGGTTACCAGCCCTTGCCTTGTGTGGAGGCTGACAGCTGCTTATTAGTGGGGTCTAGTCATTAGACAGCTGACTGCAGAACCCCAGGGAGCCCCAGGGCTAGTTCTGGTTCACTGGTGGGTGGCGTCAAGGTCCAGAAGACTCCCCGTGGCCTTTGTCCTCCCAGTGGTGGGTGAAGCCAGGTCCTGGGCTTAGTGCCAGACTACAGGCAGGCAGATCTGGGTCCTGGATTCTGGCTGCAGGGTCCTGGGATCCCAGAGCTGGTGTCAGATCACTGATGGGGACAGGGGGAGCTGGTTCCTGACACAGTTGGGTGTGGAGCCCAGGGTGTCCCTAAGCTTGTGTTGGCCTGCTAGTGGCCAGGGCCAGGGCCCAGCTGCTCTAAGGGCAGGATTTGGCATGCTGTTGGCAGGCTGCATCCTCAGGCTGCAGGATTGTGGTTTTCTTGCATCTGGTGTGTGCCTTCTGGTGGGTGAGGTTGGTCTAGAGGCTCGTGCAGGTTTCCTGGAGGACAAGGCCAGTGCTTACTCACTAGTGGGTGGACTAGGGTCTTGGCCCTCTGGTAGGCAGTGTCTAGAGGCATGTCTAAAAGTGGCTGTGGGCTCAGGAAGTCTTTAGGCAGCTTGCCTGCTGATGGGTGGTGCTGTTTCCCTGCCCAGTTAGTTGTTTGTCCTGAAGTGTCACCTGAGGCTATTGGGTGGGACCAGGTTGTGGCGATAATGAGCCAGAGGGAGAATCCCACTATGGTGGCTGCCCACATCAGTGTCCATGCAGCAGAAAGCTCCCAAGTATGGCTGCTGCCAGTGTTTATGACCCTAAGGTGAGCCATAGGCACTACCGGGTCTCTGGGAGACTCTCCAAGACTAGCAGGTAGATCTGGCCCAGGTTCCAAGCAAATTACTGCTTTTGCCCTGGGTCCTGGTATATGTGAGATTTTGTATGTGCCCTTTAAGAGTGAAGTCTCTATTTCTCCCAGTCCTTTGGGATTTCTGAAATTAAGCTCCACTGTTCGTCAAAGCCAAATGCTCTGGGGACTCATCTTTCCATTGCAGCACCCCAGGGTGGGGAGCCCAACGTGGGACTCAGAACTCTCATTCCTGCAGTTCTCCAGTTTGTGGGTTGCCCACCTGGGGAAATGGGACTTGTTTTAGTGCAAATATGCCCCTCCTACTTGTCTCCTTATGGTTCTTTCTTTATGCCTTTAGTTGTAGAAGATCTTTTCAGGTAGGTTCTGGTTGTTTTCATCAATGGTTGTTCTGTAAATAGTTGTAAATTTGGTGTGCTCATGAGAGGAGGTGAGCTCAGGGTCTTTCTACTCTGCTTGGCCAATCTCCTCCTCCCTCACTTTAAAGCTACTGTGCTTATCCCAAACTCTGTCCTCTGGTTCTTCATGGCAGTAAGATTGTAGGTTTCTCATCCAAGTTTTAACCCTGAATGGTATAGACTAGGGTCCATTTTCAGGCTAAAAGCCACAAAAATGGGAAGTTCATCCAGCACCATTCCTTCTTCGTAGTGTCTACGTCCCCTGTATATACCTGTTTCCAGTTGCTTCCCAGAACCTTCAGATTTTTTCCAGAGTTTCCAGCTTTTCATATTTTTTCAAGAGTTTATAATTATCCATAGGAGGTTTGATCCAATAGGAACTGCTTGGCCATTAAACACAAGCAAAACTTAGTATTTGTTCTGAATTGTGCATTATTACATACCAAATATAAATCTTTTCTTCTGGTGACACAGTAATGCTTTCTGTTCATGCAAGAAGTATCCCACAGGGCTTCCCTGGTGGCGCAGTGATTAAGAATCCGCCTGCCAATGCAGGGGACACGGGTTCAAGCCCTGGTCCGGGAAGATCCCACATGCCGCAGAGCAAGTAAGCCCGTGCGCCACAGCTACTGAGCCTGCACTCTAGAGCCCGTGAGCCACAACTACTGAGCCCACGTGCCACAACTACTGAAGCCCGCGCACCTGGAGCCTGTGCTCCGCAACAAGAGAAGCCACTGCATCGAGAAGCCCACACACCGCAATGAAGAGTAGCCCCGACGCGCCGCAACTAGAGAAAACCTGCACACAGCAACGAAGACCTGATGCAGCCAAAAGTAAAAATAAATAAAATAAATTTAAAAAAAAGAATTATTCCACAAATTCATATTTGTGCAACATTCTGAAGAGTTTGTGTAAGTGAAAAAGGTTATTTAAACACTATGAATTACCAGTGAATGTTGTGCTTAGTTCAGAACAAGGTAATTCAAGACTGTTCTCTTCCCTACTTGTCCCAATTCTCAGTAACAAGCTCAGACTATTTTAGAAACTGTGTAATTTTTATTACCTTTTGGTGTTGAGTAGTCATCAATAGCCGAAAGAACAATTTTCCATAAAATTACTCACAAACATTTACTACTCATCTGTTTTGTATCAAGTAAAGATAAATAAATTAAGATCCCTGTCCTCAAGTTCCTCACAGTTTAGTAGAGGAGACATAAAGAAGTATGCCATTTGCATTTCTGTGTGATGAGCGCTGCATGTCAGAGGTGGTAGGAGTATTTCAAAGGATACCTAACCTAGGTTTTAAGAATAAAGAAACAGTTATGGAGCCTGCACTTCAGGGTTGGATTAGAATTAATAGGAATTTTATTCACGTTTTGATGCTTTTGGATAACTTTAGTATGAAAATTTCAGGCCTTGGTTTTCTCATTTGAAAATGAGGGGTTTGGATTAGGTGTATAATAATTCTTTCCAATGCAAATATTTTATAGTTCAATTAAAATGCATTAATAAGAGATACTCCAAACCTACTTCTTTGTTCTTCTTAAGCAATACATGCAGACCTCGTTTTATTGCACTTTCCTTTATTGTGCTTCACAGATAATGCACGTTTTTGCAAATTGAAGGCTTGTGGCAATCCTGCCCCCAACAAGTCTATCAGCGCCATTTTTCCAACAACGTTTGCTCACTTCATGTATCTATCACATTTTGGTAATTCTGGAAATATTTCAAACTTTTCCATTATTATTATATTTGTTATGGTGATCTGTGGTCAGTCATCTTTGATATTACTATTGTAATATTTTGGGGGCACCATGAACCACACTTGTACAAGATGGGCAATAGATGTTGTGTGTGTTCTGACTGGTCCCACTGACTGGGCATTCCCCCATTTCTCTCCCTCTCCTTAGGCCTCCCTATTCCCTGAGACACAACATTATTGAAATTAGGCTGATTAATAACCCTACGGTGGCCTCCAAGTATTCAAGGAAAAGGAAGAATCACATGTCTCTCAGTTTAAATCAAAAGCTAGAAATGATTAAGCTTAGTGAAGAAGGCATGTTGAAAGCAGAGATAAGCCCAAAGCTAGGCCTCTTGCTCTAGTTAGCCAAATTGTGAATGCAAAGGAAAAGTTCTTTGAAGGCAATTAAAAGTGCTATGCCAGTGAACACACAAATGATAAGAATACAAAAGTCTTATTGCTGATGTAGAGAAAGTTTGAGTGGTCCAGATAGATCAAAGCAACTACAACATTGCCTTAGTCGAAAGCCTAATCCAGACTCATGCCCTAACACTCTTGAATTGTTTGAAGGCTGAGAGAGGTACGGAAGCTGCAGAAGAAAATCTTGAAACTAGGAGATGTTGGTTCATGAGGTTTAAGGAAAGAAGCTGTCTCCATAACATAAAAGTTCAAAGTGAAACAGCAAGTGCTGATGTAGAAGCTGCAGCAAGTTATCCAGCTAAGATAATTAATGAAGGTGGCTACACTAAACAACAGATTTTCAATGAAGTTGAAACAGCCTTCTTTTGGAAGAAGATGCCATCTAGGACTTTCATAGCTAGGGAGGAGAAGTTAATGCCTGGCTTCAAAGCTTCAAAGGACAGACTGACTCTTTTGTTAGGGGCTATTGCAGCTTGTGACTTTAAGTTGAAGCCAGTGTTCATTTATCATTCCAAAACTCCTAAGGTGCTTAAGAATTATACTAAATCTACTCTGCCTGTGGTTTATAAATGGAACAACAAAGCCTGGATGACAGCACATCTGTTTACAACATGATTTACTGAATATTCTAAGCCCACTGTTGATGCCTACTGCTCAGATGAAAGATTCCTTTCAGAATATTACTACTGCTCATTACAATGGACCTGGTCATCTAATGGAAATGTATGATGATTAGGTTAATGTTGTTTTCACACCTGCTAAGACACATCCATTCTGAAACCCATGGATTAAGGAGTCATTTCAATTTTCAAGTCTTATTATTTAAGAAATTCATTTTGTAAGGCTCTAGCTGCTTTAGATAGTGATTCCTCTGATGGATCTGGGCAAAATAAATTGAAAGCCTTCTGGAAAAGATTCACCATTGTAGATGCCATTAAGAACATATCATGATTCATGGGAAGAAGTCAAAAGTTCAACATTAATAGGAGTTTGGAAGAAGTTGATTCCAACCTTCATGGGTGACTTTGAGGAGTTCAAGACTTCAGTGGAAGAAGTAACTGCAGATGTGGTGGAAACAGCAAGAGAACTAGAATTAGAAGTGGAGCCTGAAGATATGACTGAATTGCTGTAACCTCCTGATAAAACTTGAACACATGAGGAGTTGCTTCTTATGGATGAGCAAAGAAAGTGGTTTCTTGAGATGGAATCTACTCCTGGTGAAGATGCTGTGAAGATTGTTGAAATGAAAACACAGTGTTTAGAATATTGCATAAATTTAATTGATAAAGCAGCAGCAGGATTTGGGAGGATTGAGTCCAATCTTGGAAGAAGTCTACTGTGGGTAAAATGCTATCAAACAGCATTGCATGCTACAGAGAAATCATTTGTGAAAGGAAGAGTCAATCGATGCAGCAAACTTCATTGCTATTTTATTTTAAGAAATGTCCAAAGCCACCCCAGCCTTCAGCAACCACCACCCTGATCAGTCAGCAGCCGTCAACATGGACACAAGACTCTCCACCAGCAAAAAGATTAGGACTCACTGAAGGATCAGATGGTGGTTAGCATTTTTTAGCAAGTTATTTAGATATAATGTTATTGCACACATTATAGACTACAGTATAGTGTAAGCATAACTTCTATATGCCCTGGGAAACCAAAAAGTTCTTGTGACTTGCCTTATTGCAATATTAGCTTTATTGCAGTGGTCTATTCCAGGGCCAGTGATATCTCCGAGGTATGCCTGTGGAGTAATTCAGATCATTTCAAGTCCTGTTTAACTGAAAATTTCCCAGATTAGCCGGTAGTGCTAATTGTTATTTCTTCTAATTTTACAAGTCTGCTGTTCAACTGCTAGTGTACATCTACAAGGGGAGGCTTGGATGTACAACTTAGGAAAGATAGGTGTGTGTTTAGAACCTCTTATGACCGCTTTCGTAGAAACTGCTCTCTGACTCTCTTCCTTCCCTCAAATTAAACTTTCACCTTTTCCTCCTCAGCTTTTAAAGCCCCTACCTTTCTTTCTTTACTTCTCACCAAAATCTCATCCCCCCAACCTAGGAGCTGTCTTATCACTGGATCTTTTCTAGGGAGTTGATCTGGTGTGATAATGAGAAGGTGGCTGTCATTGCAGGAACTTGGGCAAGGGAGCTAGGTTCTTGGTCATCCTCATAGAAATATAATATGTATTTCTCTATGAAAATATTATGATTATTGGTTGGTAGCTTTATTATTAACATTGCTTTTTTCCCCCCCTGTATTTTAGGTTTAATAGACTTTAATATTACTGCCTGGGAGCCTACCCACATTGTGTAGGATTTTTTTGTTTGGTTTTGTTTCCTGTCTATTGAAATAGGTCTCAGGTTTTCTCCAACTTCCTTGCAGACTTTTGTAACAAATCTGATTTATGAATTGGAAATTGCCTATATATAATTTCTCCCCAATTTACATACTCATTTAGCTTTTGGCCATGTTTTTGAACATTCCTAATCAGAAATAGTGATGAGTGGCTGCCACACTGCTGATGCTGGACAGTACCTATGAAATCTCCTGGACGAGGGATAAAGAGTATGTTGTTTCAGCAGGTTCTTAGTGAAAACTGAGGTTTATAATGCATGCAATTTGCCCATAATCACTATCATAGAAGCAAAGTCATTTTTACTACTGTCCCCTGACTTTCAGTAAGGCCCTCTTCATTTCACTAATGAGAACTCCTTTACCTTTATTAGCAGCTCTTCTCCAAGTATAACTGAAATCTTCAAATATGCCTTGTATCTATGGATGTTTGTGAATAGTATCACCTATCGACAGACCTACAGTCATTGAAATGAGTGCTTGTGAACTTTTTAAATGAGAAAATGTATCAAGGGAAAAAAAAAACATGAGTTCAAATTTCTGGGAATTACTTTTAAAGCAGTTCAAATCAAATACTGTTTGTTTAAAAGCCCTTCTAAGTTCCAGATGTATTAATTAAATGTTTAATATGTGTTATAGCTAAAATAGTCATTTCGTTGGGATCAATTTATGATATAATAGTTGTATGTTAGTGTATATCTTGGATCCCTTGGTGCATTTTTTATAGGATCAAGGTCAACATTATGGACATGAATTACTATTGTGTGATTTTGCAAAAATGAAGTATAGGTTTTTGAGCTTCTGATCATCTGTCCAGAAAGGTTAATTGACATGGGAAAGGTTAGCAGAAAATATAATTAAATCTTGTTTATCATAGATCTGTTAGTTTTGTCTGAAATAAATCCTCTTTCCATATTCCCATTTTTCCAATACATGCGTATATTGGAATACACACACACGCACACACACACACACACAAACCATAAAACCAGTTTTTCAGAAGAACTAGAGATTAAATAAACCAGAATCCCTACCTAATCTTAGTTACTCTCTTGAGTTATTTTGAAGAGGTGGAATTATAGCATCAGATTAGTGTCTGTGACAAATCTAAGCATTCAATAGTTGGCAGTTTCTACTGTGTCTATGTTGCCAGTACTTTTGATCCATGTATGTCATCACAGAATGGTGTATGAGATAACCACAGTATTTATTTAATTAAAGTGGCAATTAAAGTTCCATAATCACCATGTCACCTTTCTCTGAAAGTTTCAAGCCCTGCTGTTTATTTTAGAGCACCTAAACTGAAAACAGAAGAATATACAGACTTTGTGGTAGCAATTGATTTTGTTGCTAAGGAAGGTCAGGGAGACTGACCTTCAAACACCGATGCTGTCCTTCCAGCCATACCAGAAGTGGTGAATATGACTTACTCTAGCAAGTTGAGGAAATTTTTTCCTCTCTCTGTTCTTTCCCTTACACTGTAAAGAAACATAAAAATACTTACTTTTAGAAATTCTAGATAGCAAATATCAGACTGATTCTGTAACAGTTAAAATTTGGTAGAGGGTCAGTGTGGGAAGTGTGGTGGAGAATCACTGCAGAAAGGAGTTACGGAGCTGCAACTCTGCTGCCACTGTAGGGACTTGAGGTTGTAAACCCAATTATATCTACACCTTTTCAGTAAACTGAAAGCACTGTCTTGAACCCAGCACCTTGATCTTCCTGTTTTGATCATTGGGAACTACGTTTTCTGAAAACAAATTAGCTTTTAGAGAAAGAGCTGTGCCAAGTTTAATGTGTCTTTGGGAAAATATGTTAAGTTTTCAGTTAATGACACTATGGCCATTCATTGAGTTAACATGTAAAGGTAGCTGAGATTTACAGCTGAGTGCTCCTGACTTTGTCCATACCTTACCATTACTAAATGAAAGCTTACATTGTGGCAATTGATGCAGGAGTGTTTTGAGAGATGTGTGCAGAGAGAAAAGAAGACGATATTAAAAGACGATATTGGTTTAAAGACAAAATAGAAAATTAATGTGTTAGCCTGCTAGGGCTGCCATAACAAAATACCACAGACTGGGTGACTTAAACAACAGAAATTTTTATGTTCTCACAGTTCTGGAGGCTGGAATCTAAGATCAAGGTGTTGGCAGGGTTGGTTTCTTCTGAAGCCTCTTTCCTCGGCTTGCAGATGGCCGCCTTCTTGCTTTGTCCTCTGTGTGTGTATGCTCCTGGTGTCCTTTTGAGGGTCCAAATTTTCTCCTCTTATGAGGACACAAGTCAGGTTGGATTAAGGCTAACGCCCCATTTTAATGTAATCTTCTCTTTAAAGACCCTATCTTCACATAGTCACTGGGGGGAGGTTAGGACTTCAACATATGGATTTGGAGGGGAATACAGTTCAGCCCATAATAATTAAATATTTGAAATTTGTTCAATTATTGTTTAAATGTATATTCTAGTAATCTGTGATAAAATCCAAGGTCTGAGCATTCTTGATGATTTCTGTGAGTATACCTCTGTTGAAGTACTGTAACATTTTTTTGCAAATCTCTCTCACATCTTTCCCCATATACAAAATTTTAGGGTTTTTACTTCCCTGTACATATGTTTACATTTCACTGTATTGCCTTCTGCTTCTGTGTGTGAAGGGGGCTTGGGCAGGAAATAATGTCCTCCAGCATAAATATCTTTAACTAATGTCTGGAGAAGCAATCAAAGGCAAAAACAGTTTTCATGCAAAGTCTTCACATTCTAAGTACTATAGTAAAAAGAGCTTGGGATCAGGAAACCTAGGATTTTGCTGCTTCAGTTGCTATTTGTATCATCTTTAGCAAGTTATTTTACTAACTTTAGCTTTAATTTCCTCATCTCTAAAATGGTAGACTGAATGTTCTCTGACATCCGATTGAATGATATATTCACTTATTCAGGAAGTATTATTGCGTACTACTATGTGGCAAGCACTGTTTAAGGAATTAGGGATATAGCCTAAGTGTAAAACAAAGTCCCAGATGAGACAAGTATAAAACAAATAGCAAGATGGTACATTTAATCCCAACCATATCAGTAATCACATTAAATGTAGATACTCTAAACACAATTAAAAGACAGAGATTGTCAGACTGGATAAAAAGCAAAAAACACCTCTATGTGGATTAGAGAAACCCACTTTAAATGTAAAATACAGAGAGGTAAAATGGGAAATGATATTCCATGCTCATACCAATCAAGAGAAAACTAGAGTGGTTATATTAATATCTATGAAGTAGATTTCAAAGCAAGTAATATTACTGGAGATAAGGAGGATTATTTCATTATAACAAAGGGATCAGTTCATCAAGAGGACATAACAATCTTAATCATTTGTGTACCTAATAACAAAACTTAAATACATAAAGCAAAGCTAATAGAACTGCAAGGAAAAATAGATAAATCCAAAATTATAGTTGGACATTTCAATACCTATCTTCAAATAATTAATAGAAGTAGAGAGAAAATCATTAAGACTACAAAAGAGTTTAGTAATACTCTCAACCAAACTTAATCTAACTGACATTTATATAAAACCACCCGATAACAGAACACTTATTCTTTTCAAGGCCACACAGAACACTTAACCATGATATACCATATTTGGGCAAAACAACTCTCTGTAAATTTAAAAGGATCCAAATAATTTAAAGCATGTTCTCTTTGAATGAAAGGGAATTAAATTAGAAATCAAAACAAAAGGATATGTGGAAAATTTCCAAGTATTTGGAAACTAAACACAATTTAAAATAATCCATGGGTCAAAGAAACCAGCAGGGAAATGAGAAAGTATCTTGAACTGAGTAAACATGAAAGCAAAATGTTTAGCTGTGGGATACAACTAATACAATACTTCAAGGGAAATTTATAGTACCAATTGATTATATTTGAAAAGAAGAAAGATCTAAGATCAGTTCTATCTTAAGAAACTAAAATAAGAGCAACAAATTAAACCCAGTGTAAGTAGGAGAAAGGAAATAATAAAGATTGGGACAGCAGTCAATGAAATAGAAAGCAGAAAAATAATAGAGAAAATGAATGAAAAGAAAAGCTAGTATTTTTTAGAAGACTGATAAATTTCTAACAAAATTTAACAAAAAAGTGAGGAGAAAATTATTAATATTATGAATGAGAGAGGTGACTTTACTACAGATTTTATGGGTTTTAAATGGTATAAAGGAAATATTATGAAAACCTTTGTCAATAAATTCAACAATTTTGCTGAAATGGACAAATTCCTTGAAAGACACAAACTGCCAAAGCAAAAGAGATAATCATGAATAGCTTTGTGTGTGTTAAAGAAGTTATATTTGTAGTCAAAACCCTTCTCACAAAGAAGACTCCAGACCCATGTGGCTTCACCAATGAATTCCACTGAACGTTTAAGTAAGAAATAGTATCAGTGCTATACAAGTTCTTTTGCAAAATTGAATATTAGGGAATATTTCCTAATTCATTCTCTGGGGCTAGCTTAATCTGCTACCCGCAGGCAAAAGATAGTACAAGAAAAGAAAACTATAAACAAATTTCCTTAATAGACATATATGTAGAAAAAACACTTAACATGATTGTAGCAAATTAAGCCCCAAAAAAGATTTTTTAAACAATAGCACATCTTAACCAGGTGGGGTTTATTCCAGGAATACAAGGTTGTTTTAATATTCAATAAATCACTATAATTTATCATATTAATAGACTGAAAAAATACACATTTATCTCAATGGATGCAGGAAAAGAAGCATTCAAAACAAATCTAACATCCATTTTTGATTTAAGCCAAAAAGCAAGCAAACAAAAATACTCCCATTAAACCTGGAATAGGAAACTTTTTTAACCTGATAAACAACATCTATGGAAAACCTATATTAAATATCTTAATGAAGAAACACTGAATGGTTTCACAAGGCAAAAATGTTCACTCTGTTCACCATTGTACTGGAGGTTCTAGTAAGGTAAGGCAAGAAAATGAATTTAAAATGCATATATATGTAGAAAATCAGATGGAATCTATAAAAAAGCTACTAAAGTTTAACCCATGGGTGTACTTGATACAAGATGAATATATAGAGTTCAGGATATAAAAAGAACTGTAATTTTATACAGCAGCAACAATCCAAAGTGGAAATGAATAAAAATATTACTTATGATAACAACAGAAATGTGAAATACTTAGCGATACTTTTTTTTTTTTTAAACATCTTTATTGGAGTATAATTGCTTTACAATGGTGTGTTAGTTTCTGCTTTATAACAAAATGAATCAGTTATACATATACATATGTTCACATATCTCTTCCTTCTTGCATCTCCCTCCCTCCCACCCTCCCTATCCCACCCCTCTAGGTGGTCACAAAACACCGAGCTGATCTCCCTGTGCTATGCGGCTGCTTCCCACTAGCTATCTATTTTACATTTAGTAGTGTATATATGTCTATGCCACTCTCTCACCCTGTCACATCTTACCCCTCCCCCTCCCCATATCCTCAAGTCCATTCTCTAGTAGGTCTGTGTCTTTATTCCCGTCTTGCCACTAGGTTCTTCATGACCTTTATTTTCCCTTAGATTCCATATATATGTGTTAGCATACTGTATTTGTTTTTCTCTTTCTGACTTACTTCACTCTGTATGACAGACTCTAACTCCATCCACTTCACTACAAATACCTCCATTTCATTTCTTTTTATGGCTGAGTAATATTCCATTGTATATATGTGCCACATCTTCTTTATCCATTCATCCAATGATGGGCACTTAAGTTGCTTCCATGTCCTGGCTATTGTAAATAGAGCTGCAATGAACATTTTGGTACATGAGTCTTTTTGAATTATGGTTTTCTCAGGGTATATGCCCAGTAGTGGGATTGCTGGGTCGTATGGTAGTTCTATTTCTAGTTTTTTAAGGAACCTCCATACTGTTCTCCATAGTGGCTGTATCAATTTACATTCCCACCAACAGTGCAAGAGTGTTCCCTTTTCTCCACACCCTCTCCAGCATTTATTGTTTCTAGATTTTTTGATGATGGCCATTCTGACCAGTGTGAGATGATATCTCATTGTAGTTTTGATTTGCATTTCTCTAATGATTAATGATGTTGAGCATTCTTTCATGTGTCTGTTGGCAATCTGTATATCTTCTTTGGAGAAATGTCTATTTAGGTCTTCTGCCCATTTTTGGATTGGGTTGTTTGTTTTTTTGTTATTGAGCTGCTTGAGCTGCTTGTAAATCTTGGAGATTAATCCTTTGTCAGTTGCTTCATTTGCAAATATTTTCTCCCATTCTGAGGGTTGTCTTTTGGTCTTGTTTATGGTTTCCTTTGCTGTGCAAAAGCTTTTAAGTTTCATTAGGTCCCATTTGTTTATTTGTGTTTTTATTTCCATTTCTCTAGGAGCTGGGTCAAAAAGGATCTTGCTGTGATTTATGTCATAGAGTGTTCTGCCTATGTTTTCCTCTAAGAGTTTGATAGTGTCTGGCCTTACACTTAGGTCTTTAATCCATTTTGAGTTTATTTTTGTGTATGGTGTCAGGGAGTGTTCTAATTTCATACTTTTACATGTACCTGTCCAATTTTCCCAGTACCACTTATTGAAGAGGCTGTCTTTTCTCCACTGTATATGCTTGCCTCCTTTATCAAAGATAAGGTGACCATATGTGCGTGGGTTTATCTCTGGGCTTTCTATCCTGTTCCATTGATCTATATTTCTGTTTTTGTGCCAGTACCAAACTGTCTTGATTATTGTAGCTTTGTAATATAGTCTGAAGTCAGGGAGCCTGATTCCTCCAGCTCCATTTTTCGTTCTCAAGATTGCTTTGGCTATTAGGGGTCTTTTGTGTTTCCATACAAATTGTGAAATTTTTTGTTCTAGTTCTGTGAAAAATGCCAGTTGTAGTTTGATAGGGATTGCATTGAATCTGTAGATTGCTTTGGATAGTAGAGTCATTTTCACAATGTTGATTCTTCCAATCCAAGAACATGGTATATCTCTCCATCTATTTGTATCATCTTTAATTTCTTTCATCACTGTCTTATAATTTTCTGCATACAGGTCTTTTGTCTCCTTAGGTAGGTTTATTCCTAGATATTTTATTCTTTTTGTTGCAATGGTAAACGGGAGTGTTTTCTTAATTTCACTTTCAGATTTTTCATCATTAGTGTACAGGAATGCAAGAGATTTCTGTGCATTAATTTTGTATCCTGCTACTTTACCAAATTCATTGATTAGCTCTAGTAGTTTTCTGGTAGCATCTTTAGGATTCTCTATGTATAGTATCATGTCATCTGCAAACAGTGACAGCTTTACTTCTTCTTTTCTGATTTGGATTCCATTTATTTCTCTTTCTTCTCTGATTGCTGTGGCTAACACTTCCAAAACTATGTTGAATAATAGTGGTGAGAGTGGGCAACCTTGTCTTGTTCCTGATCTTAGTGGAAATGGTTTCAGTTTTTCACCATTGAGGACAATGTTGGCTGTGGGTTTGTCATATATGGCCTTTATTATGTGGAGGAAAGTTCCCTCTATGCCTACTTTCTGCAGGGCTTTTATCATAAATGGGTGTTGAATTTTGTCGAAAGCTTTCTCCTTCAATTTGTTAATATGATGTATCACGTTGATTGATTTGCGTATATTGAAGAATCCTTGCATTCCTGGAATAAACCCCACTTGATCATGGTGTATGATCCTTTTAATCTGCTGTTGGATTCTGTTTGCTAGTATTTTGTTGAGGATTTTTGCATCTATGTTCATCAGTGATATTGGCCTGTAGTTTTCTTTCTTTGTGACATCTTTGTCTGGTTTTGGTATCAGGGTGATGGTGGCCTCGTAGAATGAGTTTGGGAGTGTTCCTCCCTCTGCAATATTTTGGAAGAGTTTGAGAAGGATAGGTGTTAGCTCTTCTCTAAATGTTTGATAGAATTCGCCTGTGAAGCCATCTGGTCCTGGGCTTTTGTTTGTTGGAAGATTTTTAATCACAGTTTCAATTTCAGTGCTTGTGATTGGTCTCTTCATATTTTCTATTTCTTCCTGGTTCAGTCTCGGCAGGTTGTGCATTTCTAAGAATCTGTCCATTTCTTCCAGGTTGTCCATTTTATTGGCATAGAGTTGCTTGTAGTAATCTCTCATGATTGTTTGTATTTCTGCAGTGTCAGTGGTTACCTCTCCTTTTTCATTTCTAATTTTATTGATTTGAGTCTTCTCTCTTTTTCTCTTGATGCGTCTGGCTAATGGTTTATCAATTTTGTTTATCTTCTCAAAGAACCAGGTTTTAGTTTTATTGATCTTCGCTATTGTCTCCTTCATTTCTTTTTCATTTATTTCTGATCTGATCTTTATGATTTCTTTCCTTCTGCTAGCTTTGGGGTTTTTTTGTTCTTCTTTCTCTAATTGCTTTAGGTGCAAGGTTAGGTTGTTTATTCGAGACGTTTCCTGTTTCTTGAGGTAGGCTTGTATTGCTATAAACTTCCCTCTTAGCACTGCTTTTGCTGCATCCCATAGGTTTTGGGTCGTCGTGTCTCCATTGTCATTTGTTTCTAGGTATTTTTTGATTTCCCCTTTGATTTCTTCAGTGATCACTTCGTTATTAAGTAGTGTATTGTGTAGCCTCCATGTGTTTGTATTTTTTACAGATCTTTTCCTGTAATTGATATCTAGTCTCATAGCGTTGTGGTTGGAAAAGATACTTGATACGATTTCAATTTTCTTAAATTTACCAAGGCTTGATTTGTGACCCAAGATATGATCTATCCTGGAGAATGTTCCATGAGCACTTGAGAAAAATGTGTATTCTGTTGTTTTTGGGTGGAATGTCCTATAAATATCAATTAAGTCCATCTTGTTTAATGTATCATTTAAAGCTTGTGTTTCCTTATTTATTTTCATTTTGGATGATCTGTCCGTTGGTGAAAGTGGGGTGTTAAAGTCCCCTACTACGATTGTGTTGCTGTCGATTTCCCCTTTTATGGCTGTTAGTATTTTCCTTATGTATTAAGGTGCTCCTATGTTGGGTGCATAAATATTTACAATTGTTATACCTTCCTCTTGGATCGATCCCTTGATCATTATATAGTGTCCTTCTTTGTCTCTTGTAATAGTCTTTATTTTAAAGTCTATTTTGTCTGATATGAGAATTGCTACTCCGGCTTTCTTTTGATTTCCATTTGCATGGAATATCTTTTTCCATCCCCTCACTTTCATCTGTATGTGTCTCTAGGTCTGAAGTGGGTCTCTTGTAGACAGCGTATATATGGGTCTTGTTTTTGTATCCATTCAGCCAGTCTGTGTCTTTTGGTGGGAGCATTTAATCCATTTACATTTAAGGTAATTATCGATATGTATGTTCCTATTCCCATTTTCTTAAATGTTTTGGGTTTGTTATTGTAGGTATTTTCCTTCTCTTGTGTTTCTTGCCTAGAGAAGTTCCTTTAGCATTTGTTGTAAAGCTGGTTTGGTGGTGCTGAACTCTCAGCTTTTGCTTGTCTGTAAAGGTTTTAATTTCTCCATCAAATCTGAATGAGATCCCTGCTGGGTAGAGTAATCTTGGTTGTAGGTTTTTCTCCTTCATCACTTTAAGTATATCCTGCCACTCCCTTCTGGCTTGCAGAGTTTCTGCTGAAAGATCAGCTGTTAACCTTATGGGGATTCCCTTGTGTGTTATTTGTTGTTTTTCCCTTGCTGCTTTTAATATGTTTTCTTTATATTTAATTTTTGATAGTTTGATTAATATGTGTCTTGACGTGTTTCTCCTTGGATTTATCCTGTATGGGACTCTCTGTGCTTCCAGGACTTGATTAACTATTTCCTTTCCCATATTAGGGAAGTTTTCAACTATAATCTCTTCAAATATTTTCTCAGTCCCTTTCTTTTTCTCTTCTTCTTCTGGGACCCCTATAATTCGAATATTGGTGCGTTTAATGTTGTCCCAGAGGTCTCTGAGACTGTCCTCAGTTCTTTTCATTCTTTTTACTTTATTCTGCTCTGCAGTAGTTATTTCCACCATTTTATCTTCCAGGTCACTTATCCGTTCTTCTGCCTCAGTTATTCTGCTATTAATCCCGTCTAGAGTATTTTTAATTTCATTTATTGTGTTCTTCATCATTGCTTGGTTCCTCTTTAGTTCTTCTTTGTCCTTGTTAAATGTTTCTTGCATTTTGTCTATTCTATTTCCAAGATTTTGGATCATCCTTACTATCATTATTCTGAATTCTTTTTCAGGTAGACTACCTATTTCCTCTTCATTTGTTAGGTCTGGTGTGTTTTGACCCTGCTCCTTCATCTGCTGTGTGTTTTTCTGTCTTCTCATTTTGCTTCTCTTACTGTGTTTTGGGTCTCCTTTTCACAGGCTGCAGGTTCGTAGTTCCCGTTGTTTTTGGTATCTGTCCCCAGTAGCTAAGGTTGGTTCAGTGGGTTGTGTAGGCTTCCTGGTGGAGGGGACTAGTGCCTGTGTTCTGGTGGATGAGGCTGGATCTTGTCTTTCTAGTGGGCAGGTCCACGTCTGGTGGTGTGTTTTGGGGTGTCTGTGGCCTTATTATGATTTTAGGCAGCCTCTCTGTTAATGGATGGGGCTGTGTTCCTGTCTTGCTAGTTGTTTGGCATAGGGTGTCCAGCACTGTAGCTTGCTGGTCATTGAGTGAAGCTGGGTCTTGATGTTGAGATGGAGATCTCTGAGAGATTTTCGCCATTTGGTATTACGTGGAGCTGGAAGGTCTCTTGTGGACCAGTGTCCTGAAGTTGTCTCTCCCACCTCAGAGGCACAGCCCTGATGCCTGGCTGGAGTACCAAGAGCCTTTCATCCACACGGCCAAGTACGTGGGGAGTTTCTTGCCTTTTGGGAGGTCTGACGTCTTCTGCCAGCGTTCAGTGGGTGTTCTGTAGGAGCAGTTCCATGTGTAGATGTATTTCTAATGTATCTGTGGAAAGGAAGGTGATCTTCGCGTCTTACTCTTCCACCATCTTGCCCCCTGCCCTCTACTTTTCTTTTTTTAAAGAAAAAAAGTATAATGGAGTATATACTGGAGTATAATTTACTTTACTGGAGTATAATTGCTTTACAGTGTTGTGTTAGTTTCTGCTGTATAACACAGTGAATCAGCTATATGTATGCATATATCCCCACATACACTCCCTCTTGTGCCTCCCTCCCACTCTCCCTATTCCACCCCTCTAGGTGGTCACAAAGCACCTAGCCGATCTCCCTGTGCTATGCAGCTGCTTCCCACTAGCTAGCTATTTTACATTTGGTAGTGTACATATGTCAATGCTACTCTCTCACTTTATCCCAGCTTACCCTTCCCCCTCCCCATGTCCTCAAGTCCATTCTCTACGTCTGCATCTTTATTCCTATCCTGCCCCTAGGTTCATCAGAACCATATTTTTTTTAGATTCCATATGTATGTATTAGCATACAGTATTTGTTT
This sequence comes from Eubalaena glacialis, assembly GCF_028564815.1. Taxonomy (NCBI): domain Eukaryota; kingdom Metazoa; phylum Chordata; class Mammalia; order Artiodactyla; family Balaenidae; genus Eubalaena; species Eubalaena glacialis. The sequence continues at coordinate 28,850,694 of NC_083718.1, forward strand.
TTCTCTTTCTGACTTACTTCACTCTGTATGACAGACTATAGGTCCATCCACCTCACTACAAATAACTCAATTTCATTGCTTTTTATGGCCGAGTAATAATCCATTGTATATATGTGCCACATCTTCTTTATCCATTCATCTGTCCATGGACATTTAGGTTGGTTCCATGTCCTAGCTATTGTAAATAGTGTTGCAGTGAACATTGTGGTACATGTCTCTTTTTGAATTATGATTTTCTCAGGGTATATGCCCAGTAGTGGGATTGCTGGGTCATATGGTAGTTCTATTTTTAGTTTTTTAAGGAAGCTCCATACTGTTCTCCATAGTGGCTGTATCGATATACATTCCCACCAACAGTGCAAGAGGGTTCCCTTTTCTCCACACCCTCTCCAGCATTTATTGTTTGTAGATACTTTAATGATGGCCATTCTGACTGCTGTAAGGTGATACCTCCCTGTGATTTTGATTTGCATTTCTCTAATGATTGGTGATGTTGAGCATCTTTTCATGTGTTTGTTGGCAATCTGTATATATTCTTCAGAGAAATGTCTATTTAGGTCTTCTGCCCATTCTTGGATTGGGTTTTTTGTTTTTTTGATATTGAGCTGCATGAGTTGCTTGTATATTACGGAGGTTAATCCTTTGTCAGTTGCTTCGTTTGCAAATATTTTCCCCCATTCTGAGGGTTGTCTTTTCGTCTTGTTTATGGTTTCCTTTGCTGTGCAAAAGCTTTTAAGTTTCATTAGGTCGCATTTGTTTATTTTTGTTTTTATTTCCATTTCCCTAGGTGGGTCAAAAAGGATCTTGCAGTCATTTATGTCATAGAGTGTTCTGCCTATGTTTTCCTCTAAGAGTTTGATAGTGTCTGGCCTTACATTTAGGTCTTTAATCCATTTTGAGTTTATTTTTGTGTACGGTGTTAGGAAGTGTTCTAATTTCATTCATTTATATGTAGCCATTCAGTTTTCCCAGCACCACTTATTGAAGAAGCTGTCTTTTCTCCATTGTATATTCTTGCCTCCTTTGTCAAAGATAAGGTGACCATATGTGCGTGGGTTTATCTCTGGGCTTTCTATCCTGTTCCACTGATCTATATTTCTGTTTTTGTGCCCCTACCATACTGTCTTGATTACTGTAGCTTTGTAGTATAGTCTGGAGTCAGGGAGCCTGATTCCTCCAGCTCCGTTTTTCTTTCTCAAGATTGCTTTGGCTATTCGGGGTCTTTTGTGTTTCCATACAAATTGTAAAATTTCTTGTTCTAGTTCTGTGGAAAATGCCATTGGTATTTGATACGGATTGCACTGAATCTTTAGATTGCTTGGGTAGTACAGTCGTTTTCACAATGTTGATTCTTCCAATCCAAAAAAACAGTATATCTCTCCATCTGTTTGTACTGTCTTTAATTTCTTTCATCAGTGTCATATAGTTTTCTGCATACAGGTCTTTTGCCTCCTTAGGTAGGTTTATACTTAGGTATTTTATTCCTTTTGTTGCAATGGTAAATGGCAGTGTTTCCTTAGTTTCTTTTTCAGATTTTTCATTGTTAGTTATAGGAATACAAGAGATTTCTGTGCATTAATTTTGTATCCTGCTACTTTACAAAATTTATTGATTAGCTCTGGTAGTTTTCTGGTAGCATCTTTAGGATTCTCCGTGTACAGTATCATGCCATCTGCAAACAGTGATAGTTTTACTTCTTTTCTGATTTGGATTCCTTTTATTTCTCTTTCTTCTCTGATTGCTGTGGCTAAAACTTCCAAAACTATGTTGAATAATAGTGGTGAGAGCGGGCAACCTTTTCTTGTTCCTGATCTTAGAGGAAATGCTTTCAGTTTTTCACCACTGAGAATGATGTTGGCTGTGGGTTTGTCATATATGGCCTTTATTATGTTGAGGTAGGTTCCCTTTATGCCCACTTTCTGGAGGGTTTTTATCATAAATCAGTGTTGCATTTTGTCAAAAGCTTTTTTGCATCTATTGAGATGATCATATGGTTTTTATCCTTCAGTTCATTAATATAGTGTATCACATTGATTGATTTACATATATTGAAGAATCCTTGCATTCCTGGGATAAACCCCACTTGATCATGGTGTATGATCCTTTTAATGTACTTTTGGATTCTGTTTGCCAGTATTTTGTTGAGGATCTTTGCATCTATGTTCATCAGTGATATTGGCCTGTAGTTTGTGTGTGTGTGTGTGTGTGTGGCATCTCTGTCTGGTTTTGGTATCAGGGTGATGGCCTCATAGAATGAGTTTTGGAGTGTTCTTCCCTCTGCTATATTTTGGAAGAGTTTGAGAAGGATAGGTGTTAGCTCTTCTCTAAATGTTTGATAGAATTCACCTGGGAAACCATCTGATCCTAGGCTTTTGTTTGTTGGAAGATTTTTAATCACAGTTTCAATTTCAGTGCTTGTGATTGGTCTGTTCATATTTTCTATTTCTTCCTGGTTCAGTCTTCGAAGGTTGTACTTTTCTAAGAATTTGTCCATTTCTTCCAGGTTGTCCATTTTACTGGCATATAGTTTTTTGTAGTAGTCTCTCATGATCCTTTGTATTTCTGCAGTGTCAGTTGTTACTTCTCCTTTTTCATTTCTAATTCTGTTGACTGAGTCTTCTCCCTTTTTTTCTTGATGAGTCTGGCTAATGGTTTATCAATTTTGTTTACCTTCTCAAAGAACCAGCTTTTAGTTTTATTGATCTTTGCTATGGTTTCCTTTATTTCTTTTTCATTTATTTCTGATCTGATCTTTATGATTTCTTTCCTTTTGCTAACTTTGGAGGTTTTTTGTTCTTCTTTCTCTAATTGCTTTAGGTGTAAGGTTAGGTTGTTTATTTGAGATGTTTTTTGTTTCTTGAGGTAGGATCATATTGCTGTAAACTTCCCTCTTACAACTGCTTTTGCTGCATCCCATAGGTTTTGGGTCATTGTGTTTTCATTGTCATTTGTTTCTAGCTATTTTTTGATTTCCTCTTCAATTTCTTCAGTGATCTTTTGGTTATTTAGTAGCGTATTGTTTAACCTCCATGCGTTTGTATTTTTAACAGTTTTTTTCCTGAATTCGTATCTAGTCTCATAGCGTTGTGGTTGGAAAAGATACTTGATACTATTTCAGTTTTCTTAAGTGTACCAACACTTGATTTGTGACCCATGATATGATCTATCCTGGAGAATGTTCCATGAGCACTTGAGAAGAAAGTATATTCTGTTGTTTTTGGATGGGATGCCCTATAAATATCAATTAAGTCCGTCTGGTCTAATGTGACTTTTAAAGCTTGTGTTTCCTTACTTATTTTCATTTGGGATGATCTACCCATTGGTGAAAATACAGTGTTAAAGTCCTCTACTATTATTGTGTTACTGTCAATATCCCCTTTATGGCTGTTAGCATTTGCCTTGTGTATTGAGGTGCTCCTATGTTAGGTACATAAATATTTACAATTGTTATATCTTCTTCTTGGATTGATCCCTTGATCATTATGTAGTGTCTTTCTTTGTCTGTTGTAATAGTCTTTATTTTAAAGTCTATTTTGTCTGATATGAGTATTGCTACTCCAGCTTCCTTTTGATTTCCATTTTCATGGAATATCTTTTTCCATCCCCTCACTTTCAGTCTGTATGTGTCTCTAGGTCTGAAGTTGGTCTGTTGTAGACAGCATATATACAGGTCTTGTTTTTGAATCCATTCAGCTAATATGTTTGTTTTGGTTGGAGCATTTAATCCATTTACATTTATGGTAATTATCAATATGTATGTTCCTATTATCATTTTCTTAATTGTTTTGGGTTTGTTATTGTAGGTCTTTTCCTTCTTTTGTGTTTCCTGCCTAGAGAAGTTACTTTAGCATTTGTTGTAAAGCTAGTTTGGTGGTGCTGAATTTTCTTAACTTTTGCTTGTCTGTAAAGGTTTTAATTTCTCTGTCAAATCTGAATGAGATCCTTGCTGGGTAGAGTAATCTTGGTTGTAGATTTTTCCCTTTCATCACTTTAAATATGTCTTGCCACTCCCTTCTGGCTTGCAGAGTTTCTGCTGAAAGATCAGCTGTTAACCTTATGGGGATTCCCTTGTATGTTATTTGTTGCTTTTCCCTTGCTACTTTTAATATATTTTCTTTGAATTTAATTTTTGATAGTTTGATTAATATGTGTCTTGGCGTGTTTCTCCTTGGATTTATCCTGTATGGAACTCTCTGTGCTTCCTCGACTTGATTGTTTCCTTTCCCATGGTAGGGACGTTTTCAACTATAATCTCTTCAAATATTTTCTCAGGCACTTTCTTTTTCTCTTCTTCTTCTGGGACCCCTGTAATTTGAATGTTGGTGCTTTTAATATTGTCCCAGAGACCTCTGAGACTGTCCTCAATTCTTTTCATTCTGTTTTCTTTATTCTGCTCTGCGACAGTTATTTCCACTCTTTTATCTTCCAGGTCACTTATCCATTCTTCTGCCTCAGTTATTCTGCTATTGATTCCTTCTAGAGTATTTTTAATTTCATTTATTGTGTTGATTCATCATTGTTTGTTTGCTCTTTAGTTCTTCTCAGTCCTTGTTAAACACTTCTTGTATTTTCTCCATTCTATTTCCGAGATTTTGGATCATCTTCACTATCATTACTCTGAATCCTTTTTCAGGTGGACTGCCTATTTCCTCTTCATTCATTTGGTCTGGTGTGTTTTTACCTTGCTCCTTCATCTGCATATTTCTCTGTCTTGTCATTTTACTTAGTGTGTTTGGGGTCTCCTTTTCACAGGCTGCAGGTTCGTAGTTCCCATTATTTTTGGTGTCTGCCCCCAGTGAGTGAGGTTGGTTCAGTGACTTGTGTAGGCTTCCTGGTGGAGGGGACTGGTACCTGCGTTCTGGTGGGTGGGGCTGCATCTTGTCCTTCTGGTGGGCAGGGCTGCATCCGGTGGTGTGTTTTGGGGTGTCTGTGAACTTAGTATGACTTTAGGCAGCCTCTCTGCTAATGGGTGGGGTTGTGTTCCTGTCTTCCTAGTTTTTTGGCATGGGGCCTCCTGCACTGGAGCTTGCTGGCCGTTGGTGGAGCTGGGTATTAGTGTTGAGACGAAGATCTCTGGGAGAGCTCTCGCCAATTGATATCACGTGGGGCTGGGAGGTTTCTGGTGGTCCAGTGTCCTGGACTCTGCCCTCCCACCTCAGAGGCTCTGGTCTGACACCCGGCCGGAGGACCAAGACCCCGCCAGCCACATGGCTCAGAAGAAAAGGAAGAAAGAAAGAAAAGAAAAAAAAAAAAAACAGACGGAACTCTAGGACATGTGGTAAGAGCAAACCTAAGCAGACAAAATCACACAGGGAAGCATACACATACACACTCACAAAAAGAAAAAAAGGGGAAAAAATCCAAAAAATGAAAAAATTAAAAATTAAAAAAGGAACAGAGCAACCAAACCAATTAACAAATCCACCAATGATATTAAGCACTAAAAACTAAACTAAGATAAAAATGAAACCAGAAACCAATTAGATGCAGAAAGCAAACCCTAAATCTACAGTTGCTCCCAAAGTCCACCACCTCAATTTGGGGAACATTTGTTGTCTATTCAGGTATTCCACAGATGCAGGGTTTATCAAGTTGATTGTAGGGAGTTAATCCACTCCTCCTGAGGCTGCACAGCAAAATTTCCCTTTCTCTTCTTTGTTCACACAGCTCCTGGGGTTCAGCTTTGGTTTTGGCCCTGCCTCTGTGTGTAGGCTGCCCTCAGGAGTCTGTTCCCCGCCCAGACAGGAGAGGGTTAAATCAGCAGCTGATTAGGGCTTTCTTGCTCACTCAGGCCAGGGAAAGGAAGGGGTACCGTAGTCATAATTGGATTGTGGGGCGAGCTTGTGGTGGCAGAGGCTAGCGTGACATTGCAACAGCCTGAGGTGCACTGTGTGTTTTCCCAGGAAAGTTGTCCTTGGATCACAGGACCCTGGCAGTGGTGGGCTGCACAGGCTCCCAGGGGGGTGTGGGTAGTGACCTGTGGTTGCACACAGGGTTCTTAGTGGCAGCGGCAGCAGCGTTAGCGGTTCATGCCCGCCTCTGGGGTCCGAGCTGATAGCCGTGGCTCGCACCCATCTCTGGAGCTCGTTTAGGCGGTGCTCTGAATGCCCTGGCCTCATGCACCCTGAAACAATGGTCTCTTGCCTCTCCGGCAGGTCCAGACTTTTTCCCAGACTCTCTTCTGGCTAGCTGTGGTGCACTAGCCCCCTTCAGGCTGTATTCACGTAGCCAACCCCAGTCCTCTCCCTGGGATCTGACCTGTGAAACCCGAGCCTCAGCTCCCAGCCCCCACCCGCCCCGGTGGGTGAGCAGACAAGCGTCTCAGGTTGGTGAGTGCTGGTTGACACCAATCCTTTGTGCAGGAATCTCTCCACTTCGCCCTCTGCACGCCTGTTGCTGCGCTGTCCTCCGTGGCTCTGAAGCTTCCCCCCTGCCCACCCCTTGTCTCCACCAGTGAAGGGGCTTCCTAGTGTGTGGAAACTTCCTCCTTCACGGCTCCCTCCCAGAGGTTCCCTATTCTTTTGTCTCTTTTCTTTCTTTTTTCTTTTGCCCTACCCAGGTATGTGGGGATTTTCTTGCCTTTTGGGAAGTCTGAGGTCTTCTGCCAGCATTCAGTAGGTGTTCTGTAGGAGTTGTTCCACATGTAGATGTATTTTTTATGTATTTCTGGGGAAGAAGGTGATCTCCACGTCTTTACTCCTCTGCCATCTTGAAGGTCTCTTCTAGGGATGCTTTTGACAAGATTTGAAAGACCTTTATACTGAAAACTAAAATAATTGTTGGGAGAAGTTAAAAACAGCCTAAAGCAATGGAAAGATATACTGTGTTCATGATCTAGAAGACTCAATATTTTTAAGATGTTAGTTCTCTCAAAATTGATAGATAAATTCAGCACAACCTGATCAAGACCCTAGGAGGTTATTCTGTAGAAATTATTAGGTTGATTCTAAAATTCATATGAAATGTAGAGGACTTAAAAGAGCCAGAACAACTTGACAAAAAAAATGAAGTTGGAGGGCCTACCTTCAAGACTTCAAGTCAAGGGCCTGACTTCAAGACTTATTATTAACTCACAGTAATCAAATCAAGAGAGCTTGTTAATGAACAGGTAACATCTTTATTCACCATAAAGTTGGGCAGAGATCAATATAACACAATAGAAAATCTGGAAAGAGACTCACATATATAAGGTTAATTGACTTTCAATAAAAGTATAAAGATAGTTCAATTGGTGCTGAAACAATTGGACATCCATGTTAAAAAAATAATTTGCAGTATATATGAAATTAACTCCAAATGTATTATAGTTCTGAACATACAGGAGAAAAATCTTTGTGGTATTAGGTTATGCAGAGATTTCTTAGAAAAGGGCAAAGCATGATCCATAGAAAAAAAGTAATAAATCAGACTTTATCAAAATTAAGAATGTGTATTCTTCAAAAGTCACCGATAAGAGAACGAAGAGAGTAGCCACAAATCACAAATCTGATAAAGGACATGCATACAGAGTGTATAAAGAACTCTCTAAACCTAATGAGAAGGGGAAAAAAGGGCAAATATTTGAGAAGACACTTCATCAAAGAAGAAATAAACTTGTGAAAAAGGTGATTGATTATTCATTAGAGAAATATAAATTAAAACATAGTGAAATACCACCACATATTAGAATATAGAATAAGACATATTAGAATAAAACAATGTTGGAAAGACTGTGGAACAACTGGGACTCCTCTTCGCTGTTGATAGGAACATGCAGCAATGCAACTACTTTGGGAAAGACTTGGGCATAAAGAGTCCTAGCAGCTTTATTTGTTATAGCCCCAAACTAGAAGCAACCCAGAAGTCCATGGAGAGGTGAATGGATAAACAAATTGAGGTACATCTGTATGATGGAATATTACCCAACAGTAAAATGGATGAGCTATTGATACAAGCAATGATGTGGATGAGTGTCAAAATAATCATGCTAAGTGAAAGAAACCAGATGAAGAATACATACTATTTGATTCCAAATACGTAAAAGTCAAGAAAATATAAACAAATCACTCATGGCAGAAAGCAGGTCAACTATTGCCTGCAAGGGGATAGAAGAGAGGACAGGATTACATAGGGTTATGAGAAAATATCTACAAGTGATGGGTATATACATATGTCAAAACATCAAATTGTATACTCTTTTTTTGTACACTCTTAAGATATGTGTGCAGTTTATTGCATGTCAATCATAAAACTGTTCTTTAAAAGTACTTACCCTTGTGGAACTTATATTTTACTGGGGAGGAGGTGTAATGACAATACACATGTATTTTGCATGTGTATATATAGGTGTGTATGTGTCGGATGTTGAAAAGTCTTTTAAAGAAAAATAAAGCAGTGTGAGGATAGAAAGTAATGGGGAGGGCAGCTGTTTGAGAGAGGAGGTCAGGTAAATGTAGTATCATGACATTTGAATGGAGACTAGTTTAAGCTCCCTGTAATCTTTTGAAAACTGTTTAAAGATTTGTTTCAGTTTTTTTAAAGTTTCAGGTGACCATTCTCTCTCTCATCTAAAAAGATAACAGCTTTCCCCTAACTTGAAGGCAGATTTAAGATTTACATTTCTGCCATCAGAAGGAACCAGATGGGAAGGGTGGGCAGAGATAAGCAAGACCTACTCCACATGCCCAATAGAAGCCCATTTCTGCTCGAAGAATTTCTTGTGGTTAATTTTTTTTTATTGAAAGGATGAGACCTATTTTTTGAACGTTTGTAGAATGGTGAATCAGAAAGAAAGTCACAACCAGAATCCCAGTCTCCTACTTGCCTGCCAGAGAGGCAGTTATCCCTCAGTTTTCTAAAAGGAAAACCAAAAATTCTCCAGTCACTATCATTGTTGGTGTTGTGTGCATGTGTATGATGCCGGTGAGGGACTTTAAAAATCATTGCTCTTGTGGAACTTATATTTTATTGGGAAGGAGGTGTAATGGTGATGCATGTGTATATGTGTCAGATGTTGAAAAGTCTTGAAGAAAAACAAAGCACTGTGAGAATGAGCTTTTGAATGAATGGAAGAGGGAAGATTTCCATCAGTGGAGTGAACTGCTTGCTTGTTTCCAGTCATCCTAACAGAGCAGCTACAAACGTGTTCTGGTACCTTAGCAGCCATTACAGCTCATCAGTGGAACCTGAATTTGTTTCAGTTCCCAAAAAAGTGATTGCTAATGATAGAGACTTTAGAATATCTGTGTACTGGGGGCATAGAGAAAGAATGTTAAAAAGAAAAGAAATTTAAAATGCTTTGTAACATGTGCTGTAAACTGAAATGTTGTCCTTTATTTCGAAAAAATGCTTTTAATTCTGCTCATCCCTTGGTTTTCTAAAACATAGTCTGAAAATCCTAAAGATGCCACCAGAAAACTACTAGAGTTAATCAATGAATTTGGTAAAGTAGCTGGATACAAAATTAATGCACAGAAATCTCTTGTATTCCTATAACTAACAACAAAAAATCTGAAAAAGAAACTAAGGAAACACTGCCATTTACCATTGCAACAAAAAGAATAAAATACCTAAGAATAAACCTACCTAAGGAGGCAAAAGACCTGTATGCAGAAAACTATATGACACTGATGAAAGAAATTAAAGTCAGTACAAACAGATGGAGAGATATACCGTGTTTTTGGATTGGAAGAATCAACATTGTGAAAACGACTGTACTACCCAAAGCAATCTAAAGATTCAGTGCAATCCCTATCAAATACCAATGGCATTTTTCACAGAACTAGAACAAGAAATTTTACAATTTGTATGGAAACACAAAAGACCCCGAATAGCCAAAGCAATCTTGAGAAAGAAAAACGGAGCTGGAGGAATCAGGCTCCCTGACTCCAGACTATACTACAAAGCTACAGTAATCAAGACAGTATGGTAGGGGCACAAAAACAGAAATATAGATCAGTGGAACAGGATAGAAAGCCCAGAGATAAACCCACGCACATATGGTCACCTTATCTTTGACAAAGGAGGCAAGAATATACAATGGAGAAAAGACAGCTTCTTCAATAAGTGGTGCTGGGAAAACTGAACGGCTACATATAAATGAATGAAATTAGAACACTTCCTAACACCGTACACAAAAATAAACTCAAAATGGATTAAAGACCTAAATGTAAGGCCAGACACTATCAAACTCTTAGAGGAAAACATAGGCAGAACACTCTATGACATAAATGACTGCAAGATCCTTTTTGACCCACCTCCTAGAGAAATGGAAATAAAAACAAAAGTAAACAAATGGGACCTAATGAAATCTAAAAGCTTTTGCACAGCAAAGGAAACCATAAACAAGACGAAAAGACAACCCTCAGAATGGGGGAAAATATTTGCAAACGAAGCAACTGACAAAGGATTAATCTCCAAAATATACAAGCAGCTCATGCAGCTCAATATCAAAAAAACAACCCAATCCAAAAATGGGCAGAAGACCTAAGTAGACATTTCTCCAAAGAAGATATGCAGATTGCCAACAAACACATGAAAAGATGCTCAACATCACTAATCATTAGAGAAATGCAAATCAAAACCACAATGAGGTATCACCTCACACCAGTCAGACTGGCCATCATCAAAAAGTCTACCAACAATAAATGCTGGAGAGGGTGTGGAGAAAAGGGGACCCTCTTGCACTGTTGGTAGGAATGTAAATTGATACAGCCACTATGGAGAACAGTATGGAGGTTCCTTAAAAAACTAGAAATAGAACTACCATATGACCCAGCAATCCCACTACTGGTCATATACCCTGAGAAAACCATAATTCAAAAAGAGTCATGTACCAAAATGTTCATTGCAGCTCTATTTACAATAGCCAGGACATGGAAGCAACCTGAATGTCCTTCAACAGATGAATGGATAAAGAAGATGTGTCACATATATACAGTGGAATATTAGTCAGTCATAAAAAGGAACAAAATTGAGTTATCTGTAGTGAGGTGGATGGACCTAGAGTCTATCATACAGAGTGAGGTAAGTCAGAAAGTGAAAGACAAATACCGAATGCTAATGCATATATGTGGAATCTAAAAAAACGGTACTGATGAACCTAGTGGCAGGCCAAGAATAAAGACTCAGACGTAGAGAACTTACTTGAGGACACGGGGTGGATGGGAAGCCGGGATGAAGTGAGAGAGTAGCATTGACGTATATACACTACCAAATGTAAAACGGATGGCTAGTGGGAAGCTGCTGCATAGCACAGGGAGATCAGCTTGATGCTTTGTGATGACCTAGAGGGGTGGGAGGGAGGCTCAAAAGGGAAGGAATATGGGGATATATGTATACATATAGCTGATTCACTTTGTTGTACAGCAGAAACTAACACAACATTATAAAGCAATTATACTCGAATAAAGATGTAAAAAAAATAAAATAGCATGAATTTAAAAAAACACATTGTCTGGAGAATAATTGAAAGATTTTTGTGTTATTTAACATAAATTTGGTGACAGTAACAGTGGAAAATGCATTGAATGATGCCAGTTGTGTATTTGTTTCTGTAAAATGTTTATAAAATATACTAATTTCTGTCACTATGTTTTCCATTTTTCTATCTGAATGGTATTCATCAGAGCACACACTCTGACTCCATGCCCTGAGTCTGGGCTTCCTATGTTAAAAAGAAACCTGTAGGCTCTCACCTGTGAGGCTGGAGCCCTGAGAATCAGGAGCCCCTCCTGGTTCCTGTCCCTCCCAGCCAGCAGAGGTAGCGGAAGTGGAGGTTCACGTGGCTCAGGCTTCTGTAATCTTCAGCACCCCAAGACTTTCCCCCACCTCATGCCTGCTGCTGGTCAGAGGCGAATGAGTCCAGTTCTCTCAACCCTAGAACAGTTACTCTTAATCTTTTGGGTCATGGTTCCTTTTGAGGAACGGGATAAAATCTATGGACAAAACGTTTGCACGTCACTTCGGGGGCTGCCAAGAACCCCTGTTCCAGAGGGTTTCAAGTAAGCAGAGTTATATTTCTTTGCCAAGTGTAGAGGCAGCCCTCAATCTGTGATCTATGTAACAACTGTGTAGGTAACAACTATGTTATTAAATTGCACTTTTAATAATAACCTGTTCAGCTAGGCACCAGGAAGAGCTACAGAAAGCCAGCAAGGTTGTGCTTTTCCTGCACTAGGAAGAGCCTACATTTTGTTTCAGCAGCCCAAATCCATTGGTTTTGTATGTATTCTACTAGGAAAAAATATTAGGACAGACTTTTCAGTATCCTCTTCCCACCCTATTTTTTGTTTTTTGCTTTTTTTTTTTTTAACATCTTTATTGGAGTATAATTGCTTTACAATGGTGTGTTAGTTTCTGCTTTATAACAAAGTGAATCAGCTATACATATACATATATCCCCATATCTCCTCCCTCTTGCATCTCCCTCCCACCCTCCCTATCCCACCCCTCTAGGTGGTCACAAAGCACCCAGCTGATCTCCCTGTGCTATGCGGCTGCTTCCCACTAGCTATCTATTTTACGTTTGGTAGTGTATATATAAGTCCATGCCACTCTCTCACTTCGTCCCAGCTTAACCTTCCCCTCCTCGTGTCCTCAAGTCCATTCTCTACATCTGCGTCTTTATTCCTGTCCTGCCCCTAGGTTCTGCAGAACCTTTATTTTTTTTTTAGATTCCATATATATGTGTTAGCATACGGTATTTGTTTTTCTCTTTCTGACTTACTTCACTCTGTATGACAGTCTCTAGGTCCATCCACCTCACTACAAATAACTCAATTTTGTTTCTTTTTATGGCTGAGTAATATTCTATTGTATATATGTACCACATCTCCTTTATCCATTCATCTGTCGATGGACACTTAGGTGGTTCCTTAAAAAACTAAAAATAGAACTACCATATGGCCCAGCAATCCCACTCCTGGGCATATACCCTGAGAAAACCATAATTCAAAAAGAGTCATGTACCACAATGTTCACTGCAGCTCTGTTTACAATAGCCAGGACATGGAAGCACCCTGTTCTTTGGTTCTCAATTATTCTGTTTCACACAATCCCTCAAATATTATATAGAACAACCAGGTCTTGACTGTGAAGCCAAATACCACATCTACCTTACACAGTCACTGAGCAGTCTAGCCTCTTGCACTATTCATTTAGTATTTGCTCTCTAATTTTATCCTAGAAATGAATTTTCCTAAACTGAAGTCTGTTGACAGTACTCTTTTGCTTCTTACAGCTTGTACCTCCTTTTAAGCCTCAAGTAACATCTGAGACAGACACCAGATACTTTGATGAAGAATTTACAGCTCAGACTATTACAATAACACCACCTGAAAAGTGTAAGTAAATCTAGAAGGAAATTGATTATGTTCTAATGCAATTGAAGAAAACAGCCATTTTTTTTAACTGGATATTTTCAAGGTCAAATTCCACAGTGACTTATTCTGTTCCATTTAAGAACATGGGGTTTTCAATGTGGAAATATCTAAAATACAGGTAGCTAAGAGAAAAGTTTTTTTGAGTAAAAAAAAATTATATATGGAAAAATTGTAGAGTTGAGAATTATAGACTGAATTATAGACTAACTAGCCCTTCCTTAGTATTCTCTAATAGATTATTTTGACATCAGCTGAAAGGCTTCTGAAATGAAGACCTCCCACGTTTCCCACTGCTCATTCAGACACCACCTTCAAAATTTTGCTAATTCTGGTCTCCTGCTTACTTAGTAGTTTTTAAATTCACTTTAAACTGAATCACTCTTTTTTACTTAGCTGTGTCTTAAGCAATAATATCTGTGAAGACATAATTTGGTTTGCTAGTAATTTTTGATATTATAAATTAAATTACATATCTATTAAAACTATACATTCATGCACCACTTAAAATCATTCCACATGTACTAGTGTGTGCCCTACACTTTGGTGAAGACCTTTCACTTAAAGGGAAGAAAAGGTTGTTATATAATTTATAAACATTCTCATGTGCTGACAGAGGTCTGTATTCTGTCATCATTAGTTAAGGAGTAAGGATAAAATTGAGTATCAGGGACACATTTGGTTAGCTAAAAGATTTCTTCAGTCACACATCTTTTGGCTCACAATAACATCATTTTAGTTTTTTTCTCCTTTTCTTTTTTATTATATCCTTTCCTACATTCCTTCTACTCTCTTTCCTTTTTAAAAGGCAGATTAGTTGATAGTGCTAATTTACACTGAGAATCCATGAGAGGGAAGATTAGAGTGCTGTTTCAACTGTGGATGTAGTCAATTGATTACAGCATTGAAAGGCAAACTAGGAGTCATCTAGGCCAAGAGTTTTTAACCTGAGACCCAGGGCCTGACAAAAAGAGGGACTGTGAACCCTGTGAAATGAAAAATATAACTATGTGTACATATGCACTTTTCTTTCTTTAGACTTGCAAGAGGTTAAGAGCCTCTTAACTTTCATTTTATAAGGGAAGAAATTAAAACCCAGAGAGAAGTTGAGCTTCCCTAAGTCCCGCAGTTAGTGTTAGCTGTAGTCAGGAGCAGGAGTTACAGCTTGGCCGACAATGCCCAGGTTAAGCTGTGAAAGGGCAGTATGTTGAAGCACTTCTCATGGTTTGTCACCAGTGGTGGGTGGGGGCTTCACTGCTAGAATCAGAATCTCTGAGAGTTGAAGATGATGTTAGGAAGCCTGTGGAGTTGTGGGCAATCTGCTAAGGACCGTCTGAGTAGGAGCAGGGGGCGTAGCCTTGGCATGGTTTCCCCTGGCCCAGCACGGGCTGTGGTGATACAATTGTCTGAAATTCTGGGCGACACCACTGAGTTGTTGGACTGGCCTAGGAGTACTTCCCACCATAGAGCCCCATCGTTTGGATAGAACCTTAATTGTAATCAGGCCCCATCGTTCCCCTGCTTCCAATCTCCCAGGGGCCCCACTGCTGCACTCTAAATCCAGCTCTTCACACTGGCTGCACAGCTGTGTCAGATCTGGTCCCATCCTCCTCTCAGACCTCATCCTGTCCATCTTCTCCACAGTCCCTGGGCTCCAGCCCCACCTCGAACACGCCTCGCTGTGCCTCGCCGTGCCTTGGGACTGTGTGTTTACTCTTCTCTGCCTAGAATTCTCTTTTCCCAGACATAGGCATGAATAAATTTTTACTTGTCCTTCAGATCTCTTTAAATGTCACTTTATCAGAAAGCTTTCTTTAGCCTCCCGACCTTAAAAACAGTGCCGTCCATCAGACCCCATCACCAGCCTCCCCCCCAATTCTCTACATTGACGCCTTTACTTGCTGGTATTCTTCTGGTTAATTTGTCTCGCTGTTTACTGTCTGTTTCTCCAGCTTGAATGCGGTAGCTCTGAGAAGAAGGGTTTGGTTTGTCTTGTTCACCGCTAACCCCAGCTCCGAGTTAGGTACCTGGCTCAGCATAGGTATTCAGTGAATATGTGTTAAATGAGTAAATAAGCGGATTATGGCGAGGCCTGGTGGTTTCAGGGCCAGAAAGAGGCCCGACTCTGTCCAGGCAGTGCTGTTGCCCATCACAGCCCAGAATCTGTGTCTGGCTTACCTCCTCACGTGATTTCACAGGGAGCTTTGCGAAGTTAAATAGAGCTTTTGGTATTTGTGGATTCTAATTCTTAGGACAAACTAAATGTGCTATTTTGAAAGTCATAGAACTAGGTAGGCTGTGTAAATAAATGCAAAGCCATGAGTGCATATTTTACTCCAAAAAGTTAAAAGTAAAATCCCAGTGTGGAAGAGAATGATGGGATGGAAGGAAGCCCTGGACTTAGACCCTGCTTTGTGTCCTGGCTCTGCCCCTCACTAGCTCTGGAATGTGACAGGTCAAAGGGGAGTGCAGGGCTGATCATCTCCAGGAGCCCCGTCTTTCCCCTGTGTGTGCCTGAGAAGCCATCTCTTTAGGAAAGGCACCCAGTGTTCTCTTTAGGTTTAAATAACCCTATTTTTAATTTTATTTAAGCATCAGGTTAACCAATCCACAGTGTTCTTTGTTCTGTGACCCACTACGTGAAGGGTGATGGTAGGTAAATACCTAGCAAAAAAGACTGGACATGGGGATGGGGATGGGGGAGGGACTACTAAAATATCATGCTAGCAGTGAGGAGTGGCCCTGCCCTGATACTGGGCCCTAGGTGGCCCAAAAACGTGCATCCAGCAAGCATCATCTAGACTGACAGCGTGTACCACAATCTAGAGGCAGGAGGACCCTGTGGACCTGCCAACTTATTTTCCAATTCAGGGTTTCTAGAGAGAAACATCAGGGGAAAGAGCTCAGCAGGTGGGCTGAGGCCAAGGTGTGGACACCAGCAGCCTGTCCTTTGTGGCTCCCAGCACCAGGCCGCAGGGCTGGGCTCATGCCTTAGGGAGTAGCCTCAGTAATTGTGGACTGTAGCCCCTGGGTTCTTCCAGGGCACAAGGGCAGTGTTTTTTCTTGGATGATCCCTGGGTATATCCTAAATTCCCTTAAGAGGCAGATCAAAGGAAAATCTGTGAAGCCTTGAACTGTGATTACATTTAACATAATCTTTTCTTCTTGCAGCTTTGAATAGTGTTGCTGGTGAGAGACCACTGCAGCTCTCAAGCTGCTAAAAGCACAGAGGTTTTGTTCATAAAAACCCACAGTAGGACCATTAAGTTAGCGATTGTCTTCCCACTTGCCACCTTGCTTTTATAAAACAGAATGGAGTTATTTTTTTAGAACAAATCAGCAGTTAGAAAGGCAAATGTTCCTTTTTTACAAACAGCTGCAGTAACATGCCAGATTTTCCTCACTGGTGTTAATTAACTGAACAGATTTTGGAATGTGTCGTCTTGCATTATATCCATTAATGCTCCTCTGCCCTCCTCTTAGAGAAAAAGAGGATTTGTTTGAGCTCCTAGTAGCTTTTGCTGCCATATAATTAGTTTGGTTAAATGTTCTAAGGAAGTTGGGCAGCTAATGCTGCCTGGATCCAGGGATTCAGATGTAGAATGTAGGGTTGATCACCGTTTTCTTTTCCCGGATGCGTGCTCTTTGGGGTTTTTTGCATAGTTCATGTCCATCATCATCACTGTTTCCTCTGAACCTTCCTTCAGTGCAGGAACGTATTTATATACGTTGACTGGGTGTGAAGGCCTGGCTGGGGCAGCCGGCTGTCCTGTCAGCTGTCACTTGCATCCACCTCTCCTCCTTCCACAGCCCCGCTGGCCTGCGCAGCACTGAGGGCCCGGGGGAAACCCTCATTCCTGCCCCAGAGCCTTCCCAACTCGCAGCTCCTCTTTGGGCCACGATCAGAGACTTGCCCCTCACTACTGCCAAGCTCAGAAGAACAGGAGGGAGATGGAGGGAGAGGGTGATATAATTGACTTTAAAGAAGATCCAGATGCGGGGGCCTCACATGGTTATCAACAAGATTTAGATTTACGTTCGGAAATGGGATTAATTTGTTACTAAAGTGACAGAATGAAGATTCTCTTTTAACTTTCAGCTGACACTGCAGCCTCATAGCAACAATACTCCTTGGAAAGGAAACTCAACCCCTCCTCCTGTCGAGAGCCAGGCTGCCCTGGGCTTCAGGCCTCCCTGCCCTGGTGCAAGGCCTGGTGGCAGCCCAGCGAGCTGGGCAAGCCCTTCTCTGGCGGACAACACCAGGCTTCCCACATGTGCTGTCTGTTCGCTGTGCAGAAACACACCCAGCAAAACAAAGCTGCCAGCGGGGAAAACTATTTCTTTGAAATGTGATTGGCACGTGTCAGAGTCTGAACATTAAGATTTTAGCTGCCTTTCCCCTAGAGAGTTTTTATAGAGTTTTACAGAGGTTTTATATGCCATCCACAGCTCCTACCATCTTTAGTATATCTGAAAATACTGCGGAAGGTGTTTGACCTAAAAGATGGTTTGCTTGGTACCTAACTGGTATTTTATAAGGAGGCAGAGATTTCCCCAAATCACAGTACTATCTGGAAATGAGGACTATAGTTTAAAAGGTCTGTTTGCAGGAGGGAGGTTTACATGGAGCAGGGAGCCTCAAATGCTACTTGTTAGATTGAGTCCCACCTAATACAGTGATACTTTCTGGTACATTCAAGACTACAAAGTTTGGTTAGCAACTTGATCCCATTTCTAGAATCTTCTATTAAAAATAGAATACTGAAAAGAACAGTGAGAAAAGAGCATGAATGTTTGTTATTCTTCAGAAGAATGCAAAGCATCATCCTTTTTGTGTAACAGGGTCAGTGCCCGTGATGCAGTGGGGTCTGACCTGTATTCCTTCTCCTATTACATGAAATTGATGCTTCCTGGAGAGGTTGGAAAATTAAAAGAATTGGTAATGTACTTCCTATATGAATTTGAGGAAGTGGAATTATTTTGCTTGAAGAAGCTTGGGTATTTGAAAGACGCTCGCTTATTTCCTGTAGCACAGCATATGACCAAAGGCACTGCAAGTGCAGCGGAGGGGTTTAGTGGGGTGAGCCCCGAGGACACAGGGAGGGCCTTCGCGCAGAGCCCAGAACAGATGCACAGGGAACGTTGTGGACTGAGCAACTGAATTCATGACACGTATAAGGAAGAGCATTCTGACAATGCAAGATTTTAATCATCAGAATAGTTATGGGAAGAGGTTGGGTGATCCTTTGTAACCTTTCAAATGCAAGAAAACAGGGAAGAGGAAAGGGAGGAGCAGCCTAAATGGAAATAGTCTCTTTCCGTGCCTTTCAAGTCTCCCCATTTGTTTCCTGATGAACTAATACTTAGATGCTGGCCTCTTTCCCTCTCTTTCCTTGACTTATTCTCTATTCTACATTAAAGTTTTATCATAGGAAAATTAGGAACAGTGAGTTAAGGCAGATATTAGATGTAGAATAAAGAATGTAAAATCTTAAACATGTAATCAAAGGCTCAAAGGAAATGGAATCGTAATAAGCTTTATTTTGCAATCACACCTAAAGCACCATGAAGAAGAAATGCAAGCATCTGAAGACAGATTGATACTGGATTCTAGGCAGATACTTTGGGTGCCTTAGGGTTCTTTGACTTTGTAATTTTGACGTGCATGTTTTCATGAAAGTGAAGGTTATTGAAGATCATTTGTTCCTTTTTATTTTTAAAAATCTTGTCTTCTTCAATAGTTTTTCACAGTTTGAGCCTTGAAATGTTAGTGTCTTGAAGGAGATGATTTGATAGTATTATTTCTTCATAGGTCATGTGTTTGAAAGTGAGAAAGTTTTTGAAATAAGTGTGTCCATCCTATGTTTTATTGATAGACACAAGTTTCTGGGAGCTATTGCCTCCGTTAATCTTTATTACGTTAGGGGTTAGAACTATATAGACCAGAGATTATGTTGCAAAACATTAATGTAAAATTAAAACAGCTGTTTCCTGCCCACAGATGATGAGGACGGTATGGATTGCATGGACAATGAGAGGCGGCCGCACTTCCCTCAGTTCTCCTACTCCGCGAGCGGGCGAGAATGAGTCTCTTCTGCTACTTCACTGTCATCTTAGATTTGTGACTGAAAATGATTCCTGGACATCACAGCAGTCCTAGCTCTTACAAATGCAGGAGCACCTTCAGACATCCCAGACCAGTCCAAGGTCTTCGCCCCTCGCCGCCTTTCACCCACATGAGAACACACATATATGCAGACATACTCGACTTTTGTTTTTGCATGAAATTGTATCTCAGTCTAAGGTCTCATGCTGTTGCTGCTACTGTCTTACTATTATAGCAACTTTAAGAGGTAATTTTACAATCTTTGGAAGTCATGAGCCCACCATTGTTCATTTGTGCACCAACTGTCATCTTTTGGTCTTTTAATTTTTGTTTTTCCCTAACAGTGAAGGCTAAACGATTCTAGGTACATTTTTTAACTTCTAGACGATAAATCAAAAACTAATTAGACTAAGAAGATTTAGTTTATAATTCAGAACAAGCAATTGTGGAAGCGTGGTGATGTGCATATGCAAAATTTTAGTAAAGCATATCAGATCAGTGCGTAAAATAGGTTATGTATCAGTAAGATCCTACTGGAATTCATTAGGAAGCATTTGAGAGAAGGAATGAACAACTATTAAGATAGATATATACATTTATAAATTTAAATTCTTATTCGATACTGCAGAGGAAGCCTGGTATTACATGTGGATGTCCAGATTTCACAGGCAGTTGTTGGCAAAGGAACATTGTTCGACCAAGGAAGGAAGCATATGCACAGCAGAGTAGGTCACTTAAAGGGTCTATGATATGATTTGCACCAGAGAGCGTTTTATTTCCCCTGTGCTTGGAAACCTTTTTCCCTTCTTGATATTATCACCTCTGATGGCTGAAGAATGTAGACAGGTGTAATGATCCTGCTTTTCACCAAAATTTGTACACCAAGGTAAACAGGTGTTTGCCTTATTTGTTTTAATTTTTTACTTTCAGTTCTACGTGAATTAGCTTTTTCTCGGATGTTAAAACTTTGAATGTCCTTTTATGATTTTGTTTATGTTGCAGTAGTATTTATTTTTTAGTGATGAGAATTGTATGTCATGTTAGCAAATGCAGCTCCAACTTAACATAAAACAGACTTACTGCAGTTTCTTTTGACCCATGTGCAAGGAATGTACACGCCGATGAGAATCATGCACTTTTTCTCCTATGTAAAAAAAATCTTGATGAGGCTCTGAAATTGTACATATAGATTAGAATTTGGCTTTAGGAGAAGAGATGCTGTCATTTAACCCCTTGGTGCTAAAAATGAGAAATCCCCAACTATCCATGCCAAGGGGTTGAAGCAAATGGATGTTATATTTGCTCTTTTGAGAATTGAAATATTATGACGGCCTGGCAACATAATGTAATGAAGAAAATTGAGACCTGGATGATAAGAAATGAACTTTACTTGGCAAAATGAACACATCTCAAGTATTTACGAAGTGGGCAGTAAAGGATAAGGACCTGGTGTGTTTATTCTGATCATGGTACATTTATCACTGAATTAAGCCATCAGGGAAAAAACAAAACAAAAAAGAACACCTCCAACTTTTCTTTTTCTGTATATACTCATGTCCTCCAATTCCGACATTTCTCACTGAAAGGGGACATGTATGCAAACCTCATCTTTCTCTTTCATTAATGATGATCTTCAGATTAAACCCTTTGGTGCTAGGAGCTGACATTTTCCAAAGCAGCCTATGAAGTCCAGGGAGCTCCTGACTCCATGGAGCCATCGTGGAGATGTATTTTAGTTAAACTATCTGACAGCTCCCAAATGGAAGACTACAGCATGACGTAGTGTTATGATTGCATTGTATGAAAGAGCAAGTGACTTTCTAAGTAGGATGAATCATATTCATATGCAGATGTCTTAGCCTCTTGACGCTGGAAGTGTGGGTTTACAGATATGAAACCACTGCTGGCAGTGGGTGGACCACTGGGACTGACAGGGGGTTAAAGGGCATTTTACTAAGGCAGCTAAGACATATTCAGACATAGATTTTATCCTAATTTTTCATATTTCTACCTGAGTGAAGTTCATCCTTAGTACTGAGTAGGAAGTTACAGTAAAATGGTAGTTCATTCTTACTTACACATATAGCTCAACTTTTTTTTTTTCACTTGGAATTATGTTGAATGTTTCACTTTGACAAGAAAGTAGACTAGAAGGTATGTCCTGTAAGTTGTCTTGCATCCATTATATAAAAAAGAAACAGGTGAGAGGAAGAGAGGAAAGCTGAGACTGGCTGGTGTTCAGAGCATTCATTTCTTCAGAGGGAAAGTACACCATACACTAAGCACACAGATAGTTTTGGGTTGTTTTTTTTTTCCCCCCCAAATCTTAAGATGATTTCCATGACCTTGGCCAAGGACACTTCCTAAGGATTAATGACAGCGTTGACTGTGCCTCAGGCTGGCCACTCTGCACAGCTGGCTCTCCGTCCCCAGCTGGTGCCCGGGGCTTAGTCCCGTATCCCCTCCGAGATTCTGTTAGCGTCACACAGGGTGTGTTGTTGGCTTTGATTTTAAGAATCCCTTACTTTCACTCCCTGATCTCAGTCAGCTGGCATGGAAAAACAATAGAAAAACAGAAATGTGTGTAGAAGGAGATTCTAAAACTTCCCTCATGTCTGCCCATAGCTGAAGTTTCGGATTCTGGTGGACGGAAAGGCCTGGCCCTGGAGTCACTCTGTCAGAATAGCAGAAGTTCAGGCTTTGCAGACTCCTTCCTGTACCAACTTCCTTGAAGTCTGCCTCTTGCCATGATGCAGCCATCTTGGAGGAAATTGGCCGTCTCTGCTTGGATTTTTGGCAGGGCTGCTCACAGCTTTGCTTTCCACACTAACTACATAGCATTATTCCAGTGTTTTCCATTTCCCATACCTGATTTCCAGCTTCTTAAAGCTGACTGTTCTTGCAGGGGCCACTTGCTTCTCTTAGAGTACAAAGTAAGGGCCTTCCTTACTAACTGCAGGGTCTTTCTACTACACCTCAGTGTACACACTTTGCTGCTACTGTTCGTACTGTCTACAGTAGAATTTCCTTATCTTGCTCCTGGTAGTGCATTACAGGCAAGCATGAAATGTAAAGTATTTATTTAAATAAAAAGAAAACCTCTAAATTGGTAATTGAATTACCTCCCTGTAGCTTTATAGTTTGTGACATTTCTTGACCTTGCTAGTTCTTTCATTAGATCCGCGCAAGATCTAGTCATCTGGTTAAGGATTTTAAGCAGACGCAACTATGAACCCAAGAAACTGTATTACTATTACTGTTGGTCATACTAAAACTGTTTATTTCCTTAAGTATATGACCCACAAGGATGTGAAATAACTACAAGAAACTGTTTTTGTACACTGTACATCCTTAGTATTTTTACACGTATATGATAGGGATGCACATTATTTTCCTTCGTACAGACAGCTTAAATAAAGCACTATGTCAATCTGCTACTTCTCTGTTTATTGTTGTTGGATGTGGTTCTGTAATCTCAGAAAATTAAATATTATTCTTTTCTAAAAAAAAGATTAATAGCGTCACCTGGTATTAACCTGTTCTATATAAAATGTGACAGGAAAGTATGTAAATTTCTTGTAGCTCAAAACACACACAGGATTTATTTTATTACTTCAATAAAATGGCAGTAATGCAACTGTACAAACGTTGATGAAGGGCTGCTTCCAAAGGGGGGATGCTGACTTCCCAACAATGGGTTTAGGAGAGATCTGTGAAGCTGGAGATAGAATAGGTATTTTTTGAGATTTGTTAAGCCCCTAATAGTCCTCACAGCAGGTGGTTTGGACCCAGAATTCTTAAGGAATGTAGCTCATCAGTAATGTCTTCCTGATAATGTGTTGCGCTGCATACTTCCTTTCTTAGAGTATATTTTTAAAACGTCATGGCAAATTAACCAACTGAAACGTGGGTAATAGATGAGTAGGATGGTTGGACTACAGTCTGATTTACCTAGGGTCATTTTTCTGATTTTACCTCATAAACCTATATACTATCGTAGAAACTTGGCTTTGCTCCTGTGACTAAGCCAGATAGAGGAACGGCTTTGGGACCAAAGTTGGTCAAGCATGTATGTGTATGTCACACAGCTAAACTGGAGGGCATTCTTACATGTGCTCTTCTCTCAAAACCACTGGGGTTGACAGATCTGGGAGGCTAACATAAAGTGACCTCTATAATTCTTTAAAGGTGCTATTTTTAGAATATTGTGTAATTTATTTACTGTTCCTGAAACAGAATTAGGGACAATTAATATATCTTATGTGACAACCTTTATGTCTAGCACACTTGATGAAATCAAAAAAACTTCTGAATCTGAATAGAAGTTCTATTCTTTCAGGCTTGACCCTTGTGCATGCTCAAGAGACTCAATGGTCTCTGCGGGTGTGTCATCCCACCGCCTCCAGAGCCTAATCCACATCCCTCTGAGAGGCCGTGATGAGGAGGAGGAGGGTGTGATGTGATGATGATGGCAGATCTGTGCCAGGGAGAACAGCCTGCGGTCAGGGACCTGTCCCCACTGCAGCCTTGCCCTTAGTGTTCCATTGTCATCCTCAAGGACAACACAACACTTTCAGTGCCCATTTTTATTACTTTAAAGCACTTGAGGGCTTAATTGTGTATACTAGAGATACTATGTTAAACTAAAATGATGATCTGTGTACAGATGTTTGATAGAACTCTAAGTAAATTTTGTAATTTCACTGAGTACATTTTTAGGCTCCTCTCAATTACTGCATATTGAAGAAGACACATGACACCACCAAGCCAAAGATGCTTTTTGTCTGTTTTTGTTGTTAACAGAGTGGAGAGGATAATGCCTAGTGCTTCCTGGCGTCTTCTGTGCACAAATTAGCAGGCTGATAAATAATGGAGTCTTGTGGGATGTTGATTAAAAGCAAATAAAGTTGAAGGATAATATATATAGATCTCACCAAGAGGGAAAGAAACATGAATGGCAGGAAGAAAGGTTTGGTCCTTAATACCCTTTAGCCTAGTTAAAATATGTGCCTTTTTTTGGTGTGTTTTTTTCATCACTATAAGATAAAAAGGAAACATTTCAAGTCTTCAAAAAATGCATTTATTGAAATTCACATGTGTAACAGAGCATACAAATGAGCAGATATAAAAACATAATAACTTCGAGCCTTTTCTGAAAACATACACCAGGAGGTCTCCTCATCTAGTGTCAGACTTCAGCTCCAGCCCATCCATCCTGCAGGGACCGCTCGGCAGCGAATGTGGCAGTGACCATGCAGCCCGCCGCAGTCTAAGGTGGGGTCCACTGGGAAGGTCGCGGTGCATTGTGGCATCTTACGTATAAATCAGATGAATGTAAATATCTCTTTGTAAATCATTTATTTCACTGTTTCATCCAGGTCAGCAATCAGATTGTGGCATGCTGGGTAACTGGAAAAAATGATAATAAAAAGTAAGTTTAAATAGATCATGTTCTTCAATGTGATTTGTCTTCTCACTGGTTTAGTTACCTCTTTCTAAGTTTTTGTAGAGAGTTCTTATGCAAAAAATGTAGAAATTGTACGTAACCAATTGTATGAAAAGTTTGTAGGAATATAAGGTGAACTCTTTTAATGCTTTAAATCTGAAAACAAGCTATATTCCAGACCTCTGTGTGTCTCTTAAATAAGGGTGGTCTGATGACAGGACACAGCTAAAGGGCCATCTCTTGCCCCGTGGACAGGAGAAAGGAGACACTGATTTGTGCCAGAATCTGTTTACTGAAAATTGCTCAGACATTACAGTGAGTAAAACTAGACAAAAAAACAGGATGTGGATAGACCAAGTGTCCCTAAGAAATTCCTGGTGAAATGATAACAAGCTAACACCTCCAAATGTTTAGATGCAGACAATGTGTTTTAACATATATAAAGGCATTTTCACATGGAAACCACCTACCACATGCTGGAAGAGGGAATTTAGTGTATGTCGTCTCCTAGTTTTAAACAGGAATAAATGTTTCAAAACTAGATCATGAAAATTGGGTTGAGGGAGTCGCAAGTTAGGAAAGTACTGAATGCTGCTGCCTGCCCTAGTGGATGCGGCTGTTCAAATTAGTCTAACCCACGTCAGGAAGTGGTGTCAGAAACCACTGGAAATAGTGACATTGCACAGGACATTTCTTGAGTACCTACTGTGTACTGTGTGGGAAGATGACTAAGACACGGTCTTTGCCCTCCAGGAGTGTGAAGTCACTAAGATGGTAGGGACTAGACAGAGGGCTAGAATGATTACCAAATCCCAGTTTTCACTTCAAGAGATGAATTGGAATGTAATGCAGGGACACGGGCCCCATCTGGTCTCTGTTTGGCTGGGTGAGAATCATCTTCAAGAGCAACAAGTGGGCTCTGCACTCCCCAACAGAGATTTCCTGAACTAGAGAGGGCTCTTGTCTACCCAACTTAAGCCATGATTACTTGTGGAGGACAGGACTCGTTGTCCAAGACAGGACAATGAGTGATCAGCGTGTCCAAGATCAGAGTTTGCACGAAAAAAATATGAAAATCAGCCTGTTATCTTTTTTAAAAAATGAGGAAACGTTTACATTTCAAGTAGATTTCCCAGTGTATGTGAGACACTCATGACTTTTTAGTGAGCAATTCTCTGGGTTTCGACACAGGGCAATTAGAGTATCGTGTGCAGCCCCTGCTCTCAGACAGTGGGGGGGCCCCGGGCATGGTGAGGAAGTGAGTGGTGTCTGTGTGCATCTCTCTGGGGGTTTGGGAGGTGGATGGACCGTCTTCCGTGGCGCCCATTGGGCTCCTGGAGCACCACAAGGAAGCCAGGGAGCCCCAGGGCCCTGCCACTGCAGAAAGGGCGCCCCCTGTCCTCAGAGGCTGCCGCCAGCTCCATTTGCCCATCAAACACAGGATCTCCAAGAGCTGATTTGCCTTCCGGTCCTGACTGAACTGATCCAGTGAATGACTGGCTTGAATGACCCTCCCGTCCCACAGACAGGCAGGCTGCCTGCCCACCGGGTGCTCTGGAAATGGTGGCTTACGGTCTAACTTTAGAGATTCGAGGGCGTCTTTGAATACGAGAATAAGTATAAACTGCAATAGGCACGTTTCAAAAAAGAAAAAAAAATTTAACTGAACTTGAGGTAGAAAAGACACATACCTGTAACATGCACAACACAGAATACTAAAGACCTGAAGTAGAAGGGAAATGTACTGTGGGATTTTTTTAAAACCAAGCTCCAGGAAACGGGCAGTTCTCACATGAGTCTTCGTGGTTCCCGCCAGGAACTGCCCATCACCCGGCCCATTCCCTGCTGGCACTTGCCCAGGGGTCAGCCCACATTTCTCTCCCGGGCTCCGTCGGTTTTCTCTTTCATTTGGTTTTGGTGCAAAGCCCTGCATTCCTCCTCACTTTCATATCACA
Organism: Eubalaena glacialis; assembly: GCF_028564815.1. Classification (NCBI taxonomy): domain Eukaryota; kingdom Metazoa; phylum Chordata; class Mammalia; order Artiodactyla; family Balaenidae; genus Eubalaena; species Eubalaena glacialis. The sequence continues at coordinate 28,877,559 of NC_083718.1, forward strand.
GTACTTACTGTTCACTGCCCGACCCATCGTGAGCATTCAGCAGATGTGACTGAATGAATCATGTACCCTGTTATGTCCCTGTCTTTCTGCTAAACAGCTCTCGGTGTCACCCTTGGATGTCTGGATGTTTAGTAAAGAATGTTTCTCAGTTCTTCCCCTTAGGCAGGGAGCATGTCCAGAGAGACAGAATCTTCAGTCACTGCCAAAATCTGGCTCATCTGCCATCACTTCCTTAGGGACATTAGCTATGCCTATTTCCAGAAGGCTGGTTCACTGCCCACACCAGTGTGGACACCGTGAGGTCGGGCTGTAAGGGAGACGAGGGTGTGTGTGCCGATGGGACACAGCGGTGTGAACCGTGGCTTGAGCCCTCAGCCACCATGTTCCCGTCCCTGGACCATCACACCTGTCACCAAGGCCCCTTGCTGTGGACCCCCCTGGGTGGTGTGGCCACATCTGCAGGTGTCGGTGGCTGCCCTCCAGATTGAGGAGGGCTGAGAGCACACTGGCAGCTGGTCTTCTGAAGTGCTGTCCACAGACAATATAAATGCTCCCCAACTGCAAGCCCACTATCAGTGACCCGTTTTCTTTGTTCTCGTTTTAGACCCTAACAGAGCCTTCTCTCCACAAACCCTGACTTGTGTGTCTAATTTGTTTCCGAACTTTAAATTCAGAGTTTAAAAAACGAGTCTCTCTGGGTGACCTGAATTGTTCCCCAAGCAACCACACTGCGGGGGCCAGCCGCACCTTCTCTGCGGCTTTGTTCCCAAGCCTGCAGCCCAGGGACGTCATGGCACCAGCTAGGCCCTATGCATACGGATGCTCACAGTTCGGCCTGCCCCGTGTCTCCATCATCTGTCTCTTCTCTGTGCATCTCCACCCGGCCTCTTAGCAGCCCCTCCCAATGGAATATCCCTCCTTCTTGCTCTTTCCCTTGCTCATTTGTACGTTTTCCGTCTCTGTGTGGCCAGGTTAAAAAAAAAAAAAAAAAAAAAAAGGACCTGTTCCTCATGCCTCTGTCAGAAAAGCATCTATTTTTAACTCAAGAAAGAAGATAGAATCCCTCCCCCAACCTCTATCTGGGGCATTTCAAAGCTTGGCCTCAACTGACAGAGCTCCAGGGAAGCCACCAGTACCCTCCTCCATGTGTCCCCACTTTGGGAGCCAGGCCACTGCTCTGCGGTTTTCTCAGCTGGGGCCCAGCTCCAGGCTGCTGCCCCGGGGGAGAGGGGCCTCCCTCCCCCTTCCATGCAGCCCACGGCCCAGGGGATGAATACCAGCCTCTCTGGAAGTTCATTTCCCTGCCCATTCATTTGCCAGTTCTAGTCACTAAACTCCTCTGGGCCTGATTTTTCCATCTGTGCAAAAAGGATGCTAAATGATTTCTCCAAGGGGCCCTTTCAAGCCTCCAGCGATCTCAGTGCTACCCTGCTGGACGGTCATCTCTTCTAGGCCCTGGTAATGCAGAGAGCTCCGTTTTAAAAGGAAGCTGGTTCTATTACCAATCTTTTTTAACCAGCAACTGAGCAATGTGGAAGCGAAAAACTTACCTGAAGTGGGTCCAGAACTGAGATTTGAACCCAGGCAGTTTGACCTCAAAGTCCAGGCTCTTTTTAATGCTATTCCAACCAGCTTAGTGAAAGAGCAACCACGTTTGATATTTGTGGGATTAAGTAGGAATCAGATATATCAGGCAACCTGGAATAAATCAGCCATGTGACCTATGGGTGGTCACCAATTTGTCCTCACCAGTCCCCTGCAGAACTTTGTGGAAACGTGGCCTCAGACATGACCACTGACCTGTAAGAAGGCAGTTCTCCACCCAGCACGGGGCTCAAGGTCACGAACTGCAGGTCAGGAGAGGCCTGCCTCTGCCCCACACGAGTCACCGGAGCTCTGGCTGAGCTGCGTACCCCTCCGGCCAGCACAGCTGCCAAACGGGCAGGAGTTCACGGCAAGGTCGCCACCACAGATCCTCGATTTATTCTTCCCTCCTCCCGGCTGCCTGGCTGGGTCTCTGACAATGAAAGCTCTGTGGCAGGCAGAGTTCAGGCTCCATCTTCCCTGGACTCTGGGGCCTGGCTTTGCTGCCTCTGGGCTCCAACATCGGAAAAGAACTACAGAAGCCAGAAAAGTGCAACGGTAGAGGCAGGACAGACTTCCTTGCAGAAAGAAAGTAAGGACAATGACGCTTTAGCTTCCTGGAAAGCAGCAGCTCGATCTGGACTCGGGACTTGCAACGTGGGGGGATGCAGGGAGCCCTGTGCACAGACAGGAGCGGTCAGAGCCGGAGGCCACGCACGCCCAGGGGCGGGACTGCTGTGCCAGCTTCTCCCCAGAGCACACTCCGGCACGGGGGCTCCTTCCACAACCCTCGGGATCCCCAGCGTGTCATCTTCCAGCTTTCTTGAATCTCATGAGTCACGAGCACTTCCCCTGCACATGGGCAGGGGTCTGTGCTTTATACGCACCATGTTTCCATGGTAAATAGATTTTAAGAATTCCCAAAGGACAGACAGTGTCACCAACAGCAGAGAGTGGAGCCTCTGGCTGCCTCATGTTTGAAAGCGTTAAAAATAAAGACAACATTGACATTTGGGGTTGTAATGTGACGGAATTACAGTCTTTTAAAGGCAAGAACCACTTATCTACACTACATGTAATATTCAGTGTTTTGTTCACTTGTCTAATTGGATTAAAATATTTAGCTCCCTTTAAAATCTTGATTGTGAATTTATATTGCAAAATGTAATGTCTGACTCAGGAAGCAATAAGTGGAGCAAATGCATCTGAAGCAATGTAAAATTCAATTTATTTTTCTTCCATGAGTCTTATTCTGAAATTATTCACTCTTGGACAAAGTGAACTAACTGTTAACGAAGAGCAAGTCTGGCTTAAATGCAGCTGCATGCACTTTTCAATATCAATTGCACACAGGGCCTTTAGTTACAAAAAGAAAAAAAGTTAAACTATGCTATTTGAGTTTGAGGAAGCTTCTCTGAGGGTCGCCAGACCCCAGGTTAGAAATGCCGCGCCAGGGGTCTTACGTCATTCTTTAACAACCCTCAGGCAGCAGGGAGTTAATGACATTTTCGCTGCATATGTTCAAGTTTATTTAAAAAAATATGCAAGTCACTTCGGTTGACAGTGTCTTGTACACAGTTTTGAAAGAATCAAGGCAAACTTTAACAGAGTCAGTTTTTATTTGAAAAATATTTTCTGGGAATGTATCAGTGTTTATTTTTGAGACTGACAATTCGGGTGAAAATCAGGATAAAAACAAAAAAACAACAATTTGGTTGAAATCAAATTGTTTGTTTTCATCTATTTAGAATTCTTTCCAAAAAATCTTGGTTCAGGAGGAGGCTTTTTAATTTATTTTATTCAGTGTATCTGCTGTTCTATTCAAGCACCATCTGTCTTGCAGGTAGCTAGCTTCGTGGAAGCGCCGACGTAACTGGGTGAAGCCCGCAGGGCTCCAGGAAGGACCACCGCAGACTCTGTGGACACCTCCAAGTCCCAGCTGGGCGACCCTACCCCTCAGTCTGCAGGCGCCCGCAGGAGCTGCGTGGCCCTCACTGGAGCTCACAGTTCTGAAGCCTCCCCCTCCCTTTCCTTCAGGTCACAAACGGGCCTTTCCTCCCTTCGTCATCATCTGTGTCTTTGTTTCTTGTGCATGTTTTCAGCTTTCTTCATGAATCCTTTGGTGGAACGAGGTCATCTCCATGATTTTGAACATAATCACATATGTCTGCTGGATCCATGCACAAGTTTAAATCAAATTAGAAAGAAAATTCACTGCCAAAAATGCTCAAAAGTCATAGGGCCAACTGATTAATCACCAATAAGTCGGTTTCAGATGCTGTTTTCTAAACTGTAAAAGTGATGCATCTGAAGGGACTAAAAAGGCATCCCTCCCCAGACTGAACACTGAGGACGGAATCAAACAGCCTGTTGGGACAGAGGCTATCAGAAAATGCAAATCAGCTGAAACCTTATCCATCACCAAATAAATATACAAGTAAAATAATCTTGATGTAAACGACAGTCCTCTAAGTGGACAGATAATTTCCATTCTTTCCCGTCTCTCGGATGCGATCCTCCCCGAGAAAAGACTCTAAGTTCCTCACCAGCTGCCCCCACCCATCCTGGCCAGATGTTAAGAGCCCCAGGCACTGGGTCACAGACCTCTGACCCCGCTCCCAGCTGTCAGGCCTTACCAAGACTCCCCTGGGGCCCAGGTTCTGCATCCTGGACACCACCCCTCAAGTCCCCACCCCCCAACAACCACAGTCACTCCCACGGCCCAGTCCTCCACTCCTGTCCCTGAAGAGAACAGAGGAGAATCATGTTTGGAGTAAGACTGGGTTAGTGTTTTCATGTCTCTATTTCGCTACAAGAACTAACATAGCAATTCATGATGTTTCAAAAGCTGTCTCCCAGAAGTGTTTTCCCCAGGAGTGAAGCGGGAGATTCATAAAGCCGGTGTTTTTAATCAGTCCTAAACTAAGAACAAGTCAGAAGAGCAGCCTTGAACTTGGCGATCAGCAAACTGAGCCACGTCCACTGGGTCAGCCACAAGGCCAGCCCGACTCTCGCCAGCAGCGTTTCAGGGGAGACGGGAATTCTCATGGCCAAAGAATGTCACAGGGGCAGTTAGGACGTTGAGCAGCCCCCTCGGCCAGGCATGTTGTTGTGCATGTTTCAGAAGTTAAGCAGAAACAATTTAGAATAATAAAGCCTCCGAAACAGGCTAGATGTTTCCTGTCAGAGGCCACTGGCCAACCCGAGCTTGTCATCTGCTTCAGGGCCCAGGGCTCAGGCACAGGAGCAAATTGGAGGGATGTGACTCAGCTTCAGAGCAGCTGCCCAAGCCAGAAAATATCCATTCTCTTTTGAGAATCCAGCGGATAGAGATTTTTAGAGTTTGACGTGCAAAATTATTATGCTTAATTCATCCAGGCTGGGAAAATGGAAGCCTTTAGCTAAACCATCCCGAAACCAGAGACAAGCCAGAGGACTCTCTCCAGGAGAAGGGTGGGTGTGGAGTGGGTGTGGCCGGTCACTCTGGAACCCTCAGAAGGCAGCACCCTCCAAATACCTGCCAGGGTCAAATGGCAGCCTTACTTACTTCAAGGGCTCCCTGGAAACTAAACTCACAGTTCAAGTTTATTCCACGGCAGAAACAGGTCTAACGCCGTACTTGGGCACAAAGAGTGGGCCTTTGGTTTAGAGTAGAGAGCTTGCCTGGGTTCCTGCCTCCTCTTTGAATGCTAGTATTTGCTACTGAAAGCCAACATTTTCTCTACCAAGCTTCTTTTGTCATGTTCACATTAAAATAATTCCAAATGCAATATCTGAATCTGAAAGATCCCTTTAGAGATGAGCCAGATGGGCCAGTCTCAGATAGCATAGGATGGTCAAATCATTTCTGTTGCTTCAGGCAAGGGAAAAAAGACCTGCTCATTTTTCTGAAGAATTTTGAGGTTTTAGGGTTTTTTTAAAATGCATTTTACAAAAATTTTGCAATCCATTTGGCAATTATCAGGTTTTTAAAGCCCTGGAAGAGGTTTCTAAGCATTGATGATCCATGTTAAGATCTAAGTGGGCTGTCAGGTAGGCAGATGGGGAGTTAAAAGGCAAACCCCACAGGATAATGATCTGGTCCAGAATGGAGAAGAAACTGCCACATGCTCAGAGCTTGTATAGAAGACTCTCCACAACCCAAGTTCTGAAGTCGTTCTCAGCTCTTGGAGGCCAGGAGCTCCACTGGTGCTGTGAGTCCCTCCAGCTGTCTGGAGACCCAGTGGCCCCAACCTTTGGCTGGCACCACCCAGGGCCCCCCTCAAGGACCTGCCCAGACAGCTGAGTGCTGGTCGAGGTCTGGCCGCACAGGTACAGGATGAGGTGACTGCACACGTTGGAGGAGCCGGGTGAGAGCAGTGAACATCGTTCCATGGCTGTTGGTCCCACAGGATCTCTGCCCAACCTGTGCTTCTCCCAGGACCTTCCCCAGTTTGGGGAGGAGAGAGGAAAAGAAAAACCCTGATATTTCTTTGGCCTGTAATATATATGCAAGACAACCTGCCATGCACCTCGCAGCTGCCCTCATTTAACACTTCCAATGTCCCTTTGAGTTAGGCTGGTATGGTACCCACTATGCAGATGTGGAAACTGAGGCTTAGAAGAGACTTCAATGACTTGTTCAGGGCCTAGGGACGATGATGCATTCTGGAATCATTCTCTGTTCTTTCTGCCTCCCAACACTTTCAGAGGCTCTCAAACCCTACTGTCTTCACTGAATTATCCAAACAGCTCATTAAAATGCAGATTCCTGGGCCCCGCTCCCAGAGATGCCATCTTGGTGTGTGTGAGGAGAAGCCCTGGAATCCATGTTCCTTTATTTATATGTTATATGATGCTTATACAAGCATACCAGATACCTGTGTGACTGTAGGGCGTGTGGCTTGTGCACCACCCTTCCCTGCGAGCAGCCTCAGAGGCCCTGGGAGGGGACAGTGCAGATGTGTCTCCGTCCCCCGGCCTGAGCTCAATGACTGGCTCCTGGGGATGCTCATTTACTATCTGTGGAACAAATGAGGGCTTTTGCAGAGGGGTTTGGTGGGCTGAGTGGGAAAAATCACTCAGAGGATAGTGGCTCCTCGATATCTGTTTGGACACATGGTCATTTTGAAAAAAGAATGAGACAATTTCTCATCATTTTCATTTCCTGATGCATTTTTCCCATTAATCATTCCAAGCACTTCTTGCACAGCATCCCCCGGGCACTCATGGAGCACCTGGGAGCAATCCTAATTAGAGGCTGAGGCCTCAGCCAGCCCATGGACCACCTCATTATCCTAACAAACTGCTTGATGGGGTAAAAAGCCCAGCCTCTCTGACAGGAAGAGAAGCAATTTAGGGGAAAAAAAGGTTTCATTCCCTACACCAAACTCACCTGGACACTCTTTCCCCCATTATCCCTGCTGGTGGCCCCAGACCTAACCTGAACAGGCAAAGTCTGTTAAGGAGTCAGACTTAGGCTCCATTTTCAGTGTCCCTACTTGCTAGCTGTATGTGCTTGTTTGAGCCTCAGCTTCCCCATCTGTGAGATGGGGATAATCAATCTTGCAGGCTTGTTCAACAGTAATGAGAGTTAATGCATGTTATCTATGGAACACTGCCACACCCTCTGCAAGCACTCCAAACCCTAGCTCAATTATCAGCCAGCTGATTTAAAGCAAGACTCCTACGTTCCATTCACAGGAACTCCCCTGACTGGGAGCGCCTCTTTCCTCCACCAATTCAAACATACGCATCCCCCAGGGGCAGTTCAAAGCCGACCTCCTCCAGAAAGCCTCCTGACCACTGCGGCCCGCCTCCTGCACTCCTCAGCGGTGGTGCCCACACGGTACTGCTCAGCACTCCGTGTGGCTTGGTGCTTCACTGTGGGTCTGTCCTCCCATACAAACTTTAGCTCGCTAAAGCGGGCAGGTCCAGGGCCTGCACTTCTGTGTCCTCCCCTGTGCCCAGCACAGTCTTCAAAATCCCCCTCCCAGCTTATTCGCTAACCAACGTGACCCCCCCGGGGATTTTAACCTGGTAAGACGCAGCTCTGTAAAAGGAACAAGGAAAAGACCACGTGTACCCCAGTGCGTTCTCTGGTGGGCGAGGCGCCCTGCACTGTACCTGGGATCTCAGACGTCCCACCTCTTCAGACGGGCTGTCTCTCCAGCAGAAGCCGGTTCTGCTTGCTGAGGAGCTGCACCAGCTGCTGGGCTGTGGCCTGGCTGTGCTTGTCTAGTTGCTTTAGCCTGGAGAAAAATCCACCGCAGAATTAGGGATGGGTTCTGAAAACTGCGGGCAGTAGGCCTCAGAGAGCCGGGGAGCAGAGACTTCAGCCCTTTCCCTGCGTTCCAGCGCTCTGTGTGTCGGAGGGAAGCTCCTGACACTGAACTACGAGCTGGAAGTCAGGGTGACCCCGAAGTGAGGCCCTTCGACATACTCCTTAAGGTGAATGGAAGTGTGTCAGATACGAAAGGGAATTGGGAGTCTTTTCGGTGATCTGTCAGTGAGGGAGCACACAGATAAAACTGGAGAAAAACTCAAACCTTAAACTCCCAGAGGTCAAAGATGAGGGGCCAAAATGCCTCCATTGTTCAGCTGGAAATGTCTCTGGCAGGCTGGAGCAGACAGCCGGTCCCGGCTGGGGAAGTGGGCGACGGAAGGCGGAAACACTGAACTAAGGGTTTTCCATTATTAATCACTCAGTCAATCACGAGCTCTGGCATCGCTGACCAGATGTCTTTAAAGATCCTAAATTTGTCATTCTGCTGATGGGCTCTCCTCTCCAGACTTGCTAATTCACTATTATCCTCATTTGTCCACAGACGGCTTCCTACAACCAGTAGCATACTCTCCCATGGAAATGTAGGCCTTGGATTAAATTTAGACTTGAACAACTACCCAGAACTGTTCCGGAAAGAAGTTGGGTATGTCATATGCCCTTCCTCACAGTCCTCAAAAAGCACCAACAGTGAAATCAAGTTGTATTTTCACAGGAAAAGGATTTTAAAAGCTCAAGATGCCTTTCAAACTTCAGGCTACGTGTCCTGCATTGAGTCAGAAACTTCGAAGATGGTTCTGCAGACCCTGGGCTCAGCCTGCCCTCAGTTCGAGCTCTCCTGCGGCCCCGTTTCCGGCAGGCTCTGAGCACAACTAAACATCTGCAAGGACAGACATTCGGGACTTAGGTAGGGGTGGGCAGACTTGTTTACTAAAATGATGCAGCACCTGGAGACAGGTAAAACTAAAACTGCACCCTGGGAAACCTAACAGTGGTCTAGTACTTTACTCACGCTCTCCTCAGGTTCCTCCGCCAGTGGCAACCCTCCCCATTTCCCAGATGGCACCTACCGCCTGCCCCACCCCCTTCTCGAGCTCCAGTGGGTTTTGCAGGAGGTTGTTCAAGCTGCCCCAGAAGGCACACTTACTGCACCCCAGTCTGCACCCCTATCCTCTCCGCCAAACACTCTGTGCTCCGGGTTTTCAGTCACACCTGGTTTTCTACTACCGCTCCTTCGAGGTGTCCCACATTGCAAGGGTGAGAGGCGGGAACTGGAAATACCCGAGGCAGGGGTCTAGCAGGCGCTGCGCATGCTCCCCAGGTAGGAGCCCGCTCTGACCACGCCCATAGGTCTATGCCCCGCCCACTGCCCCTGCTGTTTCTGGAGAGAGCAAGGACCAAAGACAGTCTTTTTTTTTTTTTTTATACAGCAGGTTCTTATTAGTTTTCTATTTTATACCTATTAGTGTATACATGTCAATCGCAATCTCCCAATTCATCCCACCACCACCCCCCCCAGCCCCGTTTTCCCCCCTTGGTCTCCATATGTTTGCTCTCTACATCTGTATCCCTATTTCTGCCTTGCAAACCGGTTCATCTGTAGCATCTTTCTAGATTCCACATATATGCGTTATTATGCGATATTTGTTTTTCTCATTCTGACTTACTTCACTCCATATGACAGACTCTAGGTCCATCCACCTCACTACAAATGACCCAATTTTGTTCCTTTTTATGGCTGAGTAATATTCCATTGTATATATGTACCACTTCTTCTCTATCCATTTGTCAGTCGATGGGCATTTAGGTTGCTTCCATGACCTGGCTATTGTAAATAGCGCTGCAATGAACACTGGGGTGCATGTGTCTTTTTGAATTATGGTTTTCTCAGGGTATATGCCCAGTAGTGGGATTGCTGTGTCATATGGTAATTCTATTTTTAGTTTTTTAAGGAACCTCCATACTGTTCTCCATAGTGGCTGTATCTATTTACATTCCCACCAACAGTGCAAGAGTGTTCCCTTTTCTCCACACTCTCTCCAGCATTTGTTGTTTGTGGATTTTCTAATGATGCCCATTCTAACTGGTGTGAGGTGATACCTCATTGTACTTTTGATTTGCATTTCTCTAATAATTAGTGATGTTGAGCAGCTTTTCATGTGCCTCTTGGCCATCTGTATGTCTTCTTTGGAGAAATGTCTATTTAGGTCTTCTGCCAAATTTTTTTTTTTTTAACATCTTTATTGGAGTTTAATTGCTTTACAATGGTGTGTTAGTTTCTGCTGTATAACAAAGTGAATCAGCTATACATATACATATATCCTCATATCTCCTCCCTCTTGCGTCTCCCTCCCACCCTCCCTATCCTACTCCTCTAGGTGGACACAAAGCTCCGAGCTGATCTCCCTGTGCTATACGGCTGCTTCCCACTAGCTATCTATTTTACATTAGGTACTGTATATATGTCCATGCCACTCTCTCACTTCGTCCCAGCTTCCCCTTCCCCCTCCCCGTGTCCTCAAGTCCATTCTCTACGTCTGCGTCTTCATTCCTGCCAAGGACAGTCTTATTTCCTGTGTTTGTAGCTACTTGAGACCAGGTTCAGGGTCTCCCTTGCCCTGAGCCTGGGTTGCAGTCTGGCCCTGCCCAGGCTCCCGATTCCCTGGATCAGGCTGGGGCAGAACCCAACCAACAGCAAGGATCTTCCATCCAAGTGGGAGCACTTTCCTGCTTCCGTACTGTATAAGTTACACTACCTACCCTCCCACCCCCCCACCCCACCCCCCCGCCTTGCCCCCATTGCCCTCCTTCTGATATTGGAGGAGAGAAAAAGAAAGTCTCCTCTGGTGAAGCCTTGGCATTGCAGCTTTGGGAAGCCCAATCCGCCCCCACTGCCATCCATCACGCTGTTATGTGGAGCAATTTTTCCTGAGAGCACAGAGTCTCAAAACCACCCCACTGGTGTCAGACCAAACTGAAGTTTTCCTCCACCGAATCCTCAGCGCGGAGAGGCTGGGAGAAGCAATGACATCCCAGGGAGCAGAGAAGCCAGGCCAGCCAGCTAGGGGCAGGGGGGCATTCTGACCCAGGCTGACCCGCTCATCTGAGCAGCGACTCTGCTGTCCAGCACTGGAGTGGGTACATTTGAAGACACAGAGGTGTTGAGAACAGACTTTTTCCTTGAGAAGCAAACAGTCTAATGCTTTGCTGTTTAAACCAGACAGGCAAAAACACCCTCATTAGCAGCTGAGCTCTCTAGACCATCAGGTGTAGGTGGCCTTCCCCCTCCAGTCAAGTCTTGGGTGTAGAGAGAGCCACAGGCTAAGAGCTACTGAAGTAGTAGCCCACTGACATCAAGTTTGCTTGAAACAAATGAAACAGAAACATGTGATAAATAGGTGACACCATCAAGGCTCAAAGTCAAGAAGGCGCCAGGAGTGGTCATCCTCCACGTGGTCCCTTGCCCAGTGGATGGATCAGTGAGATAACATTCCTGCTGACTGATGGGTTTAGTGTGTGTTTTTGGGCTCCTGAAAAGAGTGGCTGCCGGATTCAGGGCTCTGGGCTGAGCCAAAGCCTGTTCTCCCAGCACAAACAGCCGGCCATGGGCTGCCCGCACCGCTCACCGCCAGAAGTGGGGTCAGTTCCTGCCTAGACCCTCCTCCAGTGGAGCCCTCAGAACCTAGATGAGGCTCAGCTGGTGGTGTTCTGCAAAATGTGGGCCTTGGAACCCTGCAGCAGATACCCAGGAGCCCAGACCAGATCAATCAAGTCCCCGGGTGTGAGCCCCACATCAGCAGCGAACCAGGGTTTTCCTGCAGAAGCACCACTGATAAAAGGAGTAAGACCCTTGGGAAAGTCCTGCCTTCCCTCCAGGAGGCTGAAGCCTCACTGGCTTCACAGCTGAAGAGCCAAGGATGGCTTCCCTCCGATTCAACTTGAACTCCAAGCAGTCCCTCTAAGGAGTGTTTTTTTCTCCCTTTAAAAAATATGCTCCCTCCTTTTTCAGAGTCAGCCTCTATTGTGTCACTTGATTGCAGCAATAAAGTCAATCACAAGCTCAGAAACACAACAACAAACCCAAACTCAAATTTGTTAAAAAAAAAAGCAAACAAACTACAACCCAGGTTTTACATAAAACGGACTTTGTTATGGAAATATATTTCAGTGGCAGCTCTCTCAAGGCCTATTTTGAATATTAGGAAAGCAGATTTTTTTTTAATTTAAAAGTTATTTTTTGTAACAGTCTTCCCCAAACACTGTACAACCCAGCCTACGCTATTCATGAATGCTTTATTACCATCAGCTAAAAGAGATTTCTTGGGGTGTCCTATTGACACGTACACTGTCTTTTATTTTCCGTGGTGGTTACTGCTCTCATTTTTTTTTTTTTTTTTTTAATTTTTATTTATTTATTTATTTTTGACTGTGTTGGGTCTTCGTTTCTGTGCGAGGGCTTTCTCTAGTTGTGGCAAGCGGGGGCCACTCTTCATCGCGGTGCGTGGGCCTCTCACTGTCGCGGCCTCTCTTGTTGCGGAGCACAGGCTCCAGACGCGCAGGCTCAGTAGTTGTGGCTCACGGGCCCAGTTGCTCCGCGGCATGTGGGATCTTCCCAGACCAGGGCTCGAACCCGTGTCCCCTGCATTGGCAGGCAGATTCTCAACCACTGCACCACCAGGGAAGCCCTCTGCTCTCATTTTTTGTTGTGCTTCTAAGTTCAAGTCTTCAGCCAACCATAGCTGCAGCTGCCACCACTGACAAGAGCTAACATTTACTGAGCCTCTGAGCTTATTCCTCCATTAAAACTCACTACAATCCTAAGATGTGTGGCTAGGATTATCATCCCATTTTACAGATGAGAAAACTGAAACCCACAGGTTCAATTAACTTGCACAAAGTCACACAAGGAATAAGTGGTAGAGCGTGGAGGCAAAGCTAGGCTGAGTACAGGTGTTCTTAACCACCGTTAATGGTTGGTTAATTCACTGAGTTACCTCAGCAAACCAACCAACTCTTGGTAAACAGTTCTCATGATGTCAAGAATTACAAAAGATCCCTTCCCTTAGGGGGTTCCCAGCCAATTAAGGAGACAAAAAGGGTGCTGCACTGAGGGTACCACCAAGGCATTAAACCACAGGGTCAATACGGTAAGTGCCAGGACCAGGAAGGCTTGTGCCTACTTAGGAAATGGATCACCATTTTCACCATCATCTACTAAGTGCTTACTATGTGCTAAGTGCTTATCATTTATTAACTTTTTAGTGCTCATGACAATTCCATGAAGCAGGAACTGTTGTTATCCCCACTTTAAGGATGAGGAAACTGAGGCGTAGACAGGATATATGACTAGTCCAAGGTCACTCGGCTGGAAATTTGGGATGTGAAAAGATGAACAGGTGTTGGTCTGGCAGGGGCCAGGGCAGGGCCTTCCCACATGGGAGGTGGTACTGTAAAGGCAATGGTGTCTGGAAACTTTGAGCTGTGCAGTGTGGCTTGACCAGAGGCTGTGGGCTGCTTGGAGGGAGGTGATGCTGGACCCAGTAACGATTTGAGCTGAACTAACAATGGATGTTGTCCTTCAGACAACGGCATTGCCATTTACCAAGAGAGGATGGGAGGAGGGACAGGCCTGGGGTCAGGGTGAGGTACCTATGAGATGCCCACTCACACCCCCAGCAGTTATTCAGCTTGGGGCCTAGAAGCGTCTGGCTGGATCTCCAGCTATGCCGCCCAAACCTGCCAAGAGGTAAGGCCGTGAACGTGCCAGGGAAGCCTGGCAGAGATTTTCAAGTTTGTTAAAATTACAGATACCCAGGCCCCCACCACCTACTGGCCCAAACCTCTGCTGCAGCGAGAATGAACATGGCCAGGCCCAGGCCTTGGGGAGGAGCCGCCTGTCAAGGCTGGCAGAGGGCACGGAGCCAGAAGACACTGATGGATGACGGGAGGGAGGATGAAGGCCGGGAGAGGAGAGAGGCTTGCAGGAGGAGCAGGGCAGCTTGTGAGTGTCCGCCTGCCCTTCAGCAGGGAACTGTGGCAGAAGCTGACTACAGGGGCGGGAGAGGCGAGACCATCCTAGAGAGAGGCTTGTCTGAGCGCAAGGCGGCAAGAGGGTGTGCTGAGGATGGAGAGGCTTGAGCCGCTGGGCAGGGTGCCCTGGAGGAGGGAAGAGAAATCCTCAGAGCTGGACTTCCAGAGAGGCAGGAGGCACCTGGGCAGCAGGCAGGCCCTTCTCCCAGAGGCAGAGGGAGGCAGGCGAGGTGAGTCTGAGCCTGAGAGGCCTCCTGCTCAGCAGCCTCCTTATTCTGCCCCAGGTAGAGGCCACGAGACAAGATTTGCTCTGAAGGATGAGGGAGCTGGCCAGGGACAGTGTCTCCTGAAGGGGTGCCTTCTCAGGTGGACACTGGCATCCCGACCTGCCCTCCGGATGATCTCACCCCCTTCTCCGAGACCTGCAAAGCCTGGGTCAGTGGGCCCCAGACACCCTTTGGCTCCTTCCACCCACAAGCTGGCGGCCCCCTCTGCCTGGAACGTGACTCCTCCTAACTCACAGGGCTGGAAACTACTGGTTTTCAATGTTCAGGTCTCAGCATAAATGTCCTTCTGAGAGGAAGCAATTTCTTGTTCTGTTTGGGCCCTTTGTTTTGAGCCACTTCCTGAACAAGGCGTGAAGTAACTAAAGAAGAGAGCGGGGCTGCCCCCAGGGCCCTGCGGAGGGGCCTTTCAGACAGCAGCCCCTCCTGCAAGGAGGAGCCCAGCCGACAGCCTGCCAACCACACAGAGGTGCGGCACAGCAGGAAAGAGTGTGGAATCATCAGCTTTCAGACTTCAATCCCTAATTGGGATGCTCCTTTCCCAAGGCCTGTACCTCATCTCCGGAACAGGCAGGTGTTCCATCCTCTCCCAGAGACCCCCAGGACATGCTCACTGTCTGCACCGTGCTGTTCCGGCGCCCAGGGGAGCTGTGGCTAGGCCAGGCCCCTCAGGGGCAGGAGGCCATCCCTTCCTGCGAAGCCCCGGTGCTCCCCTGTCCTCACAGGGCACGGCGAAGGGAAGGACACAGGAAGGACACTTCCAGGCTACTCTGCGCCCAGGCTGGGGTCACCATTCCAATCAGGGCCCATTTCCTTAAGGACCTGCCACCACTGGGCAGATTGGGGCCCCTCAGAGGAGAAGCGCTGCTGCATAGCAAGGGCTCACCTGTGCAAAAGCTCCCTGGGAATTACAGGAGGGCAGGGGCAGCAGTTACAATGGGAACAAGCAGGCCCAGGTTTCCAAAGCCCAGGATGCAGATACAACTAAAGGAGACTGGAATGTGGGCTGGGCCCAGGCACATCTCTATTGGTCCAACAGAGATGCTCTCTGCCACACCCTGCATGCACAATCACAACCAACATTTTTTTTTTTTAAATATGCACGACTTTAAGATAAGATGGAGCAAGTGGTGAAATACAAAACAACTTTATGGAGCTGAGTGGGCTGGGAAAAATATCTTATGCAAAACAGAAGCAGTGCAAGCTGCCAGCTCTGGTCCTATGCTTCAGACACTCATTTGCTATGAATACTGTGAAAGCAAGTGAATACATATATTTAAATTTTTGTATGTTGTATGTGATACATACAAAATATATGCAGTGTCTAAATAAGTTATGAGGCATAATAATCAAATGAACACTTGTGAACCTGGTGCCAGGGCTGTGGGACCACTCCTTATGTATTTTCTCCAGCCCAGCCCCCTACTTACCCTGGAGGTGGCCAGTAACCTCATGCATATATGGTTTTTGATCAGAGGTTTTAGTTTCACTCAACATTTAACCTGGGAGCTCCCTACAAACTACCGTAGGTGGTTTTTTTGTTTGCTTGATTGTTTTTGGTGGCGATCGTGGTAAAATGTCTTTTGTCCTGCAATGTTTTCAGACGAGAGCCCCATCTCAGATAAGTGTTTTCAAAATGCTCAGACCCACAATTTCCCTGGAAGAGAGGCTTCCTCATGTAAATGAAGAACACTTTTCAGCTAACAAACATGTGAATTTCAAAGGTGCATATACTGTGACTGTAAAATGTGCACTCAGTTCTCTACTATTCCCAGTAGAGTACTCTAATATTTACTGAGCATTTACTAAAGGCCAGGGAGTATTGTAGGCAGTAACTAAATTAATCCTCATAACAATACTACACAGTAGGTATTTTTATCATCTGCATTTTGTGCATAAGAAAAGCCGGGCACAGAGAAGTTAGTCATTTGCCCAAGTTCAGACAACCAGAAGGGGTTAACAAGCCAGGATTAACCAGCCACAGATGGCGTGCTCCTCCTTCTGTGCCCTTCTCACATGGGTGGGACCGCCCCTAGTCGCCTGTCTCTGAGTCTTCCTTGCCTCTTCCTTCTCTGTCCACATCGATTCTGTAGATCAGCCCCTAAACCTTCTAAACCCTTCCACAGCTTGTTCTATCCCACGCATCCCACCAGAGCACCCATCTACACTTACTACAGTCATTGCTGGTCTGCCTCTCCCACTGAACAATGAATACGTTTAAGGACAGGAATGGGATCTTGTTCAGCTTTCCATCTCCAGCACTTAGCAAGGTGCTAGACAAATGGTGTCAGAAAGAGCAAACCACTTACCAGTGGACAATATTTATACCAAATGTAATACCTGTAATTTCATCTATAGTGTAAGTACGTTTTAATATTTAATAACTTTGTTCCCGAAAGAACATAACATATAAATCAAATAATTTTAAGTATGCTATTGAAATCTGTCACTTAATTAAAAGAATCCTAGAACAGATGAATGAGTGCTGGACTTGGAAGCAGGAGACATGGGTTCAAAATCCTATCACAAACCACCTATTTTACTTGGGCAGGAGGCTTGATCTCTCTCAATCTCAGGCTCTCCACTTCTAAAATTGAGCAAAGAATACCTCCTGACCTCCTGAATCAGAAACCCTGAGGGGTGTAGCCAAGCAGTATGTGCTTTAATAAGCCCTCTGGGTGATTCTGATGAATTCTCAAGTTTAAGAACCACTGGTATGCTATAATTCACAGTATCAATCACATACAAAATGAGTTCTTCTGGAGAATAATGTATTTTGCGTGGCTCCAATTTTGATAATCAAAACAGCCAACTGTCTAAATGAAAACTATCCTAGTCTACTCCTAAGTTTTGGTGTCAGTCATAAAAACTTAAGCAAATTGTGTGATCACTTTGAATCTCAGTTTCCTCACATGTGAAATGACAGGATAAGCTAGAAGTGGATCAGCAAACTTCACACCACAGGCCAAATCCAGCCTGGTCCACTGTCTGTTGTTGTACAATCTGCAAGTTAAGAATGTTTTTTACATTTTTAAATGATTGGAAAAAAATCAAAAGAAAAACAGTATTTTGTGATGTGAACATTCTCTGACATTCAACTTTCAGTGCCCCTAAATAAACTTTCATTGAAACATAGCCATGCTCGTGCACTGGCGTATTGTCTATGGCTGCTTTTGCACCGTTAACAGCAGAGTTGGGGAGCTGCAACAGAGACCATATGGCCACAGAGCCTAAAACATTTATTACTTGACCCTTTAGAGAAAAAAGTTTGCCAGCCCCTGAACTAGAAGATGACTAAGTTCTCTTTGAACTCCAAACTTCTACAATACTATGACTTTATAGAATTTTACTGTTCCTATCCTCAAATACCGCCAGCTATCTGGTCATAACAGTACACCTAGGTTGCCCAAGTCGAAGTTTTGAAAACACAATTACCCTAATTACTACTGCTCTAGGTAATTAATTTGGTGAATAAGCCATATTAAAGTTGTACACTTTGTTCCAATGCTTAAAAATTGCTGCCACATTTTATGAAATTCCATCTCATTAACGTGGCCATACAGATCAGCTAGAATAAGCCATGTGCTCGGAAATCTGGAACACATTCCAGCCAGTTATCCTCACTTAGAAAATTAAGGCAGTTTCACTAGCTGGTTTGCTGTTTAAATATCCTCTGCCCAAATCTACCCTTTTCAATAATGATTTCAATGCAGGAATTCATTCTAAGGGTCCTGCAATTCTGGGGAGAGTTTACATTTCCAGTAAAGACAATTTACATTCCTGTACTGCCCCTTTAATTTTTCATTCTCTCAAATTTCCAATGAGCCTTGGCTGCCTGTGGAGTACAGCAGGGGGCAGCTTAGGGCAGCAATGGGGAAAAGACCCCTGCTCTTCTCTTCAAAAGGGTCAGGTCCTGTTAAACATGTTAGAGGCAACTTAGAGGTCATTCAGTCCTGCCCATTATGGTGAATCTGGGCCCCAGAGAGTACAAGTGATCTGTCCAAGGTCCCACAGACTGTCTAGAGTAAATCTAGGACTGAAACCCATGTCTCTTGACTCCAGATCTAGTGCTCTGCAGCATTTCAAAATCCTTTTTGTAAAAGGCCGTGACTTCTATTCCATACTAAAAAATAAGGACCTTGAGAAAGGTGACACACTGGGCAACGTACTGGGAAATGGCTGACCCATTTCCCCAAAAAGGCTGGGGAAAAAGGAGGCAATCCCTAGCTCAGTGCTTTTCTACCTAGCTCCGTGAAGAGCACTGGTTTGGGTTTTATTATTGTTCTTTTTTTAACTTCCACTCTGTTGCAGACTGATAGTTTTGTGAAGTACAATAAAAATGCTGTTGCACTGCCTAATTGCTATAAAAGTTTCTAAGCACTTTCAATCTCTGTTCTTACCTTGTCACCGACCAGTTTGAGGACTCCTTGGTCTGGGAACCACAGACTGGCGTTGGCATGAAGGGTGCAGGAACCAGAGGCCAGAAGCTCCAAAACCAGCTTGGAAAACTCTCTGGCGGCGGCTCAGGCGCCACAGGACTCTGGGCGAGCCTGAGGCAAGGGAGGGCCCCGGCGGTGGCACCCTGGAGTCCCTGACAAGGTCGTTGGCTCTCTGCTGGACCAACAACTGCTTAAAACACAGCTGACTCTGGAAACGAGGCACAGTTTCCCCTCAGGTCATTTAGGAACATCTGCTGCGTAGCTACCTTGCAGTCTTAAAAGAGCATGTGCTATCTGACCTGGCTGAGCTTGTAATTCCCTTGGAGGGCTGGGCATGAATAAAGGATCCGCACCACGAAACAGTGGGGACAGGAGCTGACATGGCAAGAATCTTAGACTCTGAAGGACGTAGGAGACCATTTGCCTTAAGCCTCAGATACCCTTAAGCAGTTCTTTGTAAAACAAAAGCAGAGTCATGGTGAGCACAGCCCCAGTGTGCAAAGAAAAACAGGACAGAGGAGTGAAAACTGCTGAAAATCATAATCTTTGCAGAGTAGAATCCAGGCCACTTAGAAGTTCCAGGAGAAAAACCCACATCACCTCTCCTGCCACACCCGGCCTAAACCTAAGCCTGAGCACGCTCTTTTCAAAAATTAGTTATTTGGAAATAACTTCATACTTATAAAAAGTTGGTCACAGAGGTGTGATGAAGTGAGAGTGAGCCCACGGCAGCTAAGGAACCAGACTCAGTCACCACGGCGCATTTACTGGCACACATTTAATTAGGTTTTAATAAAAGTAATTTGATAACCACTCCTGGTCATCCACTATAGAACTGTCAATGCTGAAAGCTTTTTCATTTAGCTTCTCTTCCATCTATACTGAGGCAGCCTCCCCGCTGACCCTTGTCAAAGAACCCCATCTGCTGGTTGCCAGGGTAACTGAAGGCAACCAATTGAGCTGAACAGAGTGACTCAGAAATAAAATCTGCAGCCAAAGGAATTCTGCTAAGAGTAATAAATCATTTAGTAAAAGGGGATCCTCCACACAGTGATGAGTGTTGGGATAATATGATGGCATAACTCTTCCAGCTAGAAGGGTCCATGGCAGATCAGAGTGAGTAGGCCTGCCAGAGGGCTCGTGTGGTCGCTAGCGGGCTCAAACAGCAGAGAAGTCCGATCCTGCCCACTTACGTGCCATCATGGGGGAGAAGGAAGCAGCTAAATCAGTTGTTTAACGTTTGGGCTGCGAAATTCTGAATTTTAAGAAGTGGCAAGAGAACCAGTCCAGGCTTCCAACACTCCTTACTCTATTTTTTTAAAGTACCACAAGTAAACAAAACGCCCCACGTAGCCCAGGAAACTACTGTGGCCTTGAGGAAGGTGGCAAAGAGAACACTGAGACTGCTTTGGAATAAAAATGTCTAGCATCATCTCTTTGTCATCAATCAACTTTTAGGTGCTCCAAGCAGAAGTCGTCTATGTGCACAAAATATGCAGTCCTTGAGATAGCAAGGGAGACAGGATTCAACTCAAAGGGTTGGGAGTATCACCATGGGATGGTCTCAGAGAGGGTCAGGGCTCTGAATAAGAAAGAAAGACAAGAAGGGGAAAACGAGGCCTTCGGGGGGCTGCTCTGGGTGACAAGAGGCAGCACATTGCAGGCCCCTGGCAGTGGGCTCAGTGTCGTACCGGAGTCCCTCACAGCACAGGACTCCGTTCCCAGTCCTGACCCCCACTCCTGGTGAGCGCCCGCTGTGTAGACTAGGAATCCCTACAGGCAGTAGTGCCCAGATTTTAAGAAGAAAAAACCCCGGACGTGCTAAATCATCCATCCAGCGTTTAATCTGTATATGGCCGTTCCTTAGTGGTTGTGATGGGAGAGGCAAGGTTAAGGGCAGTAGAAACAACTGCCCTGATAGCCAATTACCATAGGGGATGAGGCAGCAGGGGTGGTGTGCTGGGGGACGAGGGGTGGTGGTCAGGGCAGCCTTACCCTGCAGCGCCACTCCTCTTAGGTTGCACCCCACCCTTCTAAGAGGTGTACAGGCAGGAGGATGCTGACATCTTCCCAGCCCCTGACCCACAGAGCCATGGGAGGACCCTGTAACCTAAGTCACCCCCAGAGATAATTTCCTGCTTTAGAAAAGAGCAACTGCCAAACAGAAGGTAGGCTTTTCCCCCCCATCCTAGATGCCGCCAGTGAAAGGATTCATCTTAGAGTTTTAGTGAGACTCCGTAGACGGCGGCGTCAGGAGCAGCTGTGCACGCCCAGGACGAGTCTTTTCCGGCGCCCCGCTTGTCCAAAGAGCCCACCAAGCAAAGCACTCCCGGGCCACTGCGCGTCCGGGAGCCGCCAGCCCGGCCCCCACCCAGCGCTGGGCGATTGTGCCTCTGCGGGTTGAAGCGTCGGCGGGGCTCCACGTGCGCCTCTAGCGCCCACACCTGCGCTCGGCCCCCTCCGGGCGCCCGCGGCTGGCAGGGCGGCCTCGCGCTCCAGCTCCCGCCGCCGCCGCCGCCGCGGGCCCCGCCCGGCCCCGCGTGCCGTCCTCCTCGCGGCTCGGCTCGGTCCGGCCCCGGGATGGTGGGGGCCGCAGGCTCCGGCGGGCGGGCCGCGGGCGGGGGGGGGGCTGGTGCCCGGCATCTGGCTCCGGGGGCTCCGCGGGGGCTCGCAGGGCCTCTGGACTGCGGCAGAAGGAGAGGATTAAGCTGAGATGGCAGTTGAAGGAAGGAGATGGATGAAAGCTTCATTAACTCCAAGCTCACGTCCCAATTTCTTTCCCCTGAGAAGCAGTGTGAAAAAAGTTTGGTTTCCTTGTGATGGGAAAGTGCTGCGTGATGGTGTTTGCTTTTCTTACCTTTTAGTTCCTTATTTGTGAACAACAACAAAAAATTAAGCATTGTTTGTTGATCATGGAGGACTCCAATTTTAATTAAACAGGAAAAAAATTTTGCTAATAGAGAGGCTGAAGAAATATTACAACCCGTTTTAATATCTATGTTAGTGATTAAGCTTCTCACGTGAATCAATTGAAACTGGCGAATATGTTAAGAACTCAAAAGAAATGAAAATTAAAAGGGTGCTGGGTATGACATGTCTTTATTTTCCCCCTCCAATCTCGTCCAATAACTAAACTGACTTTTATGATCAATCCAAAAATGTGCCATCGAAAACGGGACTTCCTGATTCCATAAAAAATATCTTGAGTCCTGCTTTATGACACAGTTGTTCATGCTTGAATTCCCTCTCCCTTCTTACAAAGTTACCATTAGTTACACTTCTAAACCCTACTTCCAATTCTTTGTCTCTGCTCACTCTCTGGAATTCTCCTCCATATTTCAATTCCCAGACACTCTTGAACTTTGCACATGCTGCCAGTTTCAGCTTGCGCAGAATAATCAGTATATTAATTCCACTCGGAGACAGTGAGATTTTTCTAACACAATCTGCCCAACCTGAACTCTTTCCTTCAGAAACACTTTGCCTTTAAAAAGAAACTCCCAGCATGAACCTCATATGAAGCGACATGTAACAGACAGTGCATGTGGCGCTGGGCGAGCAGCTCAGAATTAAAAGAGAATTTTTCACTTTGTTTCTTTGGTGCCATGTGCATAATGTACATGTGGACAAAACTGACATCAGACATTTAAAGCAAAAAAAGAGTGGGGGGAGGGGGGATGTGATGGTGGAGGGAAAGAAAGAAAATATGTTGATAAAAACAGTAACTTCTGTTAATCTACATTTTTCAGTTACTGTCTTAATTAAGAATGTTAGGAAATATGTTGCAGTTTAATTGCATTGTTTCAAGAAATTCTAATGCTGACAAATTTGGGACCATGTACACTTGGATGGTAAAAGGGATTGAAGTGGTAATTTCTTCCAACTGGTAGATAATCAAAATTATGCTTTCCACAGACAATCCCCCTGCCCTTGATCCTAAATTCAGAAGACAAAGTAAGAATAGCCTAACACTTAGCATGTTCAGTATGAAATGAGCTCTGAAAAAAAAAGAAAGAAAGAAAGAAAGAAAGGAACCTGTTTTTAACCTATGTGTATGAGATAGGAATAATTTTTCAATATAAATACAAAGAATTCACAAAAAATGAAAGAGCACTTAATCTGAAATTTCTGGGTAACATTATTATCCTTGCAGAAAATAGTTATTTAGAAAAAAGTCGGTAACAATCTTCAAATTATTCTCTGATGACCTTAAGACAGTAAAAATCATTTGCCTCAGCCACAAGTACATAAACATAATGACAGTCTGAAGACACATTCAGATGTCAGGACACTGTGTCCTTTTCTCCTTCTGCAGCACAGAAGCTCTAGGCTTCATTTCTCTTTGGAGGGAAGACTGCATCATCACAAAGCAAAATAAATTAGAATGTAGTTTCCTTGCTCAGAGTACCTTTGATAGAAGTTGTAGTAGACAGGATAGCCTCCCACTTGCTACAGTTTACCACAGCCAACTCATTTTTAACCTGGATATTGCATTTCTTACTTGATCCCATTGTCTGGGACCTGGGTAGCTGGGCTCACTGCCTCTGAGAAGGGAGGTGGCCACTCACACAGCACAAACCAGGCGCTGACCAGCGACCCCCACTGACCTGACCACTTCATTCAAACTGGTTTGATGATTTGGTCAGTTCTTTGACTGGATCAACTATTCATTTCACCTTCCATTAACCACGATTTATGATACACCTAGAGCCTCAGAGTTAGTTACCTATCCAACTGAGGAGGCGGGCCTAACTTTTCTGGCAGCTAAAGATATTGCATTATATGTGCAATGGCCCTGAAATGAGAATAAAATAAGATCTGTTTGCCCGAAATCGTAGCTGAAATGTCCAAAAAGCTTGGTGAAGAGAACAAACTCGAAAGACATGCTCTCACTGGGAGGTCTCGTGGCTTCTTCTGCCTCAGCCTCTCAGAACAAGAATGGCCAGAGGACTTGACCACAGCTGAAATACTGCCAATGTGCTGCCACCATCAGTGTCTCAATTCTTAAACTTTTATTTACATTTGTATTAGAGAACAGAATCCTAAAGGTCTCAAATTGCTGGATAAATGGCATGTGTGACCTCAGATTCCAGAGAGTTCACCAGTATGGAATTAGTATAAATTTTTTTCATGTCTCACAGGAGGTCCAAAATAGTGAAGGGACACATCTCTTGTGTGCTCAACACCTGGGACCACATAAAACTCCCAGCTGACTGACCAAGAAATGAAAGATTTTCCATCTTTTGGGGTTTCTGGAAATTCTGATGGTAGAGGACATTCCCCCCCCCCCGCACCCCCCACCCCCCCGCAGTAGTTGGGCAACCTCCCCAGAAAACCCTTTGTCAGGCAGCACTGGAGGCTGGTGTGCAGAGCCTGGACCCCTGCGGAGGGTGGCAGGAGGGGACACTGTGCTGAGCAGGACCGGAGCATCGTTAATCCCCAGATCAGACAGCGAGAGGAGAGTTCAAGTGGACACAGAGGCAGGGAGAACTCACGGGCATAATTATAAGTTGAAAAGTTCTGAGTCAATTCTCAGAGTTTAGAGAACATTAAAAGAAGAACACACAATACTGGGGGAAAAATAGGGAAGCAGTACACGCCCGAGGGCCAATTGCCTCTCCAGCAGCGGCAAGGCTGTTCCTGGGCTCGCAGGACCATTTGTTCCATTACACAATCTCCTGAAGCCATTTAGAGAGAGCTCAAACAACTGCCTGTACCAACACGACACATGGCTTCCCATCCCGACTCTTTGCTAATCCAGACGCTCTAACCATCTTTCTTTAAGATGCCATATGGTTGGCAGAAGCCTGTAGATCTAGCAGCACATCTGCTTGTGCGTTTCTTCTTCCCTCCATCCCCCCCAACAAAAGAAGGGTAGAGAGACAGACCAAGAGGAGGGCATGCGTGTGTACCTCTGCCTATATTGTTATTTCTTTTTACAAATTCTAACTAAATAAAACTATTATGGGGATGCCTGGAATTATTCAGGGCTGGATCATTTTTTACTAGACAACATGGCGATTTATTTGCTTGTCAATGATTTAAATCAAGATTAGAAAAACAAAGGATGGATGATCTCCTTTCTCCAAAGGAAAACCACTTCAAAGCTCTCCCTCTGGGAATCCTTGAAATGCTTTCTTGCCGAAGGAGAGGGACAGCACCCTTGCCTGAAGCGATTTCTCCTCTTCTTTTCGGTCAAGGAAGACAGACAAGCTGAGAAACTAGCAGATACCCAGAGCCTGCTTTGTTAGCAAGCACACGCGGCTGTATGCTAATGAGTCGGCACCGACACGCTGCTTTTTTGGTATGATGAGCAAAGATTGTTGACACTGTTGAAATCCTGGCTCTCCTGGCCTGTGAGCACACGGGCTGCCTCCTTGGAATCTGGCCCCCAGTAAGACAGGCTGCAAAAAAATAATACATTTTCTACTCTCCTGATGACTGAAATCTGGCCATTTGCAACTTAGAGCAGTTGGGCGGGGGGAGGGGACATTAGAAAAACATTCTAAGATAGTCTATCAAGCGAGGAATCAAAAAGACACAGGTGAAAATTATGGGTTTCTTTTAAACTAAAAGTTAAATCTGGTAGACACGTGTGAGTGAACAAGGCCAGGATGCTGGCTTCAGGAGCAAACCCTGAAAAGTGAGGGTGAGGGGCCATTATTGTAGCTTCTGCTGCACCGGGTAGCTGGGACGTTCCCACCACACCGGGCAGAGGGCACTCTGCAGATGAGACAGCCCCACTAATGGCACCATCTCAGTTACAGGAGAAAAGCTAAGTTTTAGATCTTCTTGGAAATTTGTCTGAACCATATGTTGGTTGACCATACATGGTTTACCAAGTCTGTAGAAATATATGGCAGCACAAAAGCAAAGCAGATATTCCACTGTTGCAAAAGTACTTTTTTTAAGTCAAAGAAGAGTAGGGGAAACCACATCTTTTGATTGCTGAGCATGAAATATCCCTTTTCCCGCCTAGAAACTCTAAGGGATAGGTATTATTATTACAATTTAACAGATAAGGAGACTGAGGCTTAGAAAGGATTACAAAAAAGAAACAAAAGATCCCAAAACTTTGGCAAAGTTATGCAGCTAGGAACTGCCAAACTCAAAAGGCCATGCCTACCTCACTTACAGTCCAGGAGGCCCCAGGTGTGCAGCTACACTTATACACACAAGCATTACCTAGTGGATATGCCCAGGGTCAAGTATGCCAGTCTAAGCAGATCACTATTAGCTGGTGAGCAATACACCAGTTATAATTAGTATTCAGGCAGGGGCATCAAATAGTAAATTCCATTTACTTGTACTTTTAACATGAATACAGATTCATGTAACTGAAATGTAAAAACATGAGACGTGACTAAAAAAAACATTGAACATTATAATAAAAATATCAGAATTTATCCATTCAAAAAGTATGCCCTTTAAACAATTCACCTTGGGGCCAGCACATGCATTTCAACCACACTGCCATCACCTAGGACTTGCTGACATGTTCCTTCATAGCCTAGGGCTTAGTGGATACACATGTAGGTTTGTGAATGAGTGTATATTAAGTGCATTTCATCAAAATCATATGTTTTAATAAAATACCTGCAGTCTATGCTATACTAGTCTATGATGAATCAACAGCTCAGAGCAGATATGAGCCTGATTCTATTATCAACAGGAACAACAAACTATCATTAACAATTCTGTTATTATCACTGAGATGTGGCTATGTAGAATGATGAGTTTAAATTTTAAAAAAAAGATGTATGTTGAAATCTGAGCATGATCCAAGGCAAATGCTTCTAAGCCTGTTTTATTTCTAATGTAAAATGATACTACCTACCTCACAGGATTGTTGTGAGAATTAGAGATAACATGTAAAGTGCCTGGCACTTTGTAGATTCTCAATAAATGAAAATACAATCATTATTGTTATTATTTTCAATAGAGGGCTTCGGAGCATATAGAAAGTGCTTTCACATACATTAGCTCATTCAACTCTGAAAACAGCCCTGGAATGTAAGAAGTTTTTCTTCTGTCTAATGAATGAGATAGTTGAGATTCAAAAATAAAATAACTAAAGCAATAAATAACATGAGCTATTATTATTATTAATTATTTACTGAGCCCTTTCTACATGCAGTTACTACATGTGATAAGTGCTTTTCTAGCCATTTCCAGTTGTAACAGCAACACTTTGAAGAAGGTATTACTGGTACTCTTATAATTCTCATTTTATAGACAAGAAACTAAGGCTAAGAGATGCTGCCAATATCTTGCCTAAATTCACATAGTAAGTGGCAGAGGTGGAAAACAATCCCAGGTCTGTCTTCTAAACCCACGATACTAACAATAGCTGTAAAATATTGAAGACAGGACTAAAAGCCAGATTTCTCTGTTTAAAATCCAGGGCCCTTTTGTCTGTACCACATTGTCCTTTGGGACTTATCTAAAGCTACTGTACATGTGACAACGAAATTTCCTAGCATAAAAATCCTTGTCCTTACCAAATTTCTATATATGCTAACAAATTCTATAGGGCTCATGGTCCAAGTGTCATAAACAATGCACACTCACACAGAGCCTGAATGCTGGGTGCTCCCTACAGCACAGTGAAACATTAAAGCAGGGTTCTTTTATAAGATGGCAGGACATGACATATGCATGTGAATGCATCACACACATAAACACACACCAACAAAGCTGTCATTATATATTTGGAAACTAATATCACTGAAACTGTCAGAAATTTTTTTTATCAAGATAATAGTCTTTCAATAAAAATTAACTGTCAGTAGAAGGCTTCCAAATGAAAATTATATGCTAGGGGTACTAGAACATTCAGAGGTTGCTGACCATATGCTGACATGAAGAAATGGGAGCTAGTGCAACTAAAATCTGGATTTATGGTTCACGTATGTGCTTTACCAGACAACCTTCTCCAAATAAAGCCACGGAGCTGCTCTCGTGAACTCTCTCCTCGTTTCTGATGCAGCGGGACGAGGGGGCAGTCATCTCAGGTAGGCTCTTCTTGACCCCTCTGCTCTCTCCCTCCCTGCGTCCCCTTTATCTGATCGGACCTGGACTGATTTCTGTAAGTCAAGTCTCCCCATTGGTTCTCTCCTCTATTACCAGAGCTTCCAGGCTCCTAATTTCATTGCTGACTTCAACCCAGTTCAAAGTGGAACAGGATTTCAAACAAACAAACAAACAAACAAAATAAACAAGCAGGAGCCTTTGCTATCACTTCAGTGCTTCCAAATTCATAAATCTTTGATCACATTTTTAGTCAATGTGGAGGGAGGGTCCCAGCACATGGATTGGGAATGGAAATGTGTTACTTGGAATTTAGTGCTCTGTAAGTGCAAGGTGCCCCACGGGTTTCAGACTTAAAGGATATAAATCTCGAAGGCTTCTCAAGAGTACTCTGGAATGCATCATTATGAGGCAGCACTCATATCTACCAAGAATGGAGACCTACATATTAACTGTCCCACGAGAGTGAGACTAGGTGACCCAGAGGCAGACATTTTAAATATGTCTTTCACTAATTTCATAGGCTGCAGTAGTCCTGCGTTGTAGCATGAGAACAAAAATACTATTTTATTCTAACTTTGCTAAAGGTATGGGTAGGATGGACTTCCCCTATCATAAGTGAGTGTGACTTCCTGAGCTAGCTTATCCACTCTAAATAGGACCTATATAACTTACACCTCCTGGAGTACAACACAAGCTCTGATTTTCTATTACACCTTGTTCTGTGTGCTGGGCACTTTAGCAACTCACATAGCTCGTGTTTGCTGAGCAATTTACTATGTGTCAGGCACTGTTCTGAACATTTCTGTGTACTAACTTGTTCAATTCTCTTAACCAATTCTCATGATTTAATAGGCTCATATTAAGTACCTTGCCCCAAATCACACAGCACAGAAGCTAAGCCATCTGGGTTCAGGATGCACAGTCTTAACTACCCTTCCCTACAATGACGACTCTCAGAGACATTATGTAGGAAAGGATATGATGCCTACCTAGCCTACCAGCCATGGGAATTTGGTGTCATTTAGCCTCTTTGACCCTGAGTTTCTTCAAAGCAAAACATAATTTAAACAACAACTGTCCCACCTATCTATGTCAAAGGGTGGATATATGTATATTATATTCTCCCACATGTTTACTGCTTTCTTTTTCCCATGTGCAGAAGTCTTTTCTAGGCCGAAGTCGGTTGTGACCTCCTTGAGGGGAGAGGCCAGTATCTAGTATATTTTGGGAACTACCATGGCCAGAGCTCATAGCTAGTCATCACCATCTTCATCATAGCCTCATAAGTTGTTGCCACTGTGGGTGCTAACTGGGGCCTCCAAAATGAAAAACCAAGGATCCTTTGCTTCGCTAGTTAAAGACAGGGACAAAGACTTGTTCATACTGCATTTGGTGTTTAAATGCCTTTTCCAAAACAGTCTCAGATGAATTGAAAGGGCAGTGAAATTAGCCAGCTCCACTAAGACACAAAGAGATTGTCTGGCCTGGACTAATGTAGAGCAAAACGAGTGGTATCTTCCCTTCCGGAAGCCCCTGAGGTCAGGTTTGTCACCTGCCCATGTTACACAGGGATATGAAAAACAATACCACAACAACTGACTGGACACAGCTAATATGATGAAAAGGGTGATGAGATTATATACATAAAAAGAAACACTGCCTTTCTAGAGACAGAGAAAATTGTTAATACAAATGAACAGATGTTTGGGAAGAAAATATTATTTCCAAAACCCAGACAAAGCTCTATTTATTACATTTCAGAGACACTTAAATTATAGTGTCTGAAAGCTATCCTATCATGGGTATCTGTGACACCTAAATTATCCAAAAATCTGAAAGGTTAAGCCGAAATAAAGACTTTACTGTGAGAAAGACTTAGAGAGAAAAAGTTCTTTTTTTTCTCTAAGGATCAGGTGATTAAATCTACTGTGTAGCATAACCTAATGAGTACTAAGTTCCAGCACTAAACTTTATGGAAATCCAACAGAATATTAAATTCAAAATTCATTCAGAGATGTTAATATGTGCTATTTTAAAATCTAAATGCAAATTTCACTATTCCTATGGTCTGTTGATATTCTTGTTGTTCACATTGGTTCTTTGAGCACTCCACTGCCCCAAGCTCCAGGCCTGCCCCGGGCGCTCCACAGAAGTCGTGGGGTGTTCTCTGTGCCTCTGTGCTGGGCCAGGCCTAGAATGGAGGTGCTGGGCGTGGCAGCCACTGAGCAGGCTTGGGCTCGGATTTGTTACCATCAACCCTGACCCTCCCAGAAGAAACCAGGCTCACCACTGCCTCTCCCACTGACTAGCACGCTTCTGGCTGCCTCTAGGCATTTCCAGAGAATGGACTGCCACACACTAGCTGAGGAAAAAAAAAGGAAATCTTATTTAGTTGGGCCCAGGAGAAGTTAAACAATGAATCAAGTGACCTGAATGGGAGTAACTGTCACAGTCCGTTGTAGATGTAACTCTAAATCTTTTCAGTTCATCATTCCAGCCAATTCAATTCAAGTAAAATACAGACTTCAGTCTAGATTGGAAAGACAACAAAAACAACAGCATAAAGAAGCACACTAAAATCCATTATTGCCTGTGATATTTACAGGTACTTTCAATCTATGTTTCCTTAGGATGGCGTGACCTGACCTTGAATGCCAGGGGTGTCCAATAGGAATCTTTATCACTCTATGCAAGCGATAGAGTGATATTGCCTTTCTCCCTTCATCTACTTCTTGTTTATTGTTCTACCTTACTTCCTACACACCTCACCGGGTGTTGCACAGCTTAGTAAGTTAGCAAAGGCTTGTGATTTTCCTAATGAAAGGTGTTATGGTGTTATGTAAATACACAGTATTATTTTGTCTTTATTCCAGCATTCCTGGATTGAAATAGTTCAGTGTGTGTAAATATGTTGAATCATGTGTATTAATTGGATTTTTTTTTTGAGTAATTCCCTGGCATCCCAGTTAACTAAGTAGATGCAAGCTTACTTGCACAATGAAATATTAAGTATAGTCTCAGACAACTAGTCATAAGTCTTTGTGCCTTTCACATCAAATTCTAGCTAGATGAATCCATCCAGCACTTATAGTCATTTGCTTGAATACTAGACAGAATCACTAAGTTGTGACCTCCCATGAAAATAAACAGAGGCAGATGCAAAGGTTAAAGTTTACAACATAGCAAGTAGCCTACCCCAGAAGATGGGAACAAGTATGTAAGCTCCCGGTAAACAATTAGCATAACCAAAGAGCCTAAGTGTACAACATTCAGAAAAAAATTTTAAAGTACCAATACCACCACATGTTTTAAGTTGGCATTTCCAAAAATAAATATTACTCTGAGGATCAAGTGTCAATCAGGGCCATGTTGGCTCTTGACAGCCACTTTCGTTCCCCCTATGAACATCATTTCATTCAACCATGTTAGCAACCTAGGGTCAAGAGGGCCTGACCACGGCAACCCAACTTTCTTCATGAGGTCTGACTAGAGGGTTATTTCCAGACTTCTCTCTAGACAGTAGCTCCCTACATCTGCTGGCAGCCATAGGAGCACTGAGAGCTCACATCAGTCGCAGGAGCCATCACCATTCAGTAGCCTGTGCGGGCATATGCCCATGTGACAGACTCATCTCATTGTCCTCCCTCTCACAGATGACACACACAAATGGAGTCAAAAGCACAGGCTCTAGAATTATCATAAAGATGGGGAGAAAGTGTCGATGGATTGCTGGAAAATGCACAACACTCATTAAATGGTGAGTTTAATGAGTAACATGACTGTAGATAACTTTTTTGTTATGTATATTATTTTTCCTCCCAAAATAAAAATCTGCCTATAAGTTCATACTGTAATTGGACTATGCTGTATAGGCATTACAGGAAGTGTTTGAGCCAGGATGGTCTTGGGGCTAAAAAGCCACAGGGACACTCCTGGTTAGCTGGCTGAGTCATCAGGTGGTCCAACAAGGCAAAGAACCACGCCATGATATTGGGAATGTAAGGGCAGTCAGCCGGAAGCGATGTGCTGCCTCTCATCTTGGGCCTTAAGTCTAGAATGATCTTCCACAGTGTGGAATCCAAAAAATGTTATTAAAGCAAGAAGTCCAAATACATGTTATGAGTTCTGGCCACAGTGGCTACCAAAATATGTGATACTGGCCCCTCCCCTCAAAGAGGTCACAGCCCATTTGGGCCTAGAAAAGACCTTTACACATGGGAAAAAGAAAGCAGTAAATACGTGTGAAGGGAACGGTCCAGGTGTGAGTGAGTGGTCTTAGAATTCAGAAGAGGAATTCATTCAAGAAAACTTCTCCATTGATTCTAAAGCACTGTGTATTACTGATTTTAAAAATGTACAACAGTGCATTTATATGCATCAATAACACAGAAATAAGTAAGGGGATGGAAATGAAATAGACAGTCTAGCTGGTAACAAAGGCTTCGATGTGATAAATTTCATAACAAAGTAGAATGGTAATGTAGCGCAAATCTGACTGGATGTGCCAGAAATAGAAAATGTTTCCCACTAATGCAAACTTTTTTGGAGACTAAGAAAGTGGACTTCTAAAGCTTCTCAAAGACTGCAAGTCATGCCACAGACAGTTATAAGGAACGGGTAACTCCTGAAAGCCATTCTGCAGATTGCAACAAAGACTTTAGAGGCTGCTCTCCCCAACCAGAATTCATGGGCTCACGACGAGGTCAGGGACACCTTACAGAGCACATACTGGAATAGTCAGACTGACCCAACATACTTTCTCTTTGATCACCCTTATATTTGACTGTATTTTAGTAAATTATCCATGTAGTTGTATTTTGACAGCTCTCTTTACAGCAGTAAAACAAAATGTGTGCATCGCAAATGGCAAAGATTCAAATTTCAGCTATGTTTATCCAAAATAGCACTGAACTGCTTCTGTACTTATGCTATACTGCCTACAGCTTTACGGAAGGGAAGACAGATGGGATGAATTTAGCAGGGAAACAGCTGTGGCTTGAAGAAGAGACAAGCAAAAGTTTTGCTATCAGGCTTCATTATGTATCAAGGTACCAGTAAAATGTGTATCCGTAAGGCAGCCAAAAAAGTGTTTTTCATTTGACTAGTGATAATTACCTTTTCTCAACAGCTGACAATGTTCTAAGTGGCATTAAATAGGTAGAGTAATTAAGCAGTAAGATATAACAGGCAGTGCCTTGCTGGGAATTGTGGTTTCCCTCAAGTGTGCTGGGAGGTATAAACTAAAGGGCCACTGACTTCAACCCCCTGAGAAATGCAGCAAGCCCTCGGGTGGGAGCTTGCAAGCTTGCTCCATGCAGCAAGCTGGTGGGAATGCACACAAATAGGAAAAAGGGGGAAAAGCTATCCATGGAGACTGGCAGTTGGGAGCTTATTTGTGTGACTATGACATTACTGAAAGAAAGTTAAGTAAGCTCCCACCTCTACCCTTTTCACCTGTTCCTTAATGATGAATGTGCATCATTCACACTTTGTGGCAATCAACTGGACCTTGAAACGGAGAGCTTGGGCTATTTATTTTCTGAATCATCTTTGTCTATTTTTAAATGCCCACTTAGATATTCTTCAAGACTAAGATGCTTCAACTTTTCTGAGAACAGGAAATTTCCAGTTTCTACACTGTTGAGGGGGGTGATCAATTACTTTGCGAGTTAGGCTTGCTCAGAGTGACCATTCTTGCTGGCACCAATCCCATTCTCTCCTGCAGCCTCAGGGAAAACTAACAAATGTGCTACTGTAAATCCTATAGATCCTCCTATATAAGTAGTGTTCACTGCACAAACTTTGTGTTTAAAATAATAAACCATGCATTCTGTGAAAAAACTGTACCCCTGTATTAATTACCTTAAGTAGAGGACTCTATATTGGGTGGCTCCCCAAATTATATATAATGTATGCACTTTATTAACCCCTGATAAACTGCTCTATTAAATAGTTTTTTTAAAAATAAATCTAATTTATGCCACAATGGTAAATAACATCATGTTCCACCCAGATCAATAACATTATTATTGCCATGGTAACAGAAAGGGGAAAAGCAGAGAAAGCCTTAAAAAGGAACAAACAATATACAACATATATACAACAAACCATGGTGTGACTGATGTTTGGTGGCACAAAGTTTTCCTAAAAAGTCTGGAATTACCACATCACCACTGAATGGCAATAAATAAAAAGCATTAACATACTCAAAAGCATGTTAACTGCTTAGAAACTTAATAACTTCCTAAGTATTTTACCATCACTTTCCTTTCCCGTTCTTTCAAAAGGTTATATATTTTATTTCCTTCTGTGTGCAACTATCTCCCCCCTCCCCGCCCCACCGTAAGCTTATGGTAAAGTTCCTCCACTTTTTCAGTGACTTTTGCTTCTGGCAACACTTCTCAGGCCTCTACCTGACTACATCTTGACAACCCCCTTGACAGCCACTGATTTTCTGGGTCCATTTAGCAGCAGAAAGACTGTGAGGTGTTGTGGGGAGAGCACAGGCTCTGGAGTCAGGCAAACCTGTTTAATTTCTAGCTTCACCTCTTATGGACTATGCAACTGGGGTCACATTTCCTTCTTCTGAGCCTCAGTTTCCTTATCTGTGAATTGGGGTAAACCTTGGAGGGCTGTTGTAGAGAACCTAGTGTAACGGCAGAGTAAAGTGTCAATAACTAGGAATGACATTATGGAAAGAAAATATTTTACTGAATTGCCCTTTCTGCCATCGTCTTATTTCAAATTATTGGTTCTCTTTTTCTTCTCACTATTCATCGATCTGCCTGAAATTTAAGGTAACATAAATATATTTGAAACTGTTAATATTTTACTCTCTCTACCACACTTTCTTCCATGTATCAGAACATAAGATTTTCCCATATAGACAAAGGATACTCATGCTTAAGATACGTATGCAACAGCTTAAGACATGTATGTTGGGACTCAATTCAGAAACTGATCAAGATGCTCCTTGTAGGACAATAGTAGCAGTTTAATGGCAGGAAAGCAGCTCAGATAGCACAGAGAATGGGAATATAAAACAATAGCAAATCTTGCTGGAAGTACAGGAGGAATTTTTTTAAAAATTGCTATTATGGGAGCTAAAGTATTCCTAAGATTCTTTGCATCAGCATCCCTTCTCATAGACTTGGGAGCAACACCGTCTGGGAGCAAGTTCAGCCTCTGTCATGTAGTAGCTGGGTGACCTTGAGCAAGTTACTTAACCTCATTATGCCTCAGTTTCCTCCTGGATAAAATGGGGACAAAGCCAGCATTTGCCTCATAGGGTTGTTATAAGAGTTAAGCATGTTAATGAAGGTAAGTGCTTAGAATAAGAACAATGGCTGGTGCATAATAAGGACAATGTACATTAATTAGCTGCTGCAATGATAATGATAATGATTTTGACAAATATTATATATTTATTATCTGTTGTGTAATTATATACTGTATAATAATTATCATTACTGTAAGAGGTTCAGGAAATTTGTACATCATAGCAGGTGGTTTAATACAGTGTTCAATGGCTATCAAATTGTGGAAACTGGGGAATCAAGGAGAGGGCCAGGAATCAAGAAGCCCTGAAAGCACAAAATGAGAGCAGACACAGGGCCCTGGGCCAGGGAGGCTAAAGGTGTGGATGAATTTCTTTTATATAAGCCACGTTCTTAAGATTGTCCTTGTTGAATACTCAGACTTCTTCATAAGGAGCATGGTCCTAAAATTAGTAACTTGCTCAGACACACACAAAAGTCAAGACCAAATAGAACTTTGTCTTGTGTGTCCTGAGCGTTCATTTTGGGATGGATTCTGAAGGTTCCTACAGGGAGCTCTCTATCCATACCATGATACTTGACAATTATATTTCTGACAGAGAGAGATACCTTGGGTACTGCAGCCAAAAAGAGAAGAAAACATAAAACAACAGTCTAGCACCAATGCTGTCTCACAGTGTAAGTCAATAAAATCGTTGTCTCTTGGTTTCCTCATATTGTAAATGATAATAAACACCCTTGATAACCACTTAACAGAGGGTTGGAGAGTGCCAGCTGAAATTCATAAGGGACACTTGCTGTTGGAATTATATAAACACAGAGACAATCTCTCTTTTGAGAATCAATTTTGAGTGGCTTCAATGTGTTAAGGACAAAAGCTTTATAAAACTAATGAAAAACTGGACTTACATATTGTACTTTGACATCAAGCATCAACATGACAAATGTCAGGTTTGCACAAGGACTGCTACCAGCAGAAAGTTAAGAAATAAATACACTGTATTTGAAAAACTATTTCTCCATGTAGTGATGCCAGTCAACAATGGGAAACTGTTGCAAATATGAATACTGATAGGCCAATCAAAACAAATACATTTTTACCTAAACGGTGGAGTCTTTCCCTATATTTTCTATAGGGCTCCTATATTACATTTAAAATTATCAGCTATAAATGATCAATTTAAAAGGAAAGAACTATGTCTTGTATCCAAAACCAACTATTAAACAATGTGGACATTTAAGTAAATTATTTTTAGTTTTGTGATAATTTTCACTGTTGATGTGACACTGAGAATGAAATTTCTTTAATGTCTTCAGTGTTCAGGATCAACACAACAGACACACGCTGAATTTAAATATTTATAAGATTCTTTCCAGAAAGAAAAATTATGAAATAATCAATAAGCTAATTTTTACAAAGAAGGATGTATCTGGCAAAAAAAAAAAAAAAGATAGAAGGTCCATTTGTTACTTACAAAGCATTAATGTTTTCTAACATGTGTGGTAAATACCTATGATTCCTCCACCCATTTTCCTTTTTGGAAGTTCACCACTGTATATTCTGAGACAATCTGCTCCCCTAGAATATGAAATTTGAATAAAGCAGATTTCATTGATTTTTTTTCCCCAGATGAATACACAAAGACCCTTAAAAAACAAATGTTCTTTAAAATACAGCATGATGAGTATATTTAATATTTATTAAAAATATAGCATCTACCAAAAGACCTTGAAACTGAACTCTAGCTCTTCCAGCCCAATTCTACAAGAGAGAGTTAAATAGATCAGAATAAAAGGTCCAGGGAAAGCACTATAAAAAAGAGGGGATAAAGATGGAAGATTGCCTCCCAAAATAAAAAGAAAAAAAAAAAACAACCTCCCTCCCCGCGCCCCCCCCAGCAAAAACAAACAAGTAAACTGCTTCCCCTCCATTTTTTTAAAATGCTGGGAATGATCCACTTTGACCTATGCATATTAGTGTAAAAATAAAAGCTATAAGACTGGTTTTCCTTAGGTTTTTGCATGATATGAAGTATAGACACAGCTGACAGTTCATTTGAATTTCTTTTATCACTTTTTCTAAGTAGATTCTCCCATTCTAGTTTCATTACACGTGGAGGCATCCATTTTTTAAGATGAATTTTATTTTGCCACTATAATCCCAAATTTGTCATCTGACTATTTCTGCAGCTTCGTTAAACTAATTCCCTGAAATGCCTCGCATCTTTTAACTTTGAATAACGTGAATGGCTCAGTGGCCTTGGGTCACCTGCGTGACCCAGGCCAGCCACACAGTTAATAAGAGAATTTCCCCACTGGCCAGGGCAGCATTAAGGATGAAAGCAGAACCTGACCACTCTTCTGACCTAATTACATCAGGCTTTCCCTTTCAGTGAACCAAACCAAGGAGAGGAAGCTGAGGAGCAGGGTTTGCTTTCAAGATAAACTCTGCAAGCTCCTGGCTCATGCAGTGGATAAGCAGTCGGAGGAGAGAGAAAACTAGAATGATGAAGACCAAAGAAGGGAGCCGTGTGCTGAGGCACCCCCGGACGCTGGCACAGCCATCAGCCCACCCTACTGGTCCTTGCGCCCGGAACACGCACGCCTTGAGTGCAGAGACCATTCTGACCCATTTTTTGTTTTCTCAGGACCCAGGA
The DNA here is from genome assembly GCF_028564815.1 of Eubalaena glacialis. NCBI lineage: Eukaryota > Metazoa > Chordata > Mammalia > Artiodactyla > Balaenidae > Eubalaena > Eubalaena glacialis. The sequence goes on from NC_083718.1 coordinate 28,915,125, forward strand.
CAGTGCCCAACCAAGTACGGTGACAAATTTGAAACTGTTGGTTTGTTAGGTAACATTATCAAATATACTCTGCCCTTGATATGGGCACAAACAGAGGGGTCTAATAAACTGAACCACATTTACAAACATTACAAGGAGAACTTACTACAACGGGTTATGTTAAGGGAAGAATGTCCACTTAAGTAATCAGTTTTGTAAAACTGGATTTAATATATCAGGTTTGCCTAAAGTGAGATATAATGACAATAGCTTGGCCTTCTATCAAGCTGAATTTGGGGTAAGACATTTTGAATTAGGGTCATTTATTAAATTTCAGAGTCTCCAGTCTCTTTGCACAACTGAGTGTGATCAAGATAGATAGAAGTAAAGTGTTAACAATTGGACTAATTTTTCATGTTAGGGTAAAATAAAACCTCAAAATTCCCTAGGAATTTTTTGTTATAATTTTTAAAACTTTTCATTCCTTCATTCTGAAATAGAAAGATTCCCTTTAAAAAAAAAATTGTTGTACTTTTAAAATGCACCCCAGATTTTTCTTGTCTGAGGAATTATGGCATTTTTATTCTAAGTAGTGTACATAACTTTAAAATTAATATTTATTTTGGTTATTGAATCTAAAATAAACATTGTTACAAAGTTATGTGGTGGATTCTATTCACTGACCAAGCATTTATCTCCACATCCTCTAGCAAGTTTTCTCTGACTAACCTAGATGTCCAGCATGGTGGATGGTACACTTGTCTTGTTTACTGAAATCCTGACCAGACAAATGGCCCATCCAGTAGGAAGTGCTATGTTGCTCACTATGCAAGATGGAAAAACAAATAAAGAACACTTCTCTTGAATGCAAATAAAAACTACAGTGAGGTATCACCTCACACTGGTCAGAATGGCCATCATAAAAATGTCTACAAATAATAAAAGCTGGAGAGGGTGTGGAGAAAAAGGAACCCTCCTACACTGTTGGTAGGAAGATAAATTGGTACAACCACTATGGAGAACAGTATGGCGGTTCCTTAAAACACTAAAAATAGAGCTACCATATGACCCAGCAATCCCACTCCTGGGCATGTATCTGGAGAAAATCATAATTTGAAAAGATACATGCATCCTAATGTTCACTGCAGCACTATTTACAATAGCCAGGACATGGAAGCAACCTAAATGTCCATCGACAGAGGAATGGATAAAGAAGATGTGGTATATTTATACAATGGAATATTACTCAGCCATAAAAAAGAATGAAATAATGCCATTTGCAGCAACATGGATGGACCTAGAGATTATCACACTAAGTGAAGTAAGCCAAAGACAAATATCATGTGATATCGCTTATATGTGGAATCTAAAAAAATAAATGATACAAATGAACTTATATACAAAACAGAAATAGTCCCACAGACATAGAAAACAAACTTATGGTTACCAAAGGGGAAATGGGGGGGAACAATATATTAGGAGTTTGGGATTAACATAAACATACTACTATATATAAAATAGATAACCAACAAGGACCTACTGCATAGCACAGGGAAATAACCTCAGTACTTTGTAATAATCTATAAGGGAAAAGAATCTGAAAAAAAAATGTATAAATGAATCACTTTGTTGTATACCTGACACTAACACAACATTGTAAATCAACTATTCTTCACTTAAAAAAAAGAACACTTCTCTCAAGCAGCACACCATCCAGCGGGGAACACGGTCTATGTAATCAGGAAGACAGTGCAGGTTACAGGAAAAGCATGGGTTTTAGAAATCTCAGTTATTTAATAATTAAACACCTGACAAAGATTCTCTCCTTGACCAATCTTTAGTCAGGTTCCTCTAAGCTCTCTTTTCAACCAGGCTTTGACCTTGGGCTTCAGTGTCTGCCCTTGTCAGGCCTGCATTGCCCAGTTTTAGCAAGAATATTGTCAGTTTAAAGAGAATCCCCTACCCTTGAAAACTGATCAGCCTAAATATCTGATCACAATTCCTTAACCTTCACCATTTCCCATGTGTCTGATCATCTTGGCCTGCCTTCAGGAAGGATCCTGTTAGATATGTTTAGCCAGAGTCCTCCCTTATCTCTGAAGTTTCTTCTTAGTAATTTTCTATCTACCGGTTGATTACACACTCCCACCTGCCCCCCCCGTCCTGCCCCTTGACTATGAGCCCTCACACTCTTCCATGTTGTGTTTGAAATTGAGCCAAGTTCTATACTAAGCTCTCTCTCCCCCTGTTGCAATAGTGCCTCAATAAAATCTGTTTTTACCACTTCAGCTTCTGTAAGGCTCTGGGTTTTTTGATACTGCTCTAAGACTTATTTTTCTCCTTTGGAGAACAAGATTATTATTACCAATAATAAAAATGAGATAAAATATTACTTTAGCTGAGGCCAAATCCATATTAGTCATTCAGAAAACACTACTTCTTTTCTTATGTACACTTAAAATATATGCTCTAACATGCCCAAACGGGTACAGTAACACAGACTGTGGTGCACTGGGACTGAAGGGCAAGAAGAAATACGCGCAGAGTGGCTGCATCGCCCTCCCACAGCTCCAAGAAAACCAAATGTGAAAGAAGCTTCTCTGCCCAGATGACTTCGTGTGAACCGTGAACAGGAAACTATGAATTTTAGCCCTGTTACAATTAGTTCCCAGATGCTCTGGTTGGCCTCTGTGTCTCAGACTCATTGTCTGAAAGGGAAGACAATACTAATGGATCCATCTTGCACAGTATATACAAAAAAAAGTATCTATTTCATGTTTTAAAGGTCACTGAATATATAACAGCTAGATAGTTGAAGCAAAATACCATATTCATCAGTGAAATAGAAAAGTTTAGCAGCATTCATCTGTTCTCATTTTAAATTTACCACAGTATGTAAATTAGAGGATTTAAAAAAGCATCAGGCAAAAATCTGAGCTAGGTGCGAATGAAAAGCACAATCAGAAGCAAATTTGTGACTGCTTGAAGGGTAAGAGTTTGCCAAATGGGCTGGTACTTAGATTTTACTACTAATCTGAGTTTATGTAAAGCCAGTAGAAAGGTCCCAATTATTGTTAAATACCCAGAGTAGAAATTTGCTGCTAACCTGCTGTACAGTATCGGTCTCAGGTTGGTTCTTGTAAGCATCTTATTTTAGGTACTGAAATTATCACAGGAATACCACGCACAAAGCTGAAGTTTAAATACACAGTCCCAGTCATATATACAGTCTGAAGAAAATAAACCAAATACAATTTGGATTAGAGACTGAATTACCTGATTTTAAAAATATTTTGCAGTAGTTGAGAGAATCTACTCAGCCAGGAATAGCAGTTATTGTACCAACTTAACATTACAAAATACGATTGATGGCAAAATGAGATAACCTGATCATTCTTAACAGGATTTTTTTACATCCAAAACATTCATACTATATCAGAAAAGTACAGAGGCGGGTTTGTGATTCACACTTTTGTAGATCTCAGTGGGCCAATATGTTACATTGAGACAACAGCCTACTATTTAAACAGCACCCTGTCTGGTTTCCATGGAACAAATTACCTTCAAAAACAAGATGAACTAGATTAAGTGAAGCCAAGGGAAGGTCAAACTCAAGAATGCTGCACATTCTCAAACCTAAGAGTCAGGAGACCTGCTGACTTGGGCTGGGGCCTCGAGCCAGCCAACAACGAAATTTAGAGTCAGAAACAGCTTAAGTGACTACCAAGTCCAGCCTGAGAGACAAGGAGACAGATGCCCACTCAGGTGCCAAATCCAACCCTGCTTCAAGACCAATTGTGTGACAAGACAGCATAAACCTCAGTCTGAATTCTCAGTCTCAGAATGCTTTTGATTACTTCCTGCTTCCTCAAGTAACATCATATTTAATCAATTCTGAAAAGTGGGGATAATAAAATAAATGTCTTTTCTGCCTCATAATGCCTAATCATTCAAAATGTTACACTTTTTGAGTGCCTACTATATTCTAGCACTGTTCTAGGCAGTAGGAAATTGGTGATGAACACGACAGACAAGTCCTGGCCTCGTGACACATTCTAAACAAGGAGAACAAACAGGGTAAGTATAGAGAACAGTGGGTCAGGAGTTCTTCATTGTTTTGAGATTCTGATTAAAGACCAGATCTAGAACCTTGCCTGCTACAATGGAGGCACCCAAAAACTAACTGGATCTGCTTCCCAGAAAAGAAATGAATAGACATTAAATTTTGCATTTTCTGGAGATTCGTAGCCCATCTCTGGAGTTCAGTTTAAGAAAGGAGAAGTGGTCTATAACATTGATAAACCAGCAGAAGAGGAAAGGTCTGAGAACTCAGAGGAAAACATGATAAAAACAAAGCAATGGTATAAGTGCAGGGCAAGAGCAATAAATAAGGCAAAATGGAAAAACAGACAGGGATCTAACTCTCTTTGGAAGGGTTTAGTCAGGAAAGGTTTCCTAAAAGAGGCAAAACAAGAACGGAGCTTTTTTTTTTTTTTTTTTTTACTGTTTACATTTCCTTTTACAAAAGTAACACATGCTCAGTGCAGAAAACTTAGCAATTATTGGAATATGTGAAGGAAGAAAATACACCAATAATCCCACTGCTTAGAGACAGTTAATTTATTATATCCTCTTGTGTGTCGTGTGTGTGTGTGTGTGTGTGTGTGTGTGTACAAGGTGGCAATGTTAAATTTACTTTTTACTCAAGATCCAGGTTAGTTTGAATGTATATGCATTTGAGACAAGAGCTGGGGCAGAGTTGGATTATTCTGCATAATAGAGGGGGTAAGGAATTTATGGTCCCCAGAACATGAGAAAGCAAATAATTTGAAAGTTATGGGGGAGGGGGGAAGCAGGAGCAAGGAAAAAAGTACCAGAGTAGATATGTAGATATATAGCCTAGAAAGGACTTTGAAGGAGAGAACTAAGTATCAGTGGAGATTATTACATTGTTTCTAAGAGATGTGTGGCCTTAGTGTTCTCCATTTTCTTAATTACAATATTCTTAGTAAAGTCCATGCTGTTCCGCAGTGCTTTTGTGCATATGAAGTCTTTGGGGAACTCTAGGAGATGCGGAGTTCTACATACAAGTTGACATAGGGCAAAATTTGAGTCCACGTGTGTGAGATACAAAATCTAGAGTGTGAAGAAGACATGATATTTTGGGTATATATCTATTTTTTTTTTTGCAAAAAATAGAATCATATCATATAGTATATACTACTTATATCCTATTTGCCCTTGGAGATATATTTTGAACATGTGCAATGTCAATAAACCCTTTTCTTCCAGTAAATGATTTTATTGGCATTTTATAATTCCATTGTAGGGAATTTACATACTGTTTATGTAACTAATCTCCTGATGTTGGATATTTTGATTACTTGATTTAATATTTTGATTTGACTATTTTTAATGTTCTTCTCTTAGAAATAATACTACTGCTTGGAGTCATAATTAGTAGGACTGGCCAAAGAGAGGTATCATTATACTTATTATACTGTATTTTGTTATCTATTTAGATTTCTGTCCTGCTAGGACTCTTGCACTTAGCACCAAAGACAGTATATGATAAGTGTACTGCAGGGAGGAGAGATCATCATGGCTGGGAGGTGAAGGAAGGCTAAACACTGGCAATGTCAGGAGCTTGTAAGTCAGCTACCATCTCTCTTCTGATGTAATTCTTGACTCCCATTTCTTGGGATTTAAAATATTTACTGTAAAAACTATAAATCTAGTTTGAACGGTCATAGAAATAAGGGATACGTAAATTTGAAAAAAAAATGTAGACTTGCTTTAGGGAATATTTAAACCAAACGAAGACATGACCAACAAATGTCATTTTAAAATCATTTGCTTTTAAGGCATTCTGAAGATTCATTCCCAGAGATATCAAAAATGTCACTGGGATTTAGACCAAAGAAACAGCTACTAACAGGGGGAAAAAATTACTTGATTCCTCCCTTTTCCTCATTTCTCATATCCTATCAACTGCTAGCCAATTTTGCCCCCTAAGTATTTCTCCAATCCACCCCCTCTTCTTCATCTCTATTTCAGGCTTTAATTATTTCCTATCTAGTTTCCCTGCCTAGCTCCCCCAAATGCATCTTTTATGCGGCCACCAGAGTGAGTTACTTGAAATGCCAATCTACTATTGTGACCTGTTTAAAATTCTTCATTGGCTCCCCAATACCTTTAGGATAAAAAGCCAGATCCCTGGCATGGATCTCCAATTCATTCCTGCTTTCTGCCTTCCCCACCCCCCCACCAACACTGACCTGTTTGTAGTTCTTACACCACAAGACGGCACTTCTCTCTCCAGAGCTTTCCTCCAGTTTTCCTCTCTGCCTGGCATGTAGCCTTGTACATCCTCTAAAGTTAAGTTTTGGCCTCCCTACCTCCAAAAAGTTCCCCAACATCTCTCGGGCTGGATTTGTGCCTCTCTTCAGTAATCCTATGCTGCTACATGCCTATCTCTTTACCACGTGAGGTGTGCGGGGCTAGAGCGAAGGATTTATACCTCCTTCTCCAGAGAACAAGAGGTCAGTGATTGCTTAATGTATCTTCTATATCTCCATGACCTGCAGTTCCTATCATGTAACAGGTATTCAATCACTTTTTTTTTTAACATCTTTATTGGAGCATAATTGCTTTACAATGTTGTGTTAGTTTCTGCTGTATAACAAAGTGAATCAGCTATATGTATACATATATCCCCATATCCCCTCCCTCTTGCATCTCCCTCCCACTCTCCCTATCCCACCCTCTAGGTGGTCACAAAGCACCGAGCTGATCTCCCCGTGCGATGCAGCTGCTACCCACTAGCTATCTATTTTACATTTGGTAGTGTATATATGTCGATGCTACTCTATCACTTCATCCCAGCTTACCCTTCCCCCTCCCCATGTCCTCAAGTCCATTCTCTACATTTGTGTCTGCCAACAAACACATGAAAAGATGCTCAACATCACTAATCATTAGAGAAATGCAAATCAAAACTACAATGAGGTATCACCTCACACCGGTCAGAACGGCCATCATCAAAAGGTATTCAATCACTTTTATTTGTGTTTGTTTTGTTTGTTTTTGTTTTGGATGGACCAAACCATTCTGTAGCTTTAAAAGGTTGAAAGAGCTAATAAAGCCAGGTAAGTTCAAATCCTAATGGATTGGTGGAAAGAAATGAGGACACATATGGAATCAGCACAAATTAATCCTAACCATTAGCTAACAGCATTTAAATTAAAAAAAAAAATCAGTTCCTAGATAATTACTCATTAATTCAACATAGTTTTATACACTGGGACTTCAGAGATTGATAACTCATGGTTCACACTGAAGACTTCACAATCTAATAAGGGAGAAGGACATAAAACGCCATGAATACGGTGCTTAAAGTGCTAGAAAATAGAAACATTTACTATAGAAATAAGAGGGAGTGACTAACTGTCTAGAATTAAGGAATGTTGACCTCTAGGGAGAGCTCAAACTTTCTATTAGAGTCACCCCTACCCACCCCCCAAATCCTTCCCTGAAAGCAGTTCTCATATGAGATATCTAGAGATCAGGCCCAAATGTATTTTTCAGCCTTTCCTTGGGGTCATTTAGTCTCCATAGTGAAGAGGGGGAGATCTAGGACCCTAAGATGGGAATATGGACTTGAGGGAAAGGAGGCTGTCTGGGCTGCCTCATCTACAGTCATTTAGGCTTCCCTGTTCTAGGCAAAAAGCCAAAAGGAGTCCAGGACTCCATGACCGAGCCAGGCCTAGCAGGAGCTTACCCTGCAGGTGAACACAGTGGCATAATTCAAAATAAGAAATGTGAAATGCAACACTGACACTATGTTCTAAGAGCCATGTGGAAAAACTGGAGCACTTCCAGATATACGTCACAAAAATGATTACTTAAATGTGGGACAGATATAGAAGTTAAGTATATTTGGTTTGAACCAGAAATGATCATTTCTTTCCAAGGATCAGTTTCCAAGGGCTCTTCTGCCTGGCCCTGTAAAAGAAGAAAAATGTTTCCCAGCCTCAATTCTACATTATCTCCTTCATCTATGATACAGAAATCACTAGCATTATGTGAGATGTAAAATTTAGCTGATTAAAAAAAAACTCTCACAGAGTTGCATCTTAACAATCATTCTGTAATCTATCAGGCCATTGTGGAAACCAAACGCTTGGAAAATGCCTAACTCATTCCAAATTACTGTCATAAAATTTATAAAGTCAAAGTCATTTATATAACTGCTAACAACCTTAACAAGCAGCTCCATTAAATGTGACCTACAAACCTTGCAAAATAAGGACCAACTAATAACACAATGAGTAGTTAAATGGCCTAAATAGAGTGAGGGAGCCATTCCAGTTTTAATGAGATCAAAGCATATTTAATAATTGTGATTAATATTTACCGAGTGCTCTCTGGTTGTACATCATTATGCAATAAAAATTTAGATTTATATTACTTAATGACAGTAATTAGATGCACATGTATTGAGCAGTTTTTCCAAATGTGGGGATGTAGATAAGAGGTTATAAATTATTTTTAAGTTGTGTATACACATCAAACTCTGCTTTTGTCTCATTATTTTTTTCCCTTCTACGGTTTTGGGAGCCTGAAAAAGATGAGTTAGAAGACAAAAATGACTGCAAATTCATTTAGTGAGTGACTTCTAAGTGCCTGGCCCTTGGCTATGTACTAGAGAAACAATAAGAACTAGGATATGGTTCCTGTTCTTAAGGAACTCCTTCTAATGAGTCAGACATTCAAAGAATAATTATCATGTCCTGTGCGCTTGATCAAAATGCTGTTTGAACGAAGTGTTGAGTAACACAGAGAGTGGGGTTAAGGAAGGCTTCACTGAAGAGATGACAGCTGACCTGAATCTCAAGAGAGAAGAGATCTCTAGGCAGAGAAGGGAAAAGTATTTCAAGCTTTGGGAAGCACAGGCAAGAGCATCTCGACTATGAATTCTCAAAGACAAGAGCTAAGTCTTATGCATCTTTTTAATCCCTAAGCTTAGCACAAGTCCCTGCTGGCACTCAGTAAATATCTCAAGAGTGTATGTATAAACAGTGAATGAATAGATTAATAATTGGATGAACACAAAATCTTCTTTCTGTATATAGCATTCAGAAATGATTCCTGATCCCCAAGAAGGAAAAACATAGCAACAAAAAAAATCCCTTTTGAGAGTCCATGAACTGAGAAAAAAAATAGCTGTTACTCTCCTTGCTCATCATAGCCAGATGAGTTGTAATAGAGATAATCAAGACTTCCAGGAACTATTCCTCTCCAAATCCATTCCTTGACATAGTCTCAGTAGCCTGGAATAATCACACCTCAACTTTCACCTGTAAATAGCAGACTCCCATTGTTTGGCAGTGCAGCTGTACACAACAGCCGTGAGCCGCTCTTCCTGCCTATGGGTTAGAAAGCATGGACTTGGTATTCATGCCACACATTAGAGTATAAAAGGAAAAAAGTGAAAAACCATGTTTGGAATAGGAGGAGTAAGGGGCGAAAGATGATCAAAGAGCCGTGAAAAACCTATGCAGGTCCCCCATGAAGTGCCACAGTGGGTCATTTCCACCCTTAGATTAAATGACAGGTCTCCAAAAACAGCCCTACAGAGCAGTTTATAGGTCTTCATGCCACATCCTTATTTGTGAAGTTTTAAATTTTTACAAGTATTTTAACTTATATTATTATTTTAAGCCAACTTAAACTTTAAAAACGATTAATAATTTCTCAGACTTATCAAGACTGTTAATATTCTAATGTGCATTTTGACTTTCCAGAGAGAGATAGTATTTGCAATATGTCCCAAACTAAAACATCCTGCACTCCTTTCTTCAAAGACCATTTTGTAGGACTGATTGTCCATAGAATACACATTGAAAAATGCTGCCCCAACCCTTTGGGCCACAACAAATGTAGCAAGGGAGTGAAGAGGCAGTTATATAGCACGTTTGTGTGTTTGTTTTGTGAAGTGGCTGTGTGCTATAATCATCATCTTGATAAATACCATGACTTAATTAAGAAAGGAAAATGGAATGGATGCTCAAACCAAGAAAATAATAAAAGGAGAAGTGGAAGGATTATATTCATAACCCAATTTAGAGAGAGGATAGTTGTTAATTACTTGTTGATTTGTTCATTCATTATTTAGGAATGAGACTTAATGCATTCACAGTACCCTTTAAAAACCAGACGTAGGTTCTTAATCCAAGAATTTATCAAAACCCATTTTGAAATCACTTGTATTTTCAGCTGTGCAACCTCCTAGGAGAGCAATTCTTCCAGGACTTTATGCAAAGAGTAGAGCAGCTCCCTAAAGAAAGCAGGGCTGTGTCCCCAAGAATCCCCAGCTGAGTAGCAGGTCACTTGAAAATCTGTACATGAGGGGTGATTCTCTAGGCTGAACAGTGGCCACTGCTTTTACTGCCAAGCAGCTGTGGAAAGTTTGTTTGGTATAAGAATGCTCCATTGGCCCATCTTCTGGGTGGGGTAAGGCTGGCCTAAGACCCAGGGGAAGAGAAAGCAAAAACGGAACAAAGAAAGTTCACTTTCTTCTGCCTCCTGGTTGGTTGCCTCCTCTCTGGTACAAACGGGAAAACTGCCTATGGAGAATGCAATGCAGATTCTTCTTATAAAACTAGTTCATTGTGTACCTTTACTCGTCTGACTCTAGTAGCTCCTTCCCAAGTATAATAGAAGCTCTCTGAATGGAAGGCCACTTACCCTGATCACCTAATGAACCAACACTCTCCCTTCCTCTCTATTAAATGTATTGAATGATGTCCAGGGCGCATGCAATACTCATGGCCATTGGCTGCTACTCTATAGTACAACTGGACACTTCTGCTCTCACCAGTTGTGTGTTTCTTCCCAAGTCTGTTTATGCTGCTAACATAAGCATAACTTAATGTTTAGTGGACTCAGAAATACGATTATTAAAAAAAGAGTTTGCTGATTCTATGAAAACAAAGTAGAATGATTTAGAAAGAATCAACAAAGCTGAGTTTAAAAGTCCATCAAATTAGGTGTGCATGAAATAAATGTAAAAGATGTGGTGGGAGAGCAAGAGGGTCATTAAAGTCTCAAATTCTGCATGGAGGTGGCTTCCCAAGTGTCTTTATGTCCTCAGTTGTTTTAGCGAAATCAAAATTGGGTGCATCAAAAGAGGCAATTTTGGTATGGTTTATCCAGGAAAGATGATATGGCACTCCAAATCAGGTAATCCATTCACGAAGAAAATGTCTTAGCCTAAACATACTATCACTTGCTATGACTTCCTGACCTTTCAATTAACCATCCTACTTCCAGTCTCAAGCTTACTGGATGAGCCATTTCTGCTAAACATCTATTTATCTGCATTTAGTATTTTCCTTTTGATTATTAGTACTAACCCACCTCCCTACTTCTGGGAACATATAAATTACTGAGGGGGTACAGCAGAAAACACTAAAGCAGAAGTCAGAAAACACAGATTCTAGTCATTACCTGAACTGTAGCCTTAGAAGTCACCTTATCTCTTTGGGCCACTTTCCTCATCTATGAAGTGTCCATGTTGCGTGTAGGGATGGAGGATGAGAGGTAGATGATAAGAGAAGGAGTTGGACTAGATAATCTTTCAGGTCTCTCCTGATTCTTTAAAATGCCATTCTATGCAATTCAGCTTATATAAGACAGGTAGAGTTCTTTAAAACATCTCTTAATCTTTATTTGGAATATAAAATATAAATATTCAGAAAAAATATATAAATTCATTGTTAATGTTAAGAGTAAGTAAATTTACTTGAGAAAAGTAACATTATTTAGAAAAATTTTTTAGAAATTTTAATTACAATAAAGAAAATACAAAGTTATATATATATACACACACACACACACACACACACATATATATATATATACACACACACACATAATGATTCAAATAAGATCTAAGTTGCCAACATAAAATTGATAACTGATATCCTTATAATTTGAGAATGGGAAAAAAAGTCTCTAAGATGTTACACTTCAAATGTCCATGCTCTCTATAATAAAAAGCTTTTGGAAGAAACTATCTTTATTAATTTATATTTCCAAAGTGGATTACAAAGCTATAGTTCTGGGAATAGCATGTAATATAAACTTGTTTAAATAATTCCCAGGTTTAATTTTAATGTTACAAATACAAAACTACAATTACTGACTGGAAAAAATAAACTACTGAAAGAAACAAATGCTGCCTTCTTTAAACTCATTAGTTCTGCAACAGAACTAAAATGAAAAATTAAGCTCAAGACTCAGTTCAGATCCCAACTGAATTTCTTTAACAGCAGTGAGTCTTGTCAAAAATGTGTTTCTAGATAAAAAGAAAATTGTTAGGGAGTACTGCCTAACATATTGTCTTGGTATTTCTTTCACAGAATGATGCCTGAATCACTTTTCGTGCCGCAAAAATAATACAAATTAAGACTCATATACAAAGATAAAGAGATTTAAATCTAAGTATACATCATCTTTTAAAATAACCATTTGCTATTTGTGAGTGGGAAAAGAAACTGTAATACTCAGTTTATATGCTCCCTTGGAGTCTATATCAATTTCAAGTTTTCTTTTATGATTCAGCTATTCTAAGAGTATAAAATATTTTATTAAAAATTAATGTGTTATCCATACAAATGGCAAATATTCAAAATAGGAACATAAATAAAAAATAATAAAAATAGTAAGTCTACTAATACTGACGAGGAAGGAAGACAGGAGGGGGAGGAGAGCATGTGAAAGGGAGAGAGATTTTAAACATCCGGTTTCTATTCTGGACCATTTATAGAAACAGACAGACACAGCAAGCAGAAGCCAAATATATTCTCGGGCTCTGACAGGATTTGTTTTCTATCTTGTCATTACTTTTACTATATTCTTCCTAATAATATTTCTCCAGTGTTCTAGATTTCCTGACTGACAATACCAATCTTATTAAGAGCTTACAAATGACAGTTGTAGAGGATTCAGGCATGTTCATGGAGTCTGGCTGCCTTGTGAGCCTACTTGCTGGGGGTTTGAAGCTTTCCCAGGAACTCTTCAGCACAAAGGCACACAGCCATGGCAACTTCCTCCCCATCCTATGCATCCTTCCCAAACTCCTTTGAATGATTTTCTTAGGAACTAGCACACAGTCCCTGGCAGAGCAATAGGTACCCACCTGGTCTACTGCACAAAGGTAAAAGTATATGCATGATGCCCATTTCACTACTGCTGGCACAAAGGCAACAGACTCACTCAACATGCATCCTCTTTGTTTGCTCTTTTAATGAGAGTGAGTCCATGTCATATCCCAAGCAAGTACCTATCAAGCTCAACCCTTTCCATTTCAATGCCATTGAGAGAAAGTCACAGTGCCTACTAAACATGCAGCTTTAGACACACACACACTTGTCCCTACATCAAAATAAAACACAATAGAATTCCTCTACACTAAAGATAATGAGGGAACTATTTTGAAAATATGAATGATTTGTTTATGCAGACTATAAAAACATCTCTTTGCATCAAAATAAGTGTCCCTCTTTACTGCACACAGACTATTTTCTATAGAATTTAAATTGCACATGAAATTATAATTGTGTCTTGTTTAATGTAAATTGATTGTCTCAATTATTGGGAAAGCATTTGAATTTTAATGGACGAATTTTAATGGACATGTGCCAAGCAAATCAGCAAAAACTCTAACAGCTCTAACTGTGGAGGTGCACAGCCAGACGTCTCTACAAATCAGGAGGGACTGCCTGGTCTCGAGAATTCGTCCTAACATGGCGGCCCAGAGAAGTTAGTAAGCTATTCCCCATGAAGAAGAGATCAGCTTTTGACTGTCAGTGTTAGAAGATGCTGTGACAGTGAGGCTGTAATTTGGTTTCTCTCTCTGAAAAAAAAAGATCCACTATTAGTAGAAAGGACTTTTATGGCTATGCTTTTTTAAAAATATTTTTTTTAACGTTCTTTCTTTCTACAGATTAGGCTATCCATGAAAATCAAGGCTTTAACCTGAAGGTAGAACCAACAGAGAATCTAGCAGTACTGTGTCACCAGGAACTAAGACATACTTTTTTTTTTAGCATAGTAAATATACATGTATATATTTATTTATTTATTTTAAATAGATCTTCATTGGATCATAATTACTTCACAATACTGTGTTTGTTAGTTTCTGTTGCACAACAAAGCGAATCAGCCATATGCATACACATGCCCCCATATCCCCTCCCTCTTGAGCCTCCCTCCCATCCTCCCTATCCCACCCCTCTAGGTCATCACAAAGCACCAAGCTGATCTCCCTGTGCTACGCTGCTGCTTCCCACCAGCCAACTATTTTACATTTGGTAGTGTGTATATGTCGATGCTACTCTCCCTTCGCCCCAGCTTCGCCCTCCCACCCCATGACCTCAAGTCCATTTTCTATGTCTATCTGTTTATTCCTGCCCTGCAGCTAGGTTCATCAGTACCTTTTTTTTTTTTTTAGATTCCATATATACGTGTTAGCATACAGTATTTGTTTTTCTCTTTCTGACTTACTTCACTCCGTATGACAGACTCTAGGTCCGTCAACCTCACTACAAATAACTCAATTTCGTTTCTTTTTATGGCTGAGTAATATTCCATTGTATATATGTGCCACATCTTCTTTATCCATTCATCTGTCGATGGGCTTTCAGGTTGGTTCCATGTCCTGGCTATCGTAAATAGTGCTGCAATGAACATTGTGATACATATCTCTTTTTGAATTATGGTTTTCTCAGGGTATATGCCCAGTAGTGGGATTGCTGGGTCGTATGGTAGTTCTATTTTTAGTTTTTTAAGGAACCTCCATACTGTTTTCCATAGTGGTTGTATCAATTTACATTCCCACCAACAGCGCAGGAGGGCTTAAAACACACTTGAATGTAAGCCTTGGACGTCTGAGGGAAGGCCACCCCAGGAAGCTGGCTGCAGACACATCGCAGCAGCATGCCACATAGTCACTACCTGACATTTCTCCTTTTACAAATCCAGTGTCTGTGAAGTCAAACAAATATCCTCCACACTTACAATCACAGGCAATAGCAGACCTCACCCATTTTGCTACCCAGATAGTGCAACATTTTTATAGTTAAATTATAACCAGTGATGCTGGAGGTATAGATACACATCTGCTGGAAATTGCCAGCCTTATAAGATCTTTTTCTCACACCCCAAGCCTCAAGAAGCACTGTTGATAGGTATAAAAATCACCCCTGGGTATAATATGATGAACAATTTACTACACAGCCAAATTTATACCTCAGCTATAAATCATCATGAATTTACTTTAACTGCTATCTATTTGAGATATTTTAGGAATTGAAAATACAAGGTTTTAATCATTTCAGTCTTGAGACTCTTTTTGCAATAGAAAACTGGCAGTATTAATCTAGACATACATGTAGATGTTACGTACAGAGTATAAATTTTGAACCAGTGAATAAAGATTTCTTCTCCTATTCATCAAACTTTCCTGAATGAATTTCTATGCCGTTAAAGAATCAAGCTGAATATAAGGCATTCCTTTCTATAACAAAATTCAGAAAGGGCAATAAGTTATGAGCAACTACAGTTTTTATTGATTCCTTCCTAAATGTTATCTGGCTTGTATAAAATCACCTCAGTGTTAAGATAGTTCAATATCCATGTGTCCTATAACTTTTTTTTTAAGAACCCAGAGTTTCCTGCCAACTAGATACTTGATTAAAATTCATAATTAGTACGTCTCAGATTTTGGATAATGCAGCCTAACAGTGTGAATTCTAACAAAATGCCACACCCAAGGCACACCATTTCACTGGATAAGAGTATGAAATCTGGCCACAGGTGGGTACCTAGAAATAAAAAGCCGAAGCAAAGCAACAGAACCGTGAAAAGATAGAGGAAGAGTAATGTACAAGTGAGGGGGAGTACCAGACAAAGAAGAAGATGAAGAAGTAGCAGATGAGCCACACTGGCTGGTTAGAAAACAACTCAGCAGGAACTGCATGTTTGGCATCTCAACACCCATCCATCCCACATCCCCACATTTGTAGGGGACTGGTTAAGCTTCACTTAGCAGCCAGAGTCAGTAATGCATCAGCTAGATGGATGTCTCCTTTCTTTTAATGACATTTGCCTAGCATATAAACATTAAAATTTGCATTAAGGGAAAAAGAGTGACTCAAAAGCCACTTTAATGCGGCTTTTCTATATTTCTGCAAAATGCCTTTAAAATATCTGCTCTTTAAATGGCTGCATTATTTTCCATAGGTGATAAGGAGAAAACAGTCCTGCCCCTGTTCTCATACACACACACACACACACACACACACACACACTAGAATAGCCATTTTTAAAACCAATTGACTTATAGAAAACAAAAACCCAGAAAATATCACTCTATCATCAAGATACTATAAAACCAAATTTTCTCTTTAATCTGTTAAATTCCCATCATGGCAAAAACAATGTATGAAATTGCTCCCCGCAACCCAATTCATGAAATGTTTAACTAAACAAAGGAAAACACTTTACAAAGGACTAAAGGCATTACTCTCCTTATGTAATCATCCTAGAAGTTATTTTGTTCAAAATGATCAAAGACATGTCAAAAACAACATGGAATCCCACAAAGGAGTTAATTCATTATGTTCGATTGATTCTAGATGTCTTTTGTGCAACATGGAAGCACTAAAAGAGCACAAAAAATACTGCCTACAGGGCTGATACACAGCCCCAACTCCAAGTACCTTGCAGGCCAGGGCTGAAAACCCAGCAGCTTTTCCTTGAATCGATAGGTAATGGGCTCTCTGTTGGGACTGCCCCTCCCAAGTCAGGTGAAAAAGGTCTGCCTTGGAACAAAATTCCACAAAAGCAGCCTAAAACTGAGTATTTTCTGGGAGAAAAGTGAGATTTTTTTGCAGTCCTATCTATCAGTGGAGATTATTTGGTTTTAAAGGAAGACCTGCTATTTTGTGTTTCTATTTTGTTTTGTTTTGTTATTTAATGAGGCTATACTATTAAGTTTGAATTGCAAAATAAAATCCAAGAACTTACATTTAACAAAAGTATATACTGTCTCCTATGTGCCAAGCAGATTCCAAGCTCATTTCAGTATCAGAACAACCCTAAGCAATGGGAACTGTTTTCCCTCCTTTTACACATGAGGAAACTGAGTCACCAAGAAGTGAGGTGACTTGCCCAACATCCACAGCCTGTTTAGTGGTGGGCCTGGGCTTAGAATCCAGGCAGGAAGCTCCAGAAACTGCATGTTTTTAACCACTATGCACCACATGCTCTATTGGTAATTTTAAAATCTTTTTAAAAGCTCATTTAGTCTTGCTATAATAACCTGGGGAGATTTCTAAGGCACATTAGCCTGAAAAGCTGCTAGCAGAGACTTTGACTGTTAGATACCACACTGTCACTCACAAGTTAGAGTGGGAAAATCTGCTGTGGGGCTTTGTGGCCTGGGACTCTGGAGACCTGGAATGGAGTCCAGGACCAGCTCAGATGCTGGCTTCCTGGGGAAACTCAGAGAGGTACGGCAGCATGCTGATGAAAGCACGGGCTCCAGCATTAGACAACCTTGCATTTCTAGACTGGCGATGGGACATATTAGCTAAGTGACTGTGGGTAAGTCACATAACCTCTTGGACTCTCAGTTTCCCCCTCTAAAAAATAGGAGACAAGAATATTATCTCAATAGAATTGATCCGATGCTTAAATTATTCAATGCCTCTCTGCTGCAGATTCTTTAATTACAAAACTGCAGTGTTGTGTTAGAGATCACGAAGTCCCATCTACCTAACAAATACTGTGATTCCATAATACTACAACTACAAGACAGTTGATTATAATACTGTACTCTATTTATATAGTGCTTATGCTTTTCAAACATTTTCACACCTATGATCTGATTTGATACTCATTACTAATCTGAATAGTATTCAATCCCTATTTTATGGATGAGGAAATAGAGCCTGAGAGAGTTTAAAAAGACATAATAAGTCATGGAAATGTAAGTAGTCTGATAATGTAAGCAAAATGACTGGTGAAAAAGTCAATAAACTCAGAAATCAGAAACAGACTACAGATGGGAAATAAGCAGAAAGCTATCACGGGCCCCCTCTGGCTCTCCAAGTAGGAGATAAATATCATGATGTTTAAAAGGCTAACATCACAGAAATGCCACCCCCCACTCCCCTATCCGCTTAAAATCCTTCAAAGGCTCCCTTCTCACAGTGAAGAATAAATTTCAAACATTTTTACATGATTCAAGAGAAAGACTCTTCCAGATCTAACTTCTGAGAGTCCCACCTCCTCTTAATATGTAGGAAGCCACAAAAACATTACTCCCACCTTAATGAGAAAAAAAGTCAGATAATCAACAAAGCCATAATTATTCTTGAGCCAGAGAGCTGAGGTTGGAAGATAACCAGGTGAACTAAATTCCAAAAGGCAGAGTGTCCCTCTGAGGAGAGGCAGAAACACTTGAATTGTTTTATCTTTAGCACAGCATGGAAAAGAGAAATGGCCACTATAAAAGGAGGGAAGAGGAAAGCAGGTAATGTTCTAATCGGTTCTTAGAGTGTAGGCTAGTGTGATAGTCTAGAATTCCTGGGACCCCCAGACACGAGAGGACAAGAAGAGTTTGCACTCATTCTTAAGCACT
Source organism: Eubalaena glacialis (assembly GCF_028564815.1). Taxonomy (NCBI): domain Eukaryota; kingdom Metazoa; phylum Chordata; class Mammalia; order Artiodactyla; family Balaenidae; genus Eubalaena; species Eubalaena glacialis. The sequence goes on from NC_083718.1 coordinate 28,933,816, forward strand.
TTTCCACAGGTTTCCTTCCACTGGATGCTCACAAGAAAGACTGGGAGCAGGAGAGGAGACGTGCACCCCAACCGGGCAGGGCACAAGCAAAAACCCTGCCCACAGAGTAGACTCTATTTTTTCATAGGAAGCAAAAGCCTCAAGCTTCTGGGGAAGGGGCAAGAAATCTTCCCAGGAAAAGGTTCAGTGCCTCTGGGGAAACGTTAGATGCAAAAGCTATCTTCCCCTGGGAGGGGTGGAACCCTCTTGCACGTGGCCCTAGGAATAGGTAAACTTTCACTGAGGAATAGGTCAAAGCAAAATCCATCATTGCTGTGATGGTAGACGTTTGAAATCCAGCTCTCTGGGGAAAAGGAAGTTCTGAATTGTAGTGTCTGCCCATTTCTGTGATGTAAATACTTCTACTGTGGCCAATTTAAAACTATCAAGATGATGTTAAATGACTCACACATTTATAAAAATTTAATAATCAGCTCCAGCACGCAACTGCGTCTGACCCTGAAGAGGCAGCAGGAAATCCCATCTCCATGCCCAATCCCATGCTCATCATAAACCACAAGAAGAGTCAAATGGAAAAACCAGAAATAAAAAACAACAATTAAAAAAAAAAACCCAGCATCAACAATAAAGAATTTCTTTGTTGGGCCTGTCAACAGACTGAATTCAACACAGGGAGGGAAAATCATTAAATTTGAGATTGACCAATAGAAATTATCCAAGCTAAATACAAAGAAGATAGAAAGGAGTTAAGTTGGGGGGCAGAGGGGGTAGTGTGGGGAGAGAAGAGACTAGAACAGTACATCTAAGAGCTATGGGACAACATCAAATGATCTAACCAATGTATAACTGGAATCCCAGAAGGAGGAGAGAAAGAAAGCGAATGGGAAGATCTAACTCCTGCATACTACCTCTGCCTCATCTACTGTCAATCTCCCTTTATATTTTAAAGCCACAGTAAAGTTCTTGAAGAGACCATGTCCTCCTTGACTCCCAGGACCTTCAAACATGTATTCCTTTTTCTCTGTTAAGAGTACTTCTACTTCTCAGGTATTATTTCTCTAAGGAATTGTACACTGGGTCTCTAAACCCAGGTCGGGTGCCAGTCTGGTATGCCCCAGAGCATCCTGATTCACTCTCATCGTATCAGATTATACCCCTGTGATTACTGGGTGCTCCTGAGCAGAAATGAAAGCTCCTTAAGGGTAGAGATCATCACTTTTTGGACTTACATTGGATGTATGGAAGAAATTTTTAGGGATCTTAAGCATGGAAATACATTTTTTTTCTCTAACATAAAAACAGAAATTTACCTGCTCTGTCTTTTTAGCAAAAGCTCTGTCCAAAGAGTGATGTTCAATGCTCATAACCTCTTGTGGTTCTTCGTACATTTCTAACATGTGTCTAGCACCTATTTTTAATTGAATATTTTTAATAATCCAGACTTAACTGAAGAAAAATAAAAATAATAAACATTATAAAAATATTAAAACTGGCTCATTATAGATGGTTTTATAGAATACTTGTCTCCAAAAAGGCATTAGCTATTTCCTAGTATTTTATGTTCATAGAGTTTTTTCTTTTCTAATGTTTAAATGTTATAAAATTTTCCCTCCCAGGAATAGAAATTAAAATCTGATAGCCTTTTTTATTTTTTCTGTTTCTAAATAAAAACCTAATAGGTAAAATTGGGGATTTAAAAAGAGTGCTCCTCACTCCCAGTTATGCTGAAAATATGATCTTTAAAACAACTAGGTAAATGTATCCCTCTTGAAATTTTATTTGGGGCTCATATTAAAAACTTTCACACATACAAACAAACACACAAATACATTCATATACTCACAAACACTTAGAATATCATAGGCATATCCCAAGTATTGTCCAAAATGTTGTTCCATAAATCACTTGTTGAAAACTCAGAAGGCATTTACCCTTAGAAATAACATTATGTAAACATGATATTTTGTTTCACAGACTAGTTCACAAGAGTCTATTTAACCCAAAATATAAATAAACTACCTTCTAGAATGTTAGCCTCTCAAGTTCCTGTTGCATGTCCAAAATCTAGAACAGAACCTAGTATACGTTAAGGGGTTGGTAAGTATGTTGAATGAAGGATGCTGAATAAATAATAGTGTGAAACATTTGTTGCAGACTAAGTCTGTACCAGACACTGTTTTCTAAAGAGTTTTCAAGGGTAATTTTAGGCCATTATCACAACCTTATAAGGTAGCATTTTTCAGATAATGAAAGTGAGAAATTGAGGAAATAAGGAAGATTAAATTTATGATTTAAGGAATTTGCTCTTGACCTGACATCTAGGAAGAGAGCCTCCTTCTAGGGCGCATGCTCTTAACTACTATACATACTGTGAAAATTAGTAAAAAGAAACCTCATTTAAAATGCTGTTGGGTTTTTTGATACTTAAAGTGTGTGTTTCCTTATTTATTTCATTTTGGATGATCTGTCCATTGGTGAAAGTGGGGTGTTGAAGCCCCCTACTATTATTGTGTTACTGTCGATTTCCCCTTTTATGGCTGTTAGCATTTGCCTTATGTATTGAAGTGCTCCTATGTTGGGTGCATAAATATTTACAATTGTTAATATCTTCTTCTTGGATTGATCCCTTGATCATTATGTAGTATGCTTCTTCGTCTCTTGTAATAGTCTTTATTTTAAAGTCTATTTTGTCTGATATGAGAATTGCTACTCCAGCTTTCTTTTGATTTCCATTTGCATGGAGTATCTTTTTCCATCCCTTCACTTTCAGTCTGTATGTGCCCCTAGGTCTGAAGTGGGTCTCTTGTAGACAGCATATATAGGGGTCTTGTTTTTGTATCCATTCAGCCAGTGTATGTCTTTTGGTTGGAGCATTTAATCCATTTACATTTAAGGTAATTATAGATATGTATGTTCCTATTACCATTTTCTTAATTGTTTTGGGTTTGTTTTTGCAGGTCTTTTCCTTCTCTCGTGTTTCCTGCCTAGAGAAGTTCCTTTAGCATTTGTCGTAAAGCTGGTTTGGTGGTGCTGAATTCTCTTAACTTTTGCTTGTCTGTAAAGGTTTTCATTTCTCCGTCGAATCTGAATGAGACCCTTGCTGAGTAGAGTAATCTTGGTTGTAGGTTTTTCACTTTCAACACTTTAAATATGCCCTGCCACTCCCTTCTGGCTTGCAGAGTTTCTGCTGAAAACAAACAACCCAATCCAAAAATGGGCAGAAGACCTAAATAGACATTTCTCCAAAGAAGATATACAGATTGCCAACAAACACATGAAAGGATGGTCAGCATCACTAACCATTAGAGAAATGCAAATCAAAACTACAATGAGGTATCACCTCACACTGGTCAGAATGGCCATCATCAAAAAATCTACAAACAATAAATGCTGGAGAGGGTGTGGAGAAAAGGGAACCCTCTTGCACTGTTGGTGGGAATGTAAATTGATACAGCCACTGTGGAGAACAGTATGGAGGTTCCTTAAAAAACTAAAAACAGAACTACCATATGATCCAGCAATCTCACCACTGGGCATATACCCTGAGAAAACCATAATTCAAAAAGAGACATGTACCACAATGTTCACTGCAGCACTATTTACAATAGCCAGGACATGGAAGCAACCTAAATGTCCATCGACAGATGAATGGATAAAGAAAATGTGGCACATATATACAATGGAATATTAGACATAAAAGGAAATGAAATTGAGTTATTTGTAGTGAGGTGGATGGACCTAGAGTCTGCCACACAGAGTGAAGTAAGTCAGAAAGAGAAAAACAAATACAGTATGCTAACACATATATATGGAATCCAAAAAAAAAAAAAAGGCTCTGATGAACCTAGGGGCAGGACAGGAATAAAGATGCAGACGTAGAGAATGGACTTGAGGACACAGGGAGGGGCGAAGCGTAATCTGGGATGAAGTGGGAGAGTGGCATGGATTTATATATACTACCAAATGTAAAATAGATGGCTAGTGGGAAGCAGCTGCACAGCGCAGGGAGATCAGCTCGGTGTTTTGTGACCACCTAGAGGAGTGGGATAGCGAGGGTGGTAGGGAGACACAAGAGGGAAGAGATATGGGGATATATGTATACATATAGTTGATTCACTTTGTTATACAGCAGAAACTAACACAACATTGTAAAGCGATTATACTCCAATAAAGATGTTAAAAAAAAAAAATGGAGTTGGGAGGCCAGCAGGGGAACTCTCAGGCCCTACCACTCCATGTCAATCGCAGACCCATGAAGAAAAGACATACTTTGTATCTCCAACAGGTAGAAGGTTACTCCTTTACTACCCAGCAAGAGGAAGGAAAAAAAAAAAAAACCTCCTTGCCAGGCAACAGCCCAATCAATTAGAGGCTGTCACAACTCAGCCAATGAAAAGCCACTACTTTGAATTCCCAGTTTCCTCCAGTGAACTCTTTGTTTAATAACAGGCCTGCCCAAGTCCTTCTCTAGAAAAGCACATTCCTCTCCTTTGTCATTTGGACTTGCCTGTGGATCGCCACAGATTAGATGTCCTGAATTGCAATTCTTTTCTGTTCCCGAATTAACCTATTTTGCTGGTAAAATAACTGGCTGTTCTATTGCTTTAGGTCAACAATATTTTCTCTCTACTTTCAGTTTTAGGTCTTAAAAGCATAGAACCAGAACCTGAAGGTTGTTTAAAGAATGTTAAGCTCCATAAGGGCAGGGCTGTCTGCTTGTCCAGTGATTTACCCAAGCACATCACTGCTATGGATAATAGGCACTCAATAAATATTTGATGAAGAAGTGAAAGGAAGTCTTTTTCCTTTTCCTGGGTATTGGGCCTATTCTAGGAATAAGTGTGAATTATATTAAAATGTCTGACATTTTCCTCATTCTCTTTTGTTGGGTATATTTCCCATTTAATTTTCTCCCAGGTGATCAGTTATGATACTGTCTGCCTTGTTCCAGCTATATAACTTATTCACTCTCAGATCAAAATCTAACTCCTAAAGCTAGAACTTCCTTTGTTACTGGGAGGGAGGAAAGCAATTTGATTTCAGGTCTTCCCAATAAAATGTAATTGAAAATGCCTTCCAGTCCTCTTAGGGCTTTGCCAATAATGCGTAGAATAATTGGATTTTAAAGAAATTGCTTACTGACCCCAACTGACATATATTTGGTACAATTTTGTGGGAAAGGGTCAAGTTTTCTAAGCTGTTTCTGGTTTTTGTAGCTTCCTCTTTTCCTCTACACAATACTCTCAGACTGTTTGTCTTTCGACCCCTTAGGGGAGGCTGCCTACCTAATCCATAGTCCAGCAAAATGAAAGCTAGTGATAATCAAGAAACATTTCAAAATAGAGTTGAAATGAGCTTCTTTCCTAGCAACATATGGATTATATACCAGTTTCTACAATTTGATATTAGAAAATAATGGCATATAAATCTAAAATAACACAGCAATTATGCTAATTTACTTTTAAAAGTATGTTGTCAGTTATTTAGAAACACAGGTTCCCAAGTAGCTCATCACCAAAGGAGTACCTCTCTAAAGAAAACTGGTGGTGGTGATGGACAGACAGGAGGTGAGGATTATACATACATTTGCTTTAGCAAAAGAGATGCTGGATGGTTCACTTCTGAATTACAATTCATACAGGACTTGAAACATAGTTATTGAGAAAATAATACACTGCTGATGTAAGTATGTGGTATTGCACTACAGGAGGTCAGCAAAACAACTCACAACAAATGAAATTAATTATCGTGAAGTTAAAGTGAGAGCATTTTATAGTTAAAACTAATAATATCAGTATTTGAAGACCAAGATGACCTCAGTGCAACATAATAATGCAATATGAACTAAATGTCCTTCCCCCAAATCATCAGAAGTTAAACTACTGGCGCTTGTGCAATATCACAGGAGTTCTGCAAGGTGTAGAGGCCAGTGAAATACTGCACTGGCATTCTCATTAAGTTGTTTTGGCTTATAAAACCCAAATTTCAGTACTTTTAAAACATTCACTTAATAGATTTAAAAACTGCCCATAAGAACTGCAGAAATGACCTATAATTTTGGGTCACTTTTTTGGCCATCAGTACCCAGGGAGCTTTGGTCTATATTTTGATTACTCTTCTTAATGAGGAATGATCAACTCAAGAAATTTCCTCAGGAATAGGGAAAGTTTATCAACAAACTTTTGGTTTGTGCAAAACGGAGAGAATAGGAGATAAAACAACAACAACAACAAAAAACCCTCCAAGCAACCAACTCCTACCCAGGCTGCCAAGGGTGGCTGGTCCCCCAGGACATCCTTCCTTTTTGCCTCTGGGGTTTCAGGATGCACAGAGCAGCCAGAAGGCACCTCCCCCGAGGGGGCAGGTGGTGTCACAGCTGCTCTGGACTCTGGGCTCATAGTGCCTTGACCAGCCCAAATAGAGAGGGAGCTTGCAACCATGGGAATGAGGCAGAGGTGAAGACACTTCTTATTTTTGTATCCCCTGGCCGAGTACAGTGACTGGTACAAAATAGTTGCCTAATAAATATAGAACAAACAAATTCAGGCCTCAGCTTACTTTACCAGCACCATATCCATAAACCTGCATTCATCAGCTCATATGCTCTTTTCAACCACAGCTGTAGCAATGTAGGAAGTAACTCTTTCCAGTCCAAGATTAATTCCTGCTCAATGCTTGGTGTCCCAACCCTCTTCTACTCTCAGGACACATAACATTGCCTCTGTGTCTACATCAGCTTCTCCAGATTTATTTTGATTCTAAAAATCCCCTTCACAGAAATACATAGTTTTACGAAACCCCTTAGAAATTTATTAAATTATTTCATTATTTTACATAATATGATTAAGAGGGGAATTTTAAGTAAAAACATTTTATTTGAAATAAGTATATATTTAAGGATTATAATATAAAATTTATTTTAAAAGTTCTTGAACCTAAAACTACTCTAAAAAACAAAGTCTATTAAAAAATATGATGAGTATTTGCAAAGTCTCTAAGTACCTCTCCATAAGACACTTAATAATTTCTCTTGAGCAGAAAGACCTGGCAGAACCCACCTTGACCTAGTGGTCCAAGTCCACACCACCAGTGACAGGACAAACTGACAGCATGTACCCCTCAACACAATGCACCAAGAAGGACACTTGGGATTCCTGCCCCAAATATACAGCTTCAATCTAATCATGAGGAAACATCAGACAAACCCACACTGAGGACCATTATGTAAAACAATCGAGCGGTTCTCATCAAAACTGTCAACTCTGGGAATTCCCTGGAGGTCCAGTGGTTGGGACTCCATGCTTTTACTGCAAAGGGTCAGGGAACTAGGATCCTACAAGCCGCATGGCGTGGCCAAAAAAAAAGAAATAGAAAAAAAAAATTTTTTTAAGTGTCAAGTTTGTAGATGATGGAGAAATACTGAGGAACTGTCACAAATCAGTTTTCTCCACTCAAGGGAAATTATTAAGGGTCTAAAGACCACTAAAGAGACATGAGAACTAAATGCAGCATAGGATCTTAGACCAGAATTAGAATATTAGGGGAAAAACTGGTGAAATCCCCATAGGGTCTAGAGATTAGTTTCTAGTATTGCATCAATACTAATTTTCTGGGTCAGATAACTGTATTGTGGTTTTGTAAGAGGCTGACATTGTGGGCAAATGGACAAAGGGTATATAGGCAATCTCAATTATTTTTGCATCTTTTTATAAGTCTAAAATTACTCCAAAATAAAAAACTAAATAGATGTAATTTTCCTATGTAACAAATGACAGCTATTCATTTCATAAATTAAATTCTTACTGAATTAATTATGTAAGAAAAAAGGCAAAACTGGCCAATAACGTTTTTAAAAAATGTGCTCTAAAATGTATATTTGAAATTAAATCCATGTATAGAACAAAAACATATAAAATAGCTTCATGATATTTTTTTGAATTCTTACTTTTTAATGTAAAATTCCACTGTTACTTTTATAGATTCCTCATTTTGTTATTGACTATTTTTTAGAGCAATTAAAGATTCAGAGCGAAACTGAGGGGAAGATACAGACACTTCTCATACACATTTCCCACACGTTCATAGCCTCCCCCATTAAGCAACATCCTCCACTAGAGTGGTACATTTGTTACAACTGATGAACCTACATTGGCACATCATAATCACCCAAAGTCCACAGTTTACATTAGGGTTCACTCTTGGTGTTGTACATTCCATGGGTTTGGACAAATGTATAATGACATGTATCCATTTATAGTATCATACAGAGAAGTTTCACTGCCCTACAAAAAACCTCTGTGCTTCACCTATTCACCCAACCCCTAACCCCTGGCAACCACTGATCTTTTTCTTGTCTCCATATTTTTGCCTTTTTGAGAATATCACATAGTTGGAAATCATACAGTATATAATTCTTTCAGATTTGCTTCTTTCACTTAGTAACATGCATTTAAGTTTCCTCCAGGTCTTTCCATGAGCTGATAGCTCATTTCCTTTTAGTGCTGAAGAATATTCCATTGTCTGGATGTACCACACTTTATTTATCCATTCACCTACTGAAGGGCATCTTGGTTTCTTCCAAGTCTTGGCAATTCTGAATAAAGTTGCTGTAGACATCCATGTGCAGGTTTTGTGGTGGACGTAACTTTTAAACTCCCTTCGGTAAATACCAAGGAGCACCATTGCTGGATTGTATGTTTGGTTTTACAAGAAACTGCCAAACTGTCTTCCAAAGTGACTGTACCATTTTGCATTTCTACCAGCAATGAACTAAAGTTCCTTTTGCTACAAAGGCTTATCAGCATTTGGTGGTGTCAGTGCTCCAGATTTTTGCCATTCAAATAGGTGGGTAGTGGTATCTCATTGCCATTTTAACTTGCATTTCCCTGATGACATATGACATGGAGGATTTTTCATATGCTTATTTGCCATCTGTATCTCTTCTTTGGTATCTGTCAAGGTCTTTTGTCCATTTTTAAATTGGGTTGTTTGTTTTCTTGTTCTTGAACTTTAAGTGTTCTTTGTATATTTTGGGTAACAGTCCTTTATCAGATATGTCTTTTGCAAATATTTTCTCTTAGTTTGTGGCTTGTCTTCTCATTCTCTTGACATTGTCTTTCTCAAAGCAGAAGTGGTGAATTTTAATGAAGTCCATCTTACCAATTATTTCTTTCATGGATCATGCTTTTGATATATCTAAAAGATCATCACCATTCCCAAGTTCAAGGTTATCTTCTAGGAGTTTTATAATTTTGCATTTTATATTTAGGTCTGTGATCCATATTGAGTTAATCTCATGTAAGGTGTAAGATCTGTGTCTATGTCTACATTCATTTTTCTCTATGTGGATGTCCAGTTGTTCCAGCATTATATTTTGAAAGGACTGTCTTTGCTCCACTGTTCTGCCTTTGCTACTTTGTCAAAGATTGGTTGACTATATTTATGTGGGTCTATTTCTGGGCCTTCTATTCTGTTTCATAGATATATTTGTCTGTTCTTTCTTAAATACTACACTGTCTTAATTGCTGTAGGTTTATAGTAAGTTGGAAGTCAGGTAGTATCCAGTCCTCCAACGTTGTTCTTCATTATATTGAAATTGTTTTGGCTATTTTGGGACTTTTGCCTCCCCATACAGAAACTTTAGAAGCAGTTTGTCCCCATCCACAAAATACCTTGCTGGGATTTTCATTGCACTTGTATTAATATACAGATCAAGTTGGGAAGAACTGATATCTTGACGATATTGAGTCTCCTTTTTTTTTTTTTTTTTTCTTTTTCCTCCACTCTTTTTTAGATCCTATTCCCACAGAGGTCATTACAGAGTATTGAAGAGAGTTCCCTGTGCTATTCAGTAGGTTCTTATTTGTTATCTATTTTATATATAGTAGTGTGTACATGTCAATCCCAATCTCCCAATTTATCCCTCTCCCCACTTTCTCCTGTGGTAACCACAAGTTTGTTTTCTATATCTGTGACTTTATTTCTGTTTTGTAGATAAGTTCATTTGTACCATTTCTTTAGATTCCACATATAAGTGATATCATATGATATCTGTCTTTCTCTGTCTGACTTACTTCACTCAGTATGACAAGCTCTAGGTCCATCCATGTCACTGTAAATGGCATTATTTCATTTTTTATGGCTGAGTAATATTCCATTGTATATATGTACCACATATTCTTTATCCATTCCTCCATCAATGGACATTTAGGCTGCTTCCATATGCTGGCTGTTGTAAATAGTGCTGCAATGAACATTAGGGTGCATGTATCCTTTTTAATTATGGTTTTCACTGGATATATGCCCAGGAGTGGGATTGGTGGATCATATGGTAGCTCTATTTTTAGTTTTTTAATGAATCTCCATACTTTTCTCCATAGTGGCTGTATCAATTTACATTCCCACCAAGAGTATAGGAAGGTTCCCTTTTCTCCACACCCTCTCCAGCATTTACTATTTGTAGATTTTTTGATGATGGTCTTTCTAACTGGTGTGAGCTCATACCTCACTGTAGTTTTGATTTGCATTTCTCTAATAATTAGTGATGCTGAGCATCTTTTCATGTGCCTCTTGGCCATCTGTATGTCTTCTTTGGAGAAATGTCTATTTAGATCTTCTCCCCATTTTTTGGGTTGGGTTCTTTGTTTTTTTGATATAGAGCTGCAGAAGCTGTTTGTATATTTTGGAGATTAATCCCTTGTTGGTTGCTTCATTTGCAAATACTTTCTCCCATTCTGTGGGTTGTCTTTTTGTTTTGTTTATGGTTTCCTTTGCTGTGCAAAAGCTTTTAAGTTTAATTAGGTTCCATTTGTTTATTTTTGTTTTTATTTCCATTACTCTAGGAGGTGGATCAAAAAAGATCTTGCTGTGATTTATGTCAGAGAGTGTTCTGCCTATGTTTTCCTCTAAGAGTTTTATAGTATCCGGTCCTACATTTAGATCTTTAATCCATTCTGAGTTTATTTTTGTGTACGGTGTTAGGTAGCATTTTAATTTCATTCTTTACAGGTAGCTGTCCAATTTTCCCAGCACCACATACTGAAGAGACTGTCTTTTCTCCATTGTATATTCTTGCCTCCTTTGTCATAGATTAGGTGACCATAGGCATGTGGGTTTATCTCTAGACTTTCTATCCTTTTCCATTGATCTATATTTCTGTTTTTTTGTGCCAGTACCATATTGTTTGATGACTGTAACTTTGTAGTATAGTCTGAAGTCAGGGAGTCTGATCTCTCCAGCTCTGTTTTTCTTTCTCAAGATTGCCTTGGCTATACAGGGTCTTTTGTGTTTCCATACAAATTGTACAATTTTCTGTTCTGATTGTGAAAAATGCTATTGGTAATTTGATAGGGATTGCATTGAATCTGTAGATTACTTTGGGTAGTATAGTCATTTTGACAATATTGATTCTTCCAATCCAAGAACAAGGTATGGCTCTCCATCTGTTTGTGTCATCTTTGATTTCTTTCATCAGTATCTTATAGTTTTCTGAGTACAGGTCTTTTGCCTCCTTAGGTAGGTTTATTCTTAGGTATTTTATTCTTCTTGATGTGATGGTAAATGGGATTGTTTCCTTAATTTCTCTTTCTGATCTTTCATTGTTAGTGTATAGGAATGCAAGATATTTCTGTGTTTTTATTTTGTATCCTGCAAATTTACCAAATTCATTGATGAGCTCTAATAGTTTTCTAGTAGCATATTTAGGATTTTCTATGTATCATGTCATCTGCAAACAGTGACAGTTTTACTTCTTTTCCAATTTGAATTCCTTTTATCTCTTTTTCTTCTCTGATTGCCATGGCTAGGACTTCCAAAACTATGTTGAATGCAAATGGCTAGAGTGGACATCCTTGTCTTCTTCCTGATCTTAGAGGAAATGCTTTCAATTTTTCACTGTCGAGAATGATGTTTGCTGTGGGTTTGTCGTATATGGCCTTTATTATGTTGAAGTAGGTTCCCTCTATGCCCTCTATGCCCTATGATAAAAACTTCTGGAGAGTTTTTATCATAAATGGGTGTTGAATTTTGTCAAAAGCTTTTTCTGCATCTATTGAGATGATCATATGGTTTTTATTCTTCAGTTTGTTAATGTGGTATATCACATTGATTGATTTGCAGATATTGAAAAATCCTTGCATCCCTGGGATAAATTCCACTTGATCATGGTGTATGATCCTTTTAATGTGTTGTTGGATTCCGTTTGCTAGTATTTTGTTGAGGATTTTTACATCTATATTTATCAATGATATTGGCCTGTAATTTTCTTTTTTTGTGATATCTTTGTCTGGTTTTGGTATCATGGTGATGGTGGCCTTGTAGAATGAGCTTGGGAGTGTTCCTCCCTCTGCAATTTTTGGGAAGAGTTTGAGAAGGATAGGTGTTAACTCTTCTCTAAATGTTTGATAGAATTCACCTGTGAAGCCATCTGGACTTTTGTTTGTTGGAAGATTTTTAATCAGTTTCAATTTCAGTACATGTGATTGTTCTGTTCATATTTTCTATTTCTTCCTTGTTCAGTCTTGGAAGGTTATACCTTTCTAGGAATTTGTCCATTTCTTCTTGGTTGTCCATTTTATTGGCATATAGTTGCTTGTAGTAGTCTCTTATGATCCTTTGTATTTCTGTTGTGTCCACTGTAACTGATCCTTTTTCATTTCTAATTTTATTGATTTGAGTCCTCTCCCTTTTTTTCTTTATGAGTCTGGCTAAAGAGTTATCAATTTTGTTTATCTTCTCAAACAACCAACTTTTAGTTTCATCCATCTTTGCTATTGTTTTCTTCACCTCTGTTTTATTTATTTCTGCTGTGATCTTTATGATTTCTTTCCTTCTACTAACTTTAGGTTTTGTTTGTTTTTCTGTCTCTAGTTGCTTTAGGTGTAAGGTTAGGTTATTTACTTGAGATTTTTCTTGTTTCCTGAGGTAAGATTGTATTGCTGTAAACTTCCCTCTTAGAACTGCTTTTGCTGCATCCCAGAGGTTTTGGATTGTGGTGTTTTTATTGCCATTTGTCTCTAGGTATTTTTTTATTTCCTCTTTGATTTCTTCAGTGATCCTTTGGTTATTTAGTAACGTATTATTTAGTCTCCATGTGTTTGTGTTTTTTACAGTTTTTTTCCTGTAATTGATTTCTAATCTCATAGTCTGCAGTTGGAAAAGATGCTTGATATGATTTCAATTTTCTTAAATTTGCAGAGGCTTGATTTTTGGCCCAAGATGTGATCTATCCTAGAGAATGTTCTGGGTGTACTTGAGAAGAAAGTGTATTCTGCTGCTTTCAGATGGAATGTCCTATAGATATCAGTTAAGTCTATCTGGTCTAATGTGCCATTTAAGGCTTGTGTTTCCTTATTAATTTTCTGTCTGGATGATCTGTCCATTGGTGTAAGTGGGGTGTTAAAATCCCCAACTATTATTGTGTTATTGTCAATTTCCCCTTTGATGGATGTTAGCATTTGGCTTATAAATTTAGGTGCTCCTACGTTTGGTGCATATAATTTACAATTTTTGTACCTTCTTGGATTGATCCCTTGATCATTATGTAGTGTCCTTCCTTATCTCTTATAACAGTCTTTATTTTAAAGTCTATTTTGTCTGATATGAGTATTGCTACTTCAGCTTTCTTTTGATTTCCATTTGCATGGAATATCTTTTTCCATCCCCTCACTTTCAGTCTGTATGTGTCCCTAGGTCTGAAGTGGGTCTCTGTAGACAGCATATCCATTCAGCCAGTCTATGTCTTTTGGGTGGAGCATTTAATCCATTTACATTTAAGGTAATTATCAATATGTATATTCCTACTGCCATTTTCTTAACTTTTGGGGTTTTGTTTTTTCTTCCCTTACTCTTTTGTTGCCTTCTCTTGTGGTTTGATGATCATCCTTAGTGTTGTGTTTGGGTTGCTTTTTCTTTCTTGTTTGTGTATCTATTGTAGTTTTTGGGTTTGCTATTCCCATGAGGTTTTAATTTAGCAGTCTATATATGTACAAGGTTGTTTTAATTTGCTAGTCTCTTTCCCGCCTACGAAAGTTCCTTTAGCATTTGTTGTAAAGCTGATTTCATGGTGCTGAATTCTCTTAGTTTTTGCTTGTCTGTAAAGCTTTGGTTTTCTCCGTCGAATCTGAATGAGAGCCTTGTTGGGTAGAGTATTCTTGGTTGTAGGTTTTTCCCTTTCATCACTTGAAATATATCAAGCAGAGTTTCTGCTGAAAAATCCGCTGATAATAATAATCAGGATTCCCTCATATGTTATTTGTTGCTTTTCCCTTGTTGCTTTTAACATTTTTTCTTTGTCTTTAATTTTTGCCAGTTTGTTTAATATGTGTCTTGGCATGTTCCTCCTTGGGTTCATCCAGTGTGGGATTCTCTGTGCTTCCTGGACGTAGAGTGAGTGTTTCCTTTCTCATGTTAGGGAAGTTTCTGGCTAAAATATCTTCAATTATTTTCTCAGGCTCTTTCTCTTTCTCTTTCTCTTCTCCTTCTGGTACCCCTATAATGAGAATGTTGGTGTGTTTATTATTATCCCGGAGATCTCTGAGACTGTCCTCATTTCTTTTCATTCCTTTTTCTTTATTCTGTTCTGTGGCAGTGATTTCCACCACTATGTCTTCCACCTCACTTATTCGTTCTTCTGCCTCAGTTATTCTGCTATGGATTCCTTCTACTGCATTTTTCATTTCAGTTATTGTATTGTTCATCTGTTTGTTTGTACTTTAAATCTTCTAGCTCCTTGTTAAACATTTCTTGTATCTTCTTGATCTATCCCTCCACTCTTTTTCCAAGATTTTGGATCATCTTTACTATCATTACTCTGAATTCTTTTTCAGGTAGATTGCCTCTCTCCTCTTCATTTAGTTGTTCTTGTGGGTTTTTATCTTGTTCCTTCTTTTGTAACATATTTCTCTGTCATCTCATTTTGTCTAACTTTCTGTGTTTGTGGTGTCCTTTCCACAGGCTGCAGGACTGTAGTTCTCTTGCTTCTGGTGTCTGCTCCCTGGTGGGTGAGTTTGGTCCAGGGGCTTGTGCAGCCTTCCTGGTGGAAGGGACTGGTGCCTGCCCTCTCGTGGGTGCAGCTGGGTCTTGTCCCTCTGATGGGCAGGGCCACGTCAAGGGGTGTGTTTTGAGGTGGATGTGAGCTCAGTACGACTTTAGGCAGCCTGTCTTCTGATGGGTGGGGCTGTATTCCTATCTTGGTGGTTGTTTGGCCTGAGGTTTTCCAGCTTCGGAGCCGCAGGTTGTTGGGTGGGGCTGGGTCTTGGTGCCAAACTATGGACCTCCGGAAGATCTCACTCCAATCAATATTCCCTGGGGCTTCTGCTACCAGTGTTCTTGCCCTCGTGGTGAGTGATAGTCGACCTTCACCTCCCCAGGACACCCTCTAAGACCCCTAGGTAGGTGTAGCCCAGGTTGCTATTGAGGTACTGCTTTGTGCCGGGTCCCAGTGCATGTGAGACCTTGTGTGTGCCATCCAAGCGTTTAGTCTCTGTTTCTCCCAGCCCTATGGAGTTCCTGCACTCAAGCCCTGCTGGCCTTCATGGCTAAATGGTCTGGGGGTTCTTCTACCCAATTCCAGACCCTCAGACTGTCTTGGAGGGCTATTTTATGTGGGAATGTCCCTATGTAGCCTGCATGGGTTTAATATTTTTTGGTGCGAGGGTTGTTTTTAGTATAGATGTTTGCCACCTCTTAATCAGTGTATGCTGGCCGTTATCCCCTTTATAGGAGGTGTGACTGATGTTGTGGTGAACAGAGCCAGCACTGGATATTGAGCAGGGCCTCCCCTTTGCTCTGTGGTTGTCACCGCCCTGTCAGACATGGGGTCTGCTCCCTAGTTGTTGGAGTAGAGGCCCTCAGATCTGTTTCTTAGCTGTGTTTCTGATCTGCGGTGTGAGGTAGGCAGGATTGGAGTACTCCCACTGGGAGGGAAGCCTCTGAGTATTCCTCCTCTGGACCTGTTCACCTGTGGCTGTGCTCTGTTATGTCACTTTTCACCTGTTGTGCAAGCTCTCTTACACTGTTGTTGGCACTGCTCTAGGCCCCACCTTAACTGTGGGTATGCTGGCAGTTGGCCCTGGTGTCTCTCAGACGTTGTTTTCACCAGGCCACCAGCATAGATCCACTTAAGTCAGGTCCCAGGATTGTAGTAATCATGGATTGGACCTACTGTGGGTGCTATGGGGGCAGCTCTGACTCTAGTCTGGCCCAACCCCCATGTGTATGTGCCGACAAAATCTACAGCTGCTAAAGCTAGGCCCATCTTGGTTGCAGGAGCACTGGTTGTTCATTCAGATGTTCTGTAGGCACTGAGTTTACAAAGCCAGTCACAGCATTGTCAATTCATGGTTTGCACAGCTGTGTGGAGAGGTTTCAGCTTTTCTTTCTTAGTTGCATGGCCCCTAGGGCTCAGTTGTGGTTTCAGCCCCACCTCTGCTTGTGGGCCACCCATAGGGGTCTGCTTTCAAGGCTGCCCTGGAGCACAGGAGTCCACTCCGGCAAGGGGGGGTTGTGGCGGCAGCACGGTGGCTGGGGTCACAGGAGCCCTGGCAGCAACAGGCATGAGGGGGAGCTGGCGGCCGCAGGCACAAGAGAGTCGGCCCCAGTGGGGGCCCTTCCTAATACCCAGCCACAGGCGTGGGCGAGCCAGCCCTATTGTTGATGAGGCACGTGGGGAAGCTGGCCCTGGTGGTGACAAGGCATGTGAGGGAGCCAGCCATTGTGGGCACAAGAGAGCCGGCCCTTGGGGGGAGGGGGGCCTCCTAGCACCCAGCCACAGGCAGGAGAGAGTAGGCCCCAGAGGGGTCCCCCTAGTGCCTGGCTGCCAGCGTGATAGAACCGGCCCTGGTGGGGGCCCCTCCTAGTGCCCAGCCCCCTGAACAAGAGGCTAGCCCTGGCAGGGGCCCCTCCTTGCACCCGGCTGCTGGCTCAAGAGGGCTGGCCCCAGCAGGGGCCCTTCCTAGTGCCCAGGGTGGAAGGGGTGGCACATGGGGAGAGAGCCTGCAATGGCAGCTCTGCCCCTTACACATCGCTTTGCTTCTATGGCAGTCTGGGTTTCCTCCACAGGCATTCCTGGTTGCAGTGTCCTCACCCCCATCCCCTCAGGCTGTCTCCTTATAGCCAACAGCAGTCCTCTTCCCAGCTTTGCTCTCCAAACCCCACATTCCAGCACGCAGCCCCCATCCTCACCGGGGACACGTCTAGGGCTGGGGCACACAGGGCTGTGGCAAGAACCGTCTGTGTAGGTCTCACTCTGTCCTGCCTGCCACAGAACAGTTGCTGCACTCTCTTCCGATAGCCCCAAAGCTCCCCTTCTGTCCCAACTGATCTACCCACCAGTGAGGGGGCTTCCTCAGATGCAGGAACCTCTCCTCTCCTCAAGCTCCACCCCAGGGTTGCCGTTCCCATCCTGCTTCCTCTCCTCTTCTTTCCCCCTTCTTCTTTCTTTCATCCTACCTGGTTATGGGGGATCTTTCTTGTTCTTTTTGGTGTCCAAAGTCCTCTGCCAATGTTCAGCCAGTGCTCTGTGAGAACTGTTCCATTTGTAGATGTATTCTTGATGCATTTGTGGGGAGAGGTGAACTCCACGTCCTCCTACTCCTCCACCATCTTGACCTCCTTTGAAACTGAGTCTTCTGATCCATTAACCTGAATATCTCTTTAATTATTAGTTCGTCTTTACTTTCATTCATCAGAGTTTTATAGTTTTCCTCATCTAGATCTTGTACATAATTTGTTAGATTTATACCAAAACTTTTCATTTTAGGGGGGCTAATATAAACGGTATTGTGTTTTTAATTTCAAATTCCACTTGTTCATTGCTGGTATATAGGAAAGCAAATAACTTTCAGATATTAACCTTGTACCTTGCCACCTTGCCATAATTGCTTTTTAGTTCCAAGAATTTTTTGTCAATTCTTTCAGATTTTCTACATAGATGATCATGTCATCTTGCAATCAAGAAAGGTTTTTTTTTCTCTTCCCTCCCAGTCTTTATACCTTTTATTTCCTTTTCTTGTCTTATTGCATTACTTCCAGTATGATGTTGAAAAGGATGGGTAAAAGGGAATATCCTTGACTTACACCTGATCAATGGGGAAAGCTTTGAGTTTCTCACCATTAAGTATAATGTTAGCTGTAGGGTTTTTTTTTTTAAGATATTCTTTATCAAGTTGAGAAAGTTCCCCTCTATTTCTAGTTTACTGAGAGTTTTTTAAAATCATGAATGTGTTTGGATTTTGTCAAAAGCTTTTTCTGCATCTATTAATGTGATCATGTGATTTTTCTTTTTTAGCTTATTGATGTGATAGATTACATTTAATTTTCAAATACTGAACCAGCCTTGCATACTTAGAATAAATCCTACTTGACTGTGGTGTGTAATTCTTTTTAAATGCTGTTGGATTCTATTTGCCAATATTTTGTTTTTTTAAGCACTTCTCGGAAAATAATGAATAGTCCTCCAAAATTTCATGTTGAATTAGATAAAAATCAATACTTTACTTCTTATTTTTACCATTAGTTTTCAAGGAATAAAATTTCTTATTTTTAACACTAGTTTTTAAGGAATAAAATTCCTATTAGAAAAATACAGCTTACAGATTTGGTAAAGATCATTGTGAGGTAGTTTATAAAAGAATTACCAATTCTAAACTAATAATTAGTTTGTTACATTTCAATTAGCAGCTTCATGTAATCATTCAATGGTTTTTAAAATTATTTATTTATTTTTTATTATTATCTTCTTTTTTTTTTTTTTTTTTTTTTTTTGGGCTGTGTTGGGTCTTTGTTGCTGTACGTGGGCTTTCCTCTAGTTGCGGTGAGCCAGGGCTACTCTTCATTGCGGTGCATGGGCTTCTATTGTTGTGGAGCATGGGCTCTAGGCACACGGGCTTCAGTAGTTGTGGTACATGGGCTCAGTGCTCATGGGCTCTAGAGTGCAGGCTCAGTAGTTGTGGCACATGAGCTTAGTTGCTCCACAGCATGTGGAATCTTCCCAGACCAGGGATCAAACCCGTGTCTCCTGCATTGGCAGGCAGATTCTTAACCACTGCGCCACCAGGGAAGTCCCCATTCAATGGTGTTTATGTATATAATTTAAACAATACACTACCATAAGAAATTTTTTAAAATGTGAAAGTGTATAACCAAAAAAACCACCAGAATTTCTGGGGGTTGGTGACATAATACTCAATCACATGAGAACACATGAGTGCGTTCAGCCCATTTCCACTAGCTCTAGGGCTTGCTCCCTCTGTATACACCGTGGAGTTCTCACGTGGTTCTACTTTCTAGGGAGAAATATATGAATCAATACTTATTTTAAAATATAACTAGAAAGAAATACCATTGCTATCTTTAGCCTGAATTCTCTGGTCTGCCTTTGTGGACACCAGGGGTTCCAAACTACCAGCTGGAAAATGTAACTTTCCTGACTTTATAACTTTAATAATCTTGACAATCAGAATTTAATAAATTCACATCTACTGCAACTCAAAAAATTCTCTTTTTCAAAATGCCCCTCCCAATACATCTACCCACCACCAGTTGGTTGGTCTGTCTCTTGCTTTCTCTTGCTTCCCTCTTTTCTGTGCACCCAAATCTTATGAAAAAGTGGTTTAAATTTGCTATTTCAATTTTTCAACTCACACTAAGTTTTCAATCCATATTATATGATTTCTGTACCCACTCTTCCAGTACAAATATTTTTGTTAACATAACCAGTGCTGTCCATGTCACTAAGTCCAATGGATACTTTTCACTCTTATTTAATCACTCAGCAGCATCTGGTAGATCACCTCCTCTTTCCTGAAGTATTTCCATCTGTAGGCATGCATGATAACAAGCCTTTTCAGTTTCTACTTATTTCTCAGGTTACCTTACCTTTAAAACTTTTGATGTTCTTTAGGATTCAGTAAGCCCATCTTCCTTCTCACTTTATTTCTCTAGGTGACCTCATTTACTCCCAAGGTTTCAAATATCCTCTGTAAGCCAGTGGGGATTTCTATCTCCAGCCCAGGGACCCCTGAGCTTAGTCCCTTGTGTCCACATGCTTATTCAACATACCCATTTGTACAATGCTCTTGAACATTAAATTCAACACGGTCAAAACCTAACACTTGGTCTTATCCCAAACCCAGGCCATCTCGACCACAGACCTGCTTATTTTGTGTATTTTCTATTCCACTAAGTACTACCACTATGTATGTATTGCTCATGTCATAAATATGGATATGCACTCTTCCCTACCCAACATAGCCAATCAGTCATTAAGTCCTGTTGATTTCACCTCCTATATATTTCACCAATCTGTTTACTTCTAGCATCATTATTATCAGTTCAATCTAAGCCATCATCATCACTTGACTAACTGCTCTAGTAGCTCCCTAACTGGTCTTGTGTAAACACCATGGCTCTGCTCCAATCCATTATCTACTCTGGAGCTGGAATGCTATTTTTAAAATGCAAATTTGATCACATAATTCTCCTGTGTTTTAAAAAAAATCTTTTAATATCTTCCTTTTAGTAAAAGAATAAAGTGAAAGGTCTACCATAAAAACTTAAAGGCCTTGTCTTTATCCGGCCCTCACCTGCCTCTCCAACCTCATCACATGCTATTCTTTCCATTATTCTTCATGTTAAACACAGTTTCTTTCCTTCTTTAAAAGTCCTACCTCAGGACCTTCAATTTACAGTTTTCTTTTCTCTAGAAGAGGAGCTGGCAAACTTTTTTAGGAGAGGGCGAGATAGTAAATAGTTTAGGCTTTGTGAACCAATAGGTCAGTCTCTGACTCACCTACTCAACTCTGACATTGTAGGGTGAAAGGAGCCACAGATGACATGTAAACAAATGAGCATGACTATGTTCCTGAGCCATACAAAATGGGCTTGGGCTGGGGTACAATTTGCCAGCTCCTGCCCTAGGACTAGTAATCCCTATATTGCCACTCACAGATTCATTTCAAGTGTCATTTTTTCATTGAAACTTTTTCTGATCAGGGTAAGTCACCTTATTAAATGTGCTTACACCACAAAGTATATTTCACTTTCATATAACTAATCATTACTGCAATTAATTAGATATTTGTGAAATTCTCTTGTTAATATCCATCTTCCCTGTAAGGCTGTAAACTCCATTAGACTAGGAATTATATTTACTTTGCTATTTTATTTGCAGCATGTGGTGGAGAACATGACACATGGTAGCAATCAATAAATATTTGTTGAATGAATGAACGATTAATTTACTATCTGACCTTCAGTTGGCAACTTTATCTTTCTGAGCCTTAGTTCTCCACCTGGAAAGGAAGATGATAATAACAACTACTTCCCAGGTTTGTTTCAGGTAAGAAAACATGCGTGAGGTGAATTTTGTGAACTCTAAAACAATATACAGATGTAAGAAAAGAAATATTAGAAAGATGAGTTGGTTGCATAGTACAGGAGCAAATTATAGCCCAAGGTCCAAATCTTTTCACTCATTCTGTTGGCCTTCTAGCTAAGAATGGTTTTTGTCTTTTTAAAGGGTTGTAAAAAAAAAGCAAAAACAAAACAAACAGTACATGACAGAGACTACTCGTGGCCCAGGAAGCCTAAAATATTTTACTCTCTGGTCCTTTACAGAAATAGTTTGCTGATCTCTGGCTTAGAAAATAAATGAATGATTAATACTTTATAAGTATACTCATATTTTAATATTATGGTATCATTTTCTGACTACCTTTCTTCTCTTCAATAGAGCAAGTGATCAAATTTATAAACATTCCTCCTCCCCCTGCCAAGGGACTCTATGTTTACTTCAAATTAAAAAATAATGATAAAAGGAGTATTTAAATATTTTCTTTTCCCCTCAGTTATATGAACAATTGATTTTGAAACAGAGTAGGCCTGGGGTGTCTGGGGAATGGGATAGAAATGGGGAGATGGATGCCAAGAAAACTATCTCCACTGGAAGGTTAACTGCTGTTATGTACGTGATTGCTGAGATTTTTTTTCCTGGGTATTTTCATCACTGTATAGAAATTAGGAATGACACATTTATAGTAAATAATAAGGGACTGTGTTTTTCACACACAAAAAAATACTGCACAAAAAAGCAAAGGAATTTGGAATCAAAAGATCATGATTCAAGTTTGAACTCTACCAACTTACTCAATATGGCACTTTGAGCAAATACATTAGTATCTCTCAGCTTGAGCTTCTCCATCTAGAAAAAGAGAGTAAATATCGATTCCATTTAGTACGTGGCTATTATGAGCCAGGTGCTTTACATATATTATATTTGATCTTTATATCAAACTGCAAAGTGGCTATTGTTAGCTCCAATATATAGATGAAGAAACTGATGCTCAGAGAGGTTAAGTAACTTGCTCAAAGTACACCACTAGGAAGAACCAAAGGGTCTGGAGTCAAATTCTGACTCTAACAATATATTTAACCTTCTTAGGCCTTACATGTTTTATCTTACAAAAATACATACAAAACCTAATTTCTAGAAGAGAAGTTTTAAAATTCCTGCATATTACATTACCAGCTTGCACCTTAAAGGTAGATGGTTTTCCTACAATGTTCTCTATTAAATCTACTTCTGTGTCTTTAGAGAATAGTAAAGAGGGAAAGTGCTCTCCTCTCTGTGTATTATAAGAACAACCTAAATTGAGAAAGTATAAATATATAGAAATATTAGATTTTAAGCATGTTCCTTGAGTACCATAGTAACCATGAATTCTATTTATTCCACAGCATTTCCCATTCTGTTTTTGAACCAAACACATTCAATATGTGGCACATCAGTTGATTATTAAGTCTTTATTACCTTTGCTTCATTATCTCATGTAGTCTCCCATGCTGGACACACTGTTCCTCCAATTCATCATTTCTTCTCCGTAACTTTTCCAGTTTGTCATATGTATACCTTTTTTCTTGACTGAGCTGAGCTATTTCAGATCTAGAGAGGTGTAAACACAGAAGTGACAGATGTTAAAGGTTCTTATTACCAAGAGCATGTTTTTATTGTATAACCTTATCATTTTCTTGAACTCTGTACTTAAACATAACAGTGTCAATAAAAATTATTTTATGTAAAATAAAATATTTCAGAAATTACAGAATGTCTAGTAGAAGGATATACACACTGCAGGAACTCAAGTGGTAGACAGATAAAGGAATAACAACTTCAACAGAGATAGTTTTTTCAAAGAACAAGACAAAAATGATAATAATCAAATCCCATTTTTAAAAAGACAGCTATTAATTTACCAAATATTTACTGAGTATCTATTAC
This sequence comes from Eubalaena glacialis, assembly GCF_028564815.1. Lineage (NCBI taxonomy): Eukaryota > Metazoa > Chordata > Mammalia > Artiodactyla > Balaenidae > Eubalaena > Eubalaena glacialis. The sequence goes on from NC_083718.1 coordinate 28,957,091, forward strand.
AGGCCAGCTACCATGCTGTTACAGGAACAACCTCAGGCCTAATTTCTGACAGAGAGTTGTTTCTTTTAATTAACATAGCTAATTTAATGGTACATGATTAAAATCATATAGTTTTAAAAAATGGTGGTTCTCTGCCCCCTGACTCCACCTCCAGCTTGTCAATGTAATTACTAATATTTCAGTTTGTAGTTAAATCAGTATTAGTTTTATGTCATAACAACTACATAAATATTGGTCCTTGTTGTCTAAGGAGTATATTATGATTACACATGCGTTTGTGTACATTTATTTTCCCTAAACAAGTGGACTTTAGTGTAGAATGATTGAGTGGCAAGCCATCTTTTCTGATGGGAGATTCCCAATATTATTAGTATCTGTAATTCTTTCCCCTGTGGCCATTCTGTTTCTCAAAAGAAGGATTCTCCAGTTTCCTGCTTGTTGTGTACAACCCTAACCATCAGTGGTCTAAGAGCTGGTTGGAAATAGAGGGGTGGTGTACTCACCTTTCAGAACGTACACTTTTAATTAATTCCTCTATTCTAATTTCAGTGCAGCTATTTTCACCAGTGCCTGCTGGTTTAATCTCTTCAGAGAGGAAGCTCCTAGTTTTCTGGGTGGAGGAGGGATAGTCATCTGGCTGCATGGGGTTGGGGTAGAACTGTCAACTTTGGTTTCAGTCCTATATTCCACTCCTGCCTTCCAAGTCTTTTTGGGATCCTGAGAGCAGATCAGCTTGCTTCACATACAAGTATCCCTGTCTGCAGACATTTAAGACTCACTTTCCTCCATTTGCTAAGTGAGGTACCATTCCCCCAATTTTCTTTCTGTCTTCACATTATTTCATTTGGGATTACAGATATCTGTCTACTTTGGTGATGATTGATGTTTGTCAGGAAATAACGTTACTTCTTCAGTGTCTTGGATGGCCATTCCAAGGCTCAAAATTTGAAGCTAAGAAAGACATCTGCCCAAGAAAAATTGTACTTTGTCCTTGACTTACTTAATTAAACATTACTCCTTACTCCACCATCTCCTCATACTCTACTGCCTCATAGGTTAGAACTGAAAGTTTAAAACTCTTGCACATTAAAATACGAGTAGTTAACAATTGGTTTGTTTCTTGAAGTTTATGTGAGATGCTTGATGTAAAATTATTTCCCTCCAAAGAAAGGATTCCTCCATTAGGTGACATAGCCATTTTTTTTTTTTTTTTTCCTGGAAAAGATTTGGATTTGCTAAGGGAATTTATCCCAAGGACCAAGCTGCTTCACATGGCATGAAGCAATCGCTCGCTTTTAGTTCACCTCATTCCTCATTTTGTTTTCACCTTGGTTCAAGTTTCATCTCGAAGGAAGCTTGCTCTGATTAATACTTGCAGTTCTCAGTATGTCAGCACATTTTTTGAAACTACCTCTAGCTTCTACGCATACATTAGCTTATAATTTATGCCTGTGAATTGTGCTCTGTGCCTCATCCTTCTTGCTAGATTACAGATTACACATAAGGGCATGGATTATCTCATTTTCAAACTCAGATTAAGCACTCAATCTATATTTACTTCTTCTAATAAGAATTTACTTATATTTGAAATAGTCTAAATAAGTAAATAATGACTATGTCTATCCTTTCAAAATCACATACAATATAAAAGAATTTAGGAGCAGTTATATGAAATTTTTAATTTAGTATTCTTCCACGATTAGTATTTCCTATCACAATATGCACTATGCACTAAAATTCCAAAAGGACCAAAAGTATCCTTAAATCAGATTAGAAAAAAATGCATAAGAATATTTATCTCTTCTCAGGTACTTTCCCAGAAAAACAAGTCACTTTTTAAAAGTCACGAAGGAAACATAGATTTTACAATATAAGAATATAAAGCTTTTACACACAACAAAATCATACGTTTTCATGAGCATGTTCCTTGTAGCACTGTTTCTAGAAACAACCTTGCTCTGCAACCCAATATATGAAAACTTAACCCAGAAATGTATCAACAGATGATTAGTTACATTACTTAAAAAAAGAAATATCAAGATGCTATTCTGATAATATGGCTATTTATTGGTGTTATATATTGACCTAAAAATATGACATATTGGTAAAAAAGGAAAATATTAAAAATCAGCATAAGGTAATTCTATTTTATAAAATAAAAAATATTTTGACATGTATACCACATATTAATATTGATCTCTTGGTGTCCAGATTAGAAATATAAAAAAATTTTTTTTCCTTTTCTGTATTTTCTGAATTTTTACAGTGGACATGTATTGTAATATTTAAAACAAAAAATAAAGTCACCTTGATTTTGAAAAAATTCTTAAGAAACAAAAAGAACTGGGAACAAATTTTTCAAAATTAAGAAAAGGGGAACGTAAAAAATGAGACAAATGAATATTAGAAGCATTATATAATAAACTGCTATCCCCACTCTTCATCAAAATTCCAATTAAAAAAGTACAAGGGATATGAAAAATACTCACAGAGGAAGAAACATAAATGATCAATAAACATTTATAAAACATTCAATTTCCTTATTATTCAAAGAAATGCCTAATAAAACATCTACTGTATGCCTACACTACACCAGGTAGTGGAATTCATCCTTTACATTATGGTCTCAATTAATCCTACAAGGTAAGTGTTTATTCCCTTTTCTCTGGGAGGTAAATATGAGGTTTAATAATTCGCCTAAGGTCACCTAAATGGTGATTAGCCAAGCCCAGACACAAACACTGGTCTGTCCAACTCTAAAGGGGTTGTCCCACCCACTGTGCAACATGGCCCCTCACTCCTTTTTTGAAAAACCTCTCACTTCTTTTTGTCACAAACTGGTATATACATGTATATACTGAGCAGAATTTAGTGCACTACTTGAGCAAAGTCATACACATTAACAGCCTTAACAGGGTTCATAGTCTTTGGACCAGCAATCCCCTTTTAGACATCTCAACTAAGAAAATCATGAAAAAATTCCGATTTATGTATAAAATTATTATTATATTATCCATTACATTTAAAAAGAGTTTAAAATTCTGATGAATTATTATTCATACAAATGATTCAATTAAAATTATGTTTCCCGAGTATTTACTGATGTAGAAAAGTGTTCATCAGATAATATTAAGTAAAAAAAGCAGGATGTAAAACTGTATGCGTCTATATATATATATATATATACACATATGTATATCACTCACAATATAAATGCAAGGTAACATACACATTTACCTACACATGGAAAATGACTGAAAGGAAACATGTCAAAAGTTAACGATAGTTATAGTTAGCCAGACGGTAATGTTACAGGAAATTTTTTTCCTTAATTCTTCTTTGCATTTATATCCAAATGCCCTATATTGAGGATATCTTATATACAGAATTTCAAAAATATAAATGTTAATTGTAAAGTACATATTACTATCAGGTATTTTATTTCTACAGTACTTTTCTGCTTTGCATATTTTATGTGTATGCTTTTCTTTGTTTATAATAGTAATTTGCCTACCAACTTCCAATGTTCAATAAAAATTTAGTATATGTACATGGACAGCATCTTTTATCTGTCTAGAGTCCATGATATATTGAAAGAACTAGCAGTTTGCAAAGTTCAAAGAGTAAACTTACGAGCTTCTATGTTAGCTTTAGATTACATTTGTGGCGTGATTGTCCTAGTGTCATATAAAAAGAAAATTGATTCTAATCCATTTTCATAGAAAATTTAGGTAATTTCTGCCTTTACAGAAGCATGAACTTCTCACTGCATTTTTATATACCAGTTATACTGTGTAATTACATTTTCATGAAGTATAATATTTTACTACGATAATTAGGATTACAGTGATAATTGCTTTTTAAGGAAAAAACATGACCCCTTAATTTTTTACTCTTTTAGAGTCTCATTCAACTTTTGGTAATAATTAGCAGAGGCCAATATCAGTTTCTTCTTGTAGAATATAATTTTTGTAGCATCCCAAACTAACATCATCTAAACATGCCAGGGAAAAAAAATAGTTCAACCGGGTATGTGTTCTTTACTTCAATTAAACTCACACAGTTGGATACCTACTGTTGCCAAAACAGTAATATAATTTATACATTATAGTCCACACAGTAAAACTACACTAAAAGTCATTTAACAATATTTATAACACCATAAAATACAGTGTTAAAATATATGAACTGCAATATGTAGCAAAATTATAAAATTTGTTTCTCATCATCAGTGATTAAAACCAGGATCATTGCTCTAGCCTCAATACCCACAACCCTGGTGACAGATTAGAATTCAAATCTTAATGATCAATTTACAATTAACAAGATAGAAGTGAAACAAATTAAACCAACCATTATATATAACGAGACCCAGCGGACTCCCATTGTTCCTCTTAATTACAAAACGCAAATCACAAATACACAATGGGTAGTGTTAGACATCAGTCCACGAACCTAGCAACCCAGAAAGTGACAATGATAGAAAAGAAAGAGAAGCAAAACCATGCAGACCCCAGTTCTATGCTCTATATCCTTTTCTTTTCACTGGGGCAAAAGTGTTGAGAGGTGAAAACCTAGCACATGCTGGATCTCCATTCTGCAGCTGGCAGAGGCTCCCTTCCTAGCCGGTGCCCAACCTCTCTGAGCTCTTCCCAGGCCACGTTTTAGATTGCACTGCAAACATTTTACTGCTGATTCATCCAAGTGCCTGGGGAGAGGGAACACCTCCTTCACTTTGATAAAGAAAAGTCACAGTTGCACCAAAGATATTTAAATATCTCCATTTACCAACTTCAGAAACAACCCTACCACTGTAATAAGCTCTCAGAGTCCTGGGGAATAAAGACAAAAGGAAGCTGAAGTTTATGTGAGTTTCATCTAAAATCAGCCAGAATGTCTGCCTAGTGCCAATTAAAAACAAAATGGAATTACTTGTCTTGTCTGGTGCTCAAAAACAAGCTATATAAAATGCATGGAATTGGCAGTTCACTTTTAGTTTTAAAATGGGATGTGCCATTCACAAACCCTGGGGTTACAGACACCACCGGAGCAGTGTGGAAGGCATACTGTGCAGGAAGTACCGGCTCTTCACTGTGGAGGGCTTGCAGACAGCAGAAGCAATAGGCACAGCCATAATGCGACTTACATCTACTTGGGGAGAAACACATATAACAGGACACACACACGGAGGAACCATTTCTAAACACTTTCATAAAGCAGCCTAGCATGAGGATGGGATAGAGAGTAAGAGTGTCTGGGATTGGTGCTCCTGGATTGTCAGCTTTCCCAGTGATTCTTCAGGGGCTCTAGTCAGAGGACTAGATCTGTGAGTTTAAAAAAAAAAAAAAAGCTTATTTTAAATGGTATGAATCCATTTATTTAGTATGGGATTTTGAATAACATGAAACTCTTAGACAAAAAAACTGTTTAAATTGTTGGTCAACATGAAATAAATACACTTACTTTCAGGAAAAATTTTACTGCAGTACTCTGAGGAAAACCTGGATTAAAATTACCATATGGTCTAAATAATTATTTTAGAGACTGTGCTTTCACAATGACAACAGTTTAGAAAGCTCAAAAAACTTCAGGATTTCCTCACCTCAAAGCACAGGGGGAATTGTTTACCCTAAAAGTTTAGTAGAGGGTATGTAGAGGCTCACTCCTGGAGGGCTTCTACAAGGCTTAATAAATGTATAGCTTTACTTTAAAAGAAACACTCTGAGCCCTTCAAGTTTTATAGGTGTTTTCAAAGCAAAGGTAATATCAAAATGGAGTGTCTTTCATGTAGGAAGCCAGAGTGAAATGAGAAATTAAGAGTGAACAAACGAACAACGTCCCCCCAAATCACAATTTATCCTATTTATAATGCTAATTTCTTGTGAGACACACAAAATGTACATTTTGTAAATTTTAGGGGCACTTAAAAGTTTTAACAGTAATAAGTTACAACTTATCCAGTCTTTATTATTTGCTAGGTTTTAGTTTCGGATCAACTTATAAAGTTACAGTAGATGCGTATTTTAACTCTTCAGACTTGCAAGACAAGGTACCAGAGCAGGAGCTGAAACACAACCAAATCCACATTTTCCTGATCCTGCATTGCCTTCAAAAAGGTTTTCCATTGTGGTATAGACTTTATGTCTGTCAGAGAATTATGGCACTCAGACTCTGGCAAAGACAATAATAGCTAGGTGAAGTGAGACCCTTAAAATGATACCATCAATGAGAGCAATAGCACCTACTGTATACTTCTATGGGTCAAGCATGGTGTTAGGTGCTATGTATATGTGTGTACCTATATACGTCTTTCTAAATTTCTAATTCCCACCATAATCCTGCAACATAGTTTTTAAAAGGTTTTTACAGATGGAGAAGCTGAGGTTTGGAGAAATTAAGCGATGTACGCAAGGTTATGAAGCTAATTGGCAGAGCAAGATTCAAACCTTGTTCCTTCTGAATTCCAAAGTGTTTTTTACTGCACACTGCCTGTCATCAACAAAGGAATAGTCTGGAATCAGAGTCAGATCAGGATACAGGGGGTAGTAGCACCATGCTTGTTTGTTTCATTCATTCATTCAGTAAATATGTATCAGGTGCCAGCTGTGTATCAGACATAAAGGAACACATTCAATTTACAAAGTAGCAGTCAGGAGCTAGAATCAGAAGTGAGAGGAGTTGAAGAGAAGACACGATGAGGTTCAAGTTCACTAGACTAGTACAGGGTAAATTGATAGACTTAGAGCAGGGGAAAGAAGGCCTCAGGGCACATGGCACAGGTTAACCCAGGCTCACAGGTTAACCCTCACATGCCAAGTATGCTTACTTCTCCATGGAAATATAAAGATTAATTTTTCTTTCCTAAACTTTCCCATCGTAACTACTTTGGCCTGGATTTTCTTTAGTAGTAGATATAAAATAATTATACTTATTGTAAGAAAGATCATAGGCTTTGGAACCAGAAATGTCTAAGTTAGAATTCTAGTGCTTCTACTTACTAGCTATTTAAACACTCTGAGTATTGGTTTCCTCCTCTGTAAAAGAAGATAATAATTCATGTCTCAAGCTGTTGTGAGAATTAAATAATATATAGCAAGCATATAGCTTCTCTTTCTCTTTTATAAACTTCAATTTCCTCAATTATGTCTCCTTAGACAGCAAGATAATTAATCAATAATCAATCCCAAAGCAATCTTAAGATAACACAATCTTTTAAGACCCAATTCAAAATAATTTTTTTTTAAATTATTAATCCAGTTTGTATCTATATGAGGTAAATCAAATATTTCTAGTTAGGAATACCTCCTGTTGATATATTATGAGGGTCTCATCCATGGCAAAATTATTTGGGTTTCCTTGTCAAATTTCCTGAAAATACTGGGTATTTTGGTACCCTAAGCCTTTTCCCATCCCAAACAAGATACTTAATTAGTATTCGCTAAGAAGGTGCATGTTCAGAGCACATTCTGGGTGGTTATAGGAGCTTCTGCCTTCCTGTGAGCAGAAAGAATTGGATTCATAAGCCCCCTGATTTTCAAAAAAATTCAGGGATGGGGATTCCATAAGGTAAGCCAGCTTATTGATGCAGGAACCCAAGATAGGGCTCAGAGTGATCAGACATGCTCTGACCCTCCTAGAAATTCTTTCTGAATAATAAACCTAAGTCAGTAGTTGGTTTGCTGAGCCCTATTGCTTGTTCTTTGATGATCTAAGTGAGTTTCAGAAAAGTATGCAAGAGAAGATACACAGATTATTTTCCCATTAGGTTATACTGTAATGCGACATTTTATACCTAGCTAGTTAAATGAATGATTTCTTTTGAGTTCAAGTCAAAGTGATTCTGTTCAACATCATTCATTTACAAGAGGAAATCACAGTTCAAGCAGGTCAAATAAATTTGTCCAAGATTACACAGCTACTATCAGAGCTAAGGTGAGAACTCAGGCTTCTTAGAATTTAGAATATAAATAATTCATTTATTGAGATAATATGATTAGAAAATGTACAGAAAAAAATTCATTAAGAACCCAGTCAGTGGATTTATAAAAGAACATGTACCTACAAAATCAATGATGGCTATTTTATTAAAATAAAACAATTTTAGGAGAAAGAAAAGATGGTTTTGGTTTATTTCAAAATATCATCTACTTTTATTTTTATACAGTCATATTTTACCCATTATCATTTGCCTTAAAGATAGCTTTTATGTGTTCATGGAGAACTATGATAATAGACTAAAATATGTTAGCTGTGTTAAAATATGACTTTAGAACTGCTTGATTTATCTGCATCCTTTATTAAAAGGATGCCATCTTGACCTTTGTGCTCTGAAATTTCATAGTTTTCAATTCTGAACATTAAAAAAGTCAAATTATAGTATGTATACCTAATTATGAAAAAACATCAAGGTGTCTGTATGGACAATTAAGAAAATTTTCATGGAGAGAAAATGTTTTTTTACAGGAAATATGTCAATACATATCTAATTTTGACATTAGACTATAAAATAATGAAAATGCCATCTTTTAAGAAAAAAATTACAGTATTCATATAAACAGTGCTCTGAAAGTATTGTATAATATTACCCACCTGCTTTTCTGAGAGATTTGTTCCAGTTTCTTGGCTAATGTGCAGCACTCTTCCTTTAACTTTGTCAGAAATGAATTCTGGGAGGTCAGCAATGAATACTGTTCATTTTCTAGAAATAACAATAACCACCCCCCCAACAACATAAGATGTTTATGGTTGTAGCTCTGCAGCGCTTCCACATGTATAGTGGTAAAAGTGCTAAGACAACCACACTTTTCCTATAAGACACTAGATCACTTTTATGGTCCTAGGTCAAAGGAATGCTCATCTGGCAAGACACTAAATCTTGTGAGACATTTACTTCCCTAATAATTACACACCAGAAACATTTTTGATCATATCAGCTTTGTGTAATTTTTAACATGTTAATAAATTGTCAAATACCTCAAGTGGAGTCATAGATGCTTATATCTTTGTAATATGCAATATATTTTTACTTTGATAATTTTACTATAAACAGAATGTCAAATTTATCACAACCAGATAATTCAAAACTAAAATAATTGAGGAACTCTTTCTACACTGTAATTCATGCTTTATGTTTCATATCTGCTCACATATTTCACTACCCCCATCTTGCATATACTTCTCTAATCATAAAAGAAAAATATATAACTTTCTTATTTTATTGGAAATAAATAATTTTCCTTATCTACTTAGTGTGAGCTTCAATGAAGATCTGATCAAAGAAACTGAACGGAGTATGTATTTTTGTGCAAAACAAAAGGAAGTATTCTCATGGTGGCTCAGTTAATATCTTATCTAGCACTCAGAGATACTGCCCAAGACTCCTTGATTGCTGGGATCCTGCTAGTGGTGGAGGCAAACAATAATTCATCCTGTAATCTTCTCCTTTTGTTTTTAGTGGAAAAACAACTACCAAGCCTGGTGAATTTTCATTTCTTCTGGCCAAACACTGTGAGAAGAAAATCTCTACTGAAAGTGATGGAGTGAATTATGTGGATCAATATGACATTTGCCTCTTTATTAGCAAACAGATTATTTAATGAATTCTACATTAGCAATTTTTCACTTACAGGATAAGCAACCACTTATTACCATGTCATCAAATATAGTATACATTAAATCACATGAAAATTATCTTTAGGTGAAAGGTTTAACAGGCCCTTTCTTTTCGGTTTTAGACAATGACTGACAAAAAAGCATATAGCATACAAAGCAAAATAAATCAAGGCACTAAAAATTAAGCAACATTTTTCTGGAAGAAACAGGATCAATTAAACTTTTGTTTTAATAGTACAATCAGCTTGGTGTATGTGGTGTGGAATTATAATGACTGACACTGTCTTGTTTTGACTAACACTGTCTGTGAACACACAACTCAAAAGTGAAAGGAACTACATAATGCTCCGACTGAACAAATCAAACTGCCTATTTTCAAAGTGCATTTTACTTTCAAATTAAAGGTAAAGAGTTACTGGCCAACTCAGTCTGCAGAATAGTGCCAATGTGATGAAAGATGGCAATTTTTAGCCAAGCTGCCAGCTGTGGTCAATGCCTTGTATTAGTGAATTTTAACAGCAGTTGTGAGAACTTGAAGAATGCAAAGGATTAAACATCACTCTAGACTGGGTTGGGGGAGGTGGGGAAATCATACAAATGCTAAAAATGTTCGAAGCTGCAAAGATTAAATAAAGGAACATATCAATTTGGAGCCACTGAATTACATCCAGCTGCGACAGTGAATTAAGAACCGATTAATGGCTAAAGCTTTTCTCCAGTTTGGATGCTGAAGCAAACTCATTAGGCTTTTAGAGTAGCTATAATGTGTGTACTGTGGGAACTGTTCAATGCTATTCAGGAGACTCTAACTGTAAGCTCAGAGCATTTCCCGCAGAGCTTCTGATGCTATTTTCTTTATATAACATGTGTGCCTGAAAACCCAGCCAAAAACAAGCCCTTTGTTTTTCTACTTTGTTGTGGTCTCTCTCAGCTTTACGTTTCTTGAACACAGGTAAATAAACTCATAATCCAGATGGTGCAACAGATGTGAGAGCAGCACTCTGAAATCAACAGACAGTGGGCAATACTTTCCATTTTCTCTTTTAAACGCTAACTAATATGTAATTCGGAATCTCCGGTGTAGTTAGCATCTGCTCCCTTCGGCCAGCCAAAGGTTACAGGTGTTCCTGATGTCATTTCACAGTAAGGCGTGGGCCTGGCTTGTGAGCAAGTGCCCAGGCTCTAATCTTTCCCTACCACCTACCAGTTTTGTCATGCTGGGCCTCCATTTGCTGTATCTTCTGTGTCAGCTCCTGCTCTCTTTGCTGGGCCTGAAGGGCTTGGGCCTTTGCATCGTTGCTAAAGCTCTGCTGAATGCTATCTTTTTCCAGTCTACAAGGCAGAGAGGAGACAGACAGAAATTTAAACTACAGATGCACTAATCCCCATCATTTCCCCTACAGACCACAGAGAGCTGATACGTAGTAAATGGTTAAGCATAGGTAGACAACAATCTTTCTACAGACTCCCCCTTACTTAAGGCAGAAAATCCAAAGGACCTTTCATACAATGTTAAATACTTGCCATAAATCCAAATGGACTAAAGTAAGCAACTTTAAAAATCAAAAAATCATGACAACTGAATAATGCCATTTTGTAACTTCAAAACACAAACACCATTCTCTATAACATTCTCAATGTTACGTATGCCAATTAATCTTTTTTCTTTTGAATGGTCAATATTTCCTAAAGATCCTGAAGTTACAGGAACAGCATGACTCAATACACCCAAAACTTAAATTCTTGAAACTAAGTTTTGTAGATCACCTCTGCTTTTCCTCCCAAACTTAAAACGGAATCTCAAATATAACGTAGGAGATTCTATCTGGAGGCAAGTAAATGATTCTGCAGTACCACATGCATGTTTTCATTAAATATTTTCACACATTAGGCCATGTAATGTGAATATAAATATGAATATGAAAATAAAAAACTTCTCCCAGCACTTCATAATAAGATCCCTTTTGGGTCACACTGAAAGAAATTGCAGGATGAGAAGCTTCTGTAGTCAAAGACGATGTATCTCACCCCACTGTGACTGGATATTAACCAGTGGATGGGTCAATATCCAATCACAGTGGATCCTAAAGAGAGAAACTTCCTAAACAATTAGAACCTGAAGAATGCAAAAGACCTCATCACTAGCACCACTGTGAATAATGATACTGTGTGTGAGCTCACACACATAAACACACACACACACACACACACACATACACACATTAGGTTGGTTCTTTATTCTCTAAATATGGGTAAGTGATATGAAAGTTTCCTTCAATTAACTGGCTTAGTTATTTCTAACTCCTAATCTTCTTGTGGGCATTTCTCATCCATGCTGCTTTAGTTTACTAATTGAGATATTCACTGTCTTGTCTTGCCAAACTAAAAATAAACAGTTCCATAAAGCTATCACTACTAGTCTATGTACTGCTGTGGAACTTCAAATCACTGGCTTCTAATCATAAAGCAACATAAGGAAAGTCTGTATTGAAATCGGTCAATGCATGTGGTAATGTTGTAGTATAAAATTCCAGAATGAAAATACACCCACACCTCAATCAAATGGATAATCAGGGGGCCACGCTAAATGTGAAATAAGGTCCCTTCTGGTACTTCTAGTAACAACACCCCGTGGACTTGCTCCAAGGTCTTGCCTCACACTCAGTTCCAAACTGGTATACTGCAACACATGGATGGTCCGTCGAGGCCACTTTTTGCCTCCCCAGTCATACCACGTATTTTCCGGCCATGGAAAGCTGCACATGTCTCTGCGTTTTGCTGGGATGTTTTTTTCCCCCGCCCACCTCACCCCTCTCTGCCTCCCACCAACCCGTCACCCCTGCTCAATGTATACTGCTCCTTTAGGACCTGCTCAAAATTCCCCTCCTCTCTTTCCCCTCTCTCCTAAATTAACTGTTCTTTCTACAGTGACATCAGTATATGCTGTGTATGTATGTATCCTACTAAGATAGCATTCATCACACTTTGGTTATTGGTTTACTTGTCTGTCCCTTTTTGCCATCTTTGTCTCTCTATACCATGAACCCAGCTCAGTACATGGCACACAGGAAGTGGGCAGTGAATGTTTAATGAACGGATGTTCTTATATACTTGCCATAGGGGAAAGAAGGCTGCACTCTTTAAGTGAAGCTGAAGAATCTGCTCAAGTCTTATATGAGGAGGCAAAAACTTTCCAGACGTGAAAAAAAAGAGAGAAGAGTGTATGGAAGAGAATGGCTCTAAAGGTGTTGCCAGATGGAGATGCTCCTGCTGAAGGGGTCAGCTTGAAGAGAGCACTGTGGATTCTTTCACTGAGTAACCATCCCCAAGACAGAATCCTAGCTAGAGCAGGGGATATAGGTCGGGAGACCTAGGACTCTGAGATCCCCAGTAATCGGGTGACCAAAAAATGCATTGTTCAAAGCCAATACCCATTTGAGAGTGAAAAGGGGCATTATTAATAATTAATCATAAGTAATTATACCAAGACAAACAGTCATAACTGGGACTACCCTTTGTAAACTGGGGCTTATGGTTCACTTACACAAAGGGGCTGCCAGTCTCACCAGTAATTTTCAGAATGAGGAACCTAATTACTGATCTCCTAAATTTACTAGAGAAAAGAACTACTGTCTTATTGTAGTTCTCCTTCTAAAACAATTTAAAAGAATGCTCTACCAACAAATGTTGTTACACATCAACTTTTGTTTCTTGACTCCTTGCCCAACTTTTACTCTGTTTAAGAAACTACACATTTTATTTTCAATTACATAAAAACACGACGTATTTTTGCTTTCCTACCTTCTTTATATACCCCTTTCCTTCTATGTTGCCCTCTCACCTTGCAGGTTCTTTCTGACTTAGCAGGTTTTTTATAAAACCTTAACATTTTAGAACTGAGAAGGAATCTCAAATTTGTTTAATCAAATCCTCTCACATTATAGTAGGAAAAAAAAAAGGAGGGTCATAAAGAATTAGAAATCTTCTCAAAGGTTATTGTAAATGCTGTAAAGGCAGAGATGGGATTCGAAATATTTTGATTTAGGAACCTTATTTTATAACACTCTACAGGTAATGCAATAATGGGTTGAAAGAATTAATAAAAATCACTTAGTTATCCAAGGAAGTGATCAGAGAAGAATCCAAACCAATTCATTTAATATTTAACATAACTCTGAAAGACACTCTGTTAGGCACAGGTCAAACAAAGATACATAAATATGGCACAGTCTCTGTCCTAATAGGGAATTCAAAATGGCCAAAATAGAAGCTAAAAGGTGAAATATACCACAAGAAATGTACTAGGGAATAAAACTACTAAAGCATAGAAAAATAAGAAGTCAATTCCAGCTGGGTGTGAGAGCCTTGTGAAAGATAGCTGGGCCAGGCTTCCCCAAATGGTTTTCATTCAGTTCTTACTCAAAATATTGATGATCTCACTTAACCAAACTTATAGTTACCATATTTTACAAATTGGAATAAAAGCAATGGCAGTAAAGAAGAATTTCTTGGTTGTTATTAAAATAAGGCTGAAAGATGTATTCATAATAGCTAAAACCTGGAAACAACCTAAATGTCCATTAACTGCTAAATAGATAAACAAATCGTGGTATAGCCTTAAAATAGAATACTAGAAATAGTAGTAATAAAATAGTAATAAAAAGCTATTGTTACATATGACACCTAGGTGAATCTCAAAGACAGTAGTATGCTTAAAGAAGCCAGGTACCGAAGACGTATTTTATGATTTCATTTATGTGAAATTCTAGAAAAGTAAACAATAGTGTGACTGGTCAGTATTTCCAGGACCTGGAGGTAGGGGATGGGCATGAGGGAACTTTGGGGTTGATAGAAATGTTCTATATCATGGTTATGATGGTTCTGTAACTATGTACATTTGTCAAAACACACTTAATTGCAAACTCAAAATTGGTGATTTTTATTATATTTAAATTTACCTCAGTAGAGCTGACTTTAAAAAGGAGAAAATGTATTAGAATAGGAATATCCACCTTTTCCTCCAAGTTATCCACATCACCTGTGGCAACACATGGGCGTGTGGGCCAGGTCGATGTTTACTTGATGACAATTGAGAGTTAAAAGGAGGGAACAAGTACTGGGTAGGCCTCAAACACAGACTAAGCATACATTGAGGTTTAGTCTCTCCTTTTTTCTGATTATAATGCTGGCTGATTATATTTTCTGAAATGTCATTTACCATCCCATTTAAAAAATGGGATTGAAGAATTAACTTTACATTTCTAATCCTCAACTTTTCCGTATCATTTATTATTTTAAATCTTGCTATTTAGAAAAATCCATGTCACCGAGCAAAGATGATTAATGAGATTTTTTTTAAAGTACATTTAAAATTTTACTACTACATTAAAGGACTGAAAGTTTCTGACGATCCTAAAATTCACCAGTGAGTGTGGCACGGAAATGATGAAAGCCTCAAGTCTAACCTGAGGACAAGGACGTGGTGTTGCCAGTGATTTGAGACACCAATCCTGTCTGCCATGTTTCTATTCACCTTTTTACTAGTGACTGAAGTATTAGACACACAACCCTTTTGGTTAAAAGGTGTTTCCTTTTTAAAGTAAAATATAGAGAGCTTTGCAACAGTAGCATATTGGTGTAACAAAATGTATGAGACCATTTATAACATACTTACTAGCTGAGAGCCATTTTTGATGGAATTACAGAGAGAAGCAGCAGGGAGGTGCGGGGTGCTGTTGTGAGTTAAGATACATGATGTCCACTTGTCCCAATAATGGTGATATTATCTTTGATCACTTGGTTGATGTTATTGGTGTGCTGGAAAATGTTTAATAATTGATTTGGGGGGGGTATCCCTCATTTGCAGTGTTTACCAATTTTCATTGTAAATACTTCTACCAGGTCCTATTTTAATAATATGATTATTATCTATTATTCTTGTGCACTTCTTGGCTTCCTATTCCTACAAGATGTTCCAGTTTCATCTTGTACTGTCCTTTACCAGTCTTGGAATCAGCATTTGCTCAAGGAGCTCTTGTGCCTTTTGGTGGAGAATGGTATTTAGAAATCAAGATCTGTCACTAGGTGGTACTCATTGCTACTGACAAGTCTTGGCTTCTAGGTCACCTTAGTAGACAGAGCCAGTATATGAATATACATATGAATATATAAATATAAATATGAATATTTGTCTATACGTCTTTATATGAATATATACACACACATTCAAATTGATGTCTGTAATTCCAATCCAATAACATAGATAGAACCTAGTCTTCCCTCTTTCCCTAAGTGTAACATTATTCCTCAACAGTGAGAAACTTGGAATCCATTCTTTAACATACTCATTTTCTCAAACTTAGTATACACAGAAGTGCTTTCTAAGTTGCTAATCTACTATGGAAATCAAATCTATGAGTAACTAGAATTAAATATTTCCTTATAGTTTTTTGTTTTGCTTTTTTAAAAATTGAACTATAGTTGATTTACAATATTGTGTTAGTTCAGGTGTACAGCCAAGTGATTCAGATTCTTTTCCATTGTAGGTTATTACAAGATATTGAATATAGTTCCCTGTGCTATACAGTAAATCCTTGTTTTTATCTGTTTTATATGTAGCAGTATCTATCTATTAATGCTTTTTTTTAAAAGCATACACACCATTTTTTCACTTGATTCTCTTTGTGTTCTGGGAAAACCACATCTTAAGAGGCAATGGAGGGACTTCCCTGGTGGCACAGTGGTTAAGAATCTGCCTGCCAATGCAGGGGACATGGGTTCGATCCCTGGTCCGGGAAGATCCCACATGCCACAGAGCAACTAAGCCCATGCACCACAACTACTGAGCCCGTGCGCCACAACTACTGAAGTCCGTGCACCACAACTACTGAGCCCACGTGCTGCAACTACTGAAGCCCGCATGCCTAGAGCCTGTGCTCCACAACAAGAGAAGCCATTGCATTGAGAAGCCTGCGCACCGCAACAAAGAGTAGCCCTCGCTCGCCACAACTAGAGAAAGCCCACACACAGCAACGAAGACCCAACGCAGCCAAAATAATAATAATAATAATAAATTAAAAAATAAAAATAAAAAAAAGAGGCAATGGGGTACAGTAGAAAACTCACAGAGCTAGAGGATCCAAGTATAGTATCTACCTCCTTGTTACCTATGTGATCATGAACAAGTAACTTAATTCTTTTAATCCAGGGGTTCTTCCTGAAAATAGGGCAGGAAAAAAGCCTACTTTAAGGGTTAATAATTTTAGTAACCTATTATTTACTAACGTTTAGCATAAGCTAAGCTCTTTACATGTATTCTTTTATTTAATCTCAAACAACCCTAAGAGGTAGGTTCTCTTATTATCCTCACTTTATAAATGAGGAAACTGAGGTCTAGAGAGGGTGTACAATTTGTTCAAAGTCCCCCAGTTATTAAGGGACATAGCCAGGAAATTCAGGCCTACCTGAATCTAAAGTCCATAGTATGAATCTCTATGCTTCAATATCTTACTCTGTCAGGGATGCAGAGAAATGAGATAAAGGATAACAAGAGTCTTATTTCAATTATCCATGTGTGTGTGTGTGTGTGTGTGTGTGTGTGTGTGTGTCATTTACTACCCATATTATCCATCTTGATAGCCAATCCCAAGCTAGTCCTCCTTCTCCTTTCCCATTTGTCCCATATGTTATTGGAACACTTCCTCCTACAATGACACCATCAATTAGTTGTATCCTCCTTAAAGAAATATATTGACTTTTGCAAAAACATTAAAAGGCACATAAATACATCTCCTGCCTCAAGCTTATCACAGACTCCTAGGAAAGATAAGACGTACACATCTTAATTGGAATGTAAGTGCCTGAAGAATAGAGACCTTTGTTTTGCTCATTAATTTATTCCAAGAGCCTGGAATGGTGCGTGGAATACAGTTGTGCAGTCAACAAATATTTGATGAATGAATGAACGCGTGAATGAATGAATGAACAACTATTAAGGGACAGAAAATACTAAGTATCCTTACAGGTTTAAGGATCCTCCTACCTACTGATTAGAAGAAGAGAATGGGATAAAATAATCCCTATTTTGGCCAATAATTTAATTTAGTTTTATTATTGTTATTGATAATAACAACAAAATAAAAACAAAGTAAAATCAGTAGACAGAATGATATCTTCCATGTTTGAGAAGAACCAAAATCCTGTACCTGTTTACTATTAACAAGGACTATGTTCTCATATTTGAGCAAATGTAGAAATACAGGGATGGAACAAATAGGGAAAGGAAAATACAAGAGGGCTAGGATTCAGTAATCCCTACTTCCTCAAGCATGCAAAAAACTTCATGGCATTATACAGATTTCCTAGAGGAAATTATTTCTATTTTCTTCCCTGCAAAGTATATCAGAATTTTAAGTACAATGTTGAAAGTTGAGTTATCAGATCAGAGCGTGAGTCACTTCTAGGAAAGGAAGCAGAAACAAAGGAGGTCAACTTCTTTCAAAGGAATAAACACAAAAGAAAGGAAATAATTCACAGAAAATTTCCTAAAAATATTTTTCCCTCCAAAAATGTTCTCTTATAGTATCTCCAAAATAATTTGAAAACTCTAACCTTCAAGGCCAAGGAGGTGTGCTAGACTCTATATTGCCAGCTTCTATTACACCTTCTGAATAACTCACATTTACTTAAGACAAAAACCACAGACTTTTACCATCTCATCATCTTCCAGTGTCTGTGCTTTCTATTTTACAAAGCACAGTCAGATGCATTGACCTCTTTATTCTTCATAATAATTCTGTAAGGCAGGGAGATGGAGCAGATATCCTTGTTTGACAGATGAAGTTACTCAAGCTCAGAGAATTAAGAGATTTGCTCAACACCGCACAGCTACTAGTAAGTTTGGTGTCCTTTCCATTCCACGGCATTGCCTTACATGAGGAGTTTAGTAAAATTCTATTGCTCATCCAATTCAACAAATACTTAAACACCAATTTGTGCCAGGCACAAAAGTGTGGGGATGCATCAGTATACAAGATACAGACCATGACCTTCCCCTCGAAGAGTTCATGGTCTAGTGAAGAAAATAGACAAGAAAAAACAACTAAAATAGTAAGGTAAATAATAAAATGGAGCTAAATTCCTGCTATCATACAGTGGATAGGACAGGAGTTGGGGAGTTGCTAGGCACAGTGAGGGAGGATTTCAGGAAGCTTAAAATATTAGAGGCTTAAAATGAGTAGTAATTAGCCATATAAAGAAAGAGAGGAATATTGTTACAAGTGAAGTGGACAACTGGTGCAAAGGCCCAGGAAAGAGAGAGAATCAGGTGCCTTTGGAAAACTGCAAACAGTTTTGGCACGAGTGGAGGGTGGAATATATGTGTTGTGGGGTAGAAGCGAGCAGTTGGTGGAGGGGAGACTGAAGAAAGATGAGACTGGAGATGTAGGCAGGAGCCAGAACATGAAGCTATTTTTAAGGACTTCATCCTCAGGGAAATAGGGAGCCAATGTAGGGTTTTAAGCAGGGGAGTGTTGTGATCACACTCGAGCTTTAGAAAGATCACTCTGGCTGCAGTGTGGGGAACAGATGGGGAAGGGACAACATTAGAAGCAGGGAGAGCACTTATTACTACAGCAATAGCAAGAGCAATTTTGGTAATTGTTTCTTAGATATAGTAGATATCATAGATAGATACTGAGACTGAATAGCCATCAAGTGCACATTTCAGGATTTTCAGCCTTGAAATTTCTTAAGTAGCTCAGAGGTCTCAGATGCATTAAGCGCTTGTCTTGATCAAAGTTCCTGGGAGAATGTTAGGCCCTCCTATATTCTATTTTACAATACCATGGGCCCAATTCTAAAGACTAAAGAATAAGAACAAGCATGCTTTTGCATGAAATAAATTAGACCATGATTTTGCCTTTGCATCTTCATATTGTCAAAATATTCATATTTCCATCTCTGACTTTTCTGTGTAAACTAATCACATGGGTCCACTCTTGCCTTTCCTCTCTGAAAAATATCAGTTTACCTACATATTCCCAATAATTAATTAATCCTTCTGATGAGTAACTTCAAATTAGATATCAGTAGGATCAATATGTATTATAATGGCATTTCTGTAACCTCTCAATGGATTTGCATCACTGTCAAATTGTAGTACAATTGACTGAAAGAGTTTATATTCTATTATTAAAATGTTTTGGAATTAATGTCTAGGATCCATTTTTAAATGGGGAACATGTTGATTACTTTGTGGCTATTAAATTTATTCAGAAATATGCTATAATAGCAAGAGTTACAATTATTAAATACCTGTCATAATGTCTCATTTCTCAAGCATAACAGAGTAATGCTTCATTTATCTGGAATGTTGGGAGATGAGCCATTCCACGAGAGAGAATTTTCCAGGTATTAGACCCATACAAATCTGACCATTTGCAGTAGAAATGTCTAAAATATATTACATCTCTGCTTCCTTAAGGAAACTACACCAAACATAACAAACTCTTCATAATCAAGGTTCATAATGCCTGCTTGCAGCTGCATTCCCTTTGCTAGGAAGCTCCTGGGAATCACTGCTCATTGTTGTATCTTCAGGTATCTACCATAGTGACTGGAAAAAGCAGACACTCAATACGATTTGTTGCATGGAAAGTCTCAGGTGCTATTCTAACAAAACAGAAAGCATACAGAAGCACTAATCTGCTTCTTATAATTTTTTTTTTTTATTGATTGGTTTGCTATGATTTGCTGCCATGTTTTTTGTTTTGTTATGTTTCAAATTTTTTTTTAATATATAAAACTGATGCTTAGAATAGTTCCACTGATCCTACACAGAAAAGTGCAAGGGCTTT
Organism: Eubalaena glacialis; assembly: GCF_028564815.1. Lineage (NCBI taxonomy): Eukaryota > Metazoa > Chordata > Mammalia > Artiodactyla > Balaenidae > Eubalaena > Eubalaena glacialis. The sequence goes on from NC_083718.1 coordinate 28,977,559, forward strand.
GTGATAGTTATTTGCTTCTTAAAAGTACTTTTAAATTTATATATCAGTTTATGGCTATGTGTCAAATGGCTGAATTTACCAGAAGTCTACGTCTGAGGAAGTAGGGAAGTTCTGTAAGAAAGACAGCAGGGTTTTCATTGTTCTAACGTGATGGCCTTTGGTCAACCACCCAGTATGTTTGTACACAGAAATTAGGATTGTGATCTGCTGACTGACCTTGGCTTGATAACAAAAACACAGTTCATTTTTAAAGCTTGATTAAGATCTCTATAACCTCTCCATTGTTGCACAAAACTCTGGGGCTGAAAAATACTACGCTTATAGAAGAAAAAAACTGACCCGAGGCCAAGTTTTCAGATTCTTACTCCAGTATAATTCTCACTCTTCTAAATAAGAAAATCATTGTTCTTGTCACAGTAATTAGGTCATTTTCCTCATCAAAACATTTTTCCTTTTAGTCATTTCATGATTTAATGTTATTTCTATTTGGCTTGTTAACACTTGCTTGTAACTATTTTTATCTACATCCTTAACTGTTTCCTCTGCTTCAGGAACTTAAAGTGTTTGTTGGATTTTCTTCTTCCTCAAGCCATTTCTAAGCCATCATCCTCATCATTCTTATAGCTGCAGAACTGTCCTTTCTATTCCAAAGAACCTGCTTTTACCTTTATTCTAAATCTATTTATATTCAAATTCATTTCTAGGAGGCAGCCTGTCTTGAGCCTACCCAAACCAGCAGAATTTGTGCCCTAAGAAAAGGAACATGAGCAACTAAAATCCTAAACTACGTCTAAAAATAATGTCATACTTTTGGCCTTTATCCCTTAGTACATAAACTTGACTGCCAGCAGGGCTGGGTTGGTCATTCTTTGTACACAAGGAGGTAGGGATTAAGGGTGCATACTTGGGTGTCAGCCAGACTGGGCATCAGAGTCTCCATACCTCCACTTACTAGCTGTGTACCCTAAGTGAGTTACTTACCCTATCACTCAGTTTTCTCAAATGTGAAATGGGGTTAGTAACAGTACCTCTTCTTATAAGACTAGCATGATATTGTATGTAAAATACACTTAGTATAGTACTGACACATTGTAAGTGTTCAAAAATATCAATTAGTGCCATTATTATTATCATTATTATTTCTTAAAAGATGACTACTCAAAGTGTAACAATCAATATAACTACCTCGAAGACAAAACACCTTGAGGAAAGAATAAAGAATTTCCTCAGTTTACTGATAAAATCTACATAGGGGGAGGTGGTATTGCACAGTGGATGTGAGCTTGGGCTTTGGACACACACAGTCCAGATTTGAACCCTGGCTCCACTATGTACTAGTTGTGTGACACCAGAGTGGAACTTCAGCCTAAGGCTTATTTTATCATTTAATAAAATGATATTATTAGAATATGTGAGATAGTCTACATAAAGCAACCAGCAATCTCCAGCCCAGATCATCATTTGAAAGGTGCCTAAATTCAACTAATGGACTGGCATCTAATTATTTGTCAAATTTACTTTCCATAGCTCTTAACATGTAAAGGTAAACATGGGACAGTAAGATATGGAAGAACTTATTGTAATTTGCTGCTGGTACAGCTAACTCTTCAGCTGCTTTCTCTAGCCTCCTCCTCCCCTCAAAGTGACAGTTCCTCAGAAAAAAATTAACCAAAGTTAGTCCTGGCTACCAGCTTTAAATTAAAAAGCTGACATGATTTTCTTATTTGTACAGAATGATTCCAATTATTGTAGAAATAGACGTTAGGGTTTATGACTGCATCTACAGTGGGCATTGTGGGAAAGCCAGGAAAACTGAGGAACAAAAGGTCTAGGGTTACAGTGGCTTGTACGGCAGCCACTGGCCACATGTGGCTACTGAGTACTTGAAATGTGGCTAGTTTGAAGAGAGACATGCCTCAAGTCTGGACTGCTGTGAAGAATTAGAAAAAAAAGTAAAATATATCTAATTAATTTATATCGATTACATGTTGAAAAGATACTATTTTCTACATATTGGGTTAAGTATACTATGTTGTTAAAATTAATTTCACTTGTTTTTTTAAAAATATGGTTATCTGGAAATTTTAAATTGAATATGTGGTTTGCATTTTGTGGCTCCCATATTTCTACTGGACAGTGCTGATTTGAGCATAACTCCTTTTCTCCTTCCCTAAAGCAGAGCATCATTTTTAATCTTGATGTTCCATAAATCAAAATAACCATGTTGCCAAACACTGCTAACTCTAAATGTCTCACGAAGATATAAAATCTCATAATTCTTATAAAAAGGCCAAAACTATTAAAATAACATTTTCTTATCTTGATAAACTTCTCATTTGCATCAGCCAGTCACCATTACTTGAAAAGGAGAAACAAAGAATTCTAATAGAAAACTAAGAAAAGCTAAAGCTGAAGTAGTCACCATATTATACAAATGTAAGCAATACAAGCTTTTTTTTTTTTTGTAAATCAGATTTGGTTTGAAGCAACTCCCAAAATACATATTCATATTTAAAATTAAATTATAAAGCATATTAAAAAAATATTCCATACAGCCAAGCTGGCAAATTATAGAAAAATGTCCAGTTATATACATGGATTATAGGCACCTAATAAGTTAATGTGCATATAGTTGGAAAATATTTATCATTTAATAGTCTCTCTATAATTGTTAAATGGGAAATAGCAGATTCTCTACGATCCGCCCTCCCACAGATTTCTTTCCTGAATCTTCAGCAATCATCCTTATATCATTCACTCTTTGTTTCTAGTAAGAAACTAACAGTTTCAAAGTCTATCAAGAGTATTAGTTAGTCAATCAATCTGTCAACCAGTTTTTAATAAACTATCCTACTGCCTGGTGAGTTAATCTGTTGCCTTTGTAGTTTTTACTTATTGCAAAACATTATCTCCATTTCATGAAATACAAATAAGCTGCTGAATGGTTTCAAACCTCTAGAAACATTGGTGGAATTTATTTGTTGAGAGAAATATAATTCAAGGATCCGGAAAGGAGAATGAGTGGGAAAGCCAGGACCACACATAGTAAGCCCTCATGAGAATCACAATTCCAGTCATCATTATCATTACAAAGTCGTTCTTTATAGAAAATCTCACTTGAAATATTTATAAATTATAGGCAGCTCCAAGTGTATTTATAGAAACATTAACACATTATGAGTGCTAAACTTCTTAATTTCTAGAGCTTACTGCCCATGAGTTGCTGCATTTCTTCAGAATACAGGAAAGGATACACACAGAATGGAGGAATATCAGTATGCCAAGAATGGAAGGAGAATGAAATCTACTGCAGAGTTTGACTTAGGGTCCCATACTTTAAATCTGTGCCAATAATCCCTAGCAGAAGATTGTTTAAAATAATTTATACCCAAAAGTACCCATAATGTTTTATTCTATAAAATCTTATTCTAAGAGTCAAGCTTTGAAAGGTACATAAATTCAATTAGCTGACTGGCATCAAGTTATTTAATTGTCAAATTTACTTTCCAGAACTGTTAACATACAAAGGCAAAGTTGGAACAGCGGATATGGAAGAACTTGCTGCAATTGTCACTCTGGCACAGCTAATTGTTCAAGTAACGGTCAAAGATGTTCCCCCTCTCTCACTTCCATTTCAGAGCACTGATTACACCTAAAGTGAAAGTTACTTACCTCCCTGCTCTCTTTGTGAATGAAAGTAAAGTGGGAGGTGGGGGCAGAGACTGAAGTTCCAGAGGCACAGATGAGATAGGAAAACAAATAATTCCCACGTGATAATTCTCAGTTGTCCTACCACAAAATAATTTAAATTATTTTGTGTATTCCCCAAAACCTGATTCTTGGGAGATATGTAGAGATTTAACAGAAAAGTTTCCCTAAGTCATAAAAATTTGACTGAAATACTGAAAACTAAATTTCTTTCTAAAGAAAGTCATACTGTGTGTTAGCATATTAAAATCTCTGAGAAGCCCTACTGTCAAGAACCCTATTTAATTCGACTTTCCAAAAGGAATATTTTGGAAAATATTCACCCACCACCATCAGAGGCAGATAGTACAATGGATAAAACCTTATTCTGGAGCCTAACTGCCTAGGCTTGAATCCCAACTTCACCACTTGGTGGTGCTGTGACCTTGGTCAAGGTATTAATCTGCAGACACCTCGGTTTTCTTATCTGTAAAATGGGGCTCATGGCAGCATCCACCTGGAAGGGTTGCATGGAGATTGAGTTCATGTGAGTAATGTGCTCATCATGGAGTAAGCAGTGTGTCCAGGGAGCTATATTTACCACCACCCCCAGGAGGAGTGTTCCAAGAAGCAGTAATTTTTGTTTGTAAGCTAAACCTCTTTGCTTTTTTGTTTCAAGAACCAATAACCATGTGCCCGAGTCCAAAAAGAAAATTATTTTCCCCTTCAGCAACAGGTTGTGTGAGATTTCTACAGAAAGATTTTAATGTGATTATTCAGATTAGTCATATTATCAATGAGTACAAAGGAGTAGTATGTGGAATGCAGGGAAAAGCACTAGACCAGGAGCAAGGAGATGGTGATTCTAGGTTAACTTCCACTAAATGACTGTTGACCTTGGGCACGTCACTAAACTTCTCTGCATCTCAGTTCTCACATATTATAATGAGTATTGGCCTACATGGGAGTTTCATTAATTCATTCATTTAAGATGATCTTCAGTTCAGGACAGTTTATAAATCTAAATACACTGTTTTCTAGATTTTACACACAGACACACACACACACACAAAAAGTATGTAGTTACATAAGCCTTGTCCACTAGGTTGTAGGATAACTATAAAGAAGAATCATGCTCTCTTCATTTAAAAATTTTACAGTGCCTAAATGTTCCCTCTACAGCTGGAATAGAACATGCACTCAATAAATGTTGAATGAATGCCTCTTTAACAGCAATCAACCCTTATCCCTTCATTCAAAAAAAGTTCAAGACCCCTATGATGTAAGACACTATGCTGGGTAAAACTAAGTTTACATATTTCTGGAAAGCTATTAGTTTTACCTATAAAGAGCTTGCAATTTAATTTGCAGTATGAGTATCAGATGATGACACTAATTTTTGCAGTTTCTGTTCACTACCTTTCAATTTGAATCTCATAATTCAAGTGAGTTTCATGGTATTATTTTATACAGCAGCACCATGCTATGAACATTACTATAAAAAGGTGTTTAGTAACTATGATAGAAGAGATGGCAAAATCAGTATATTACAGTGAAAGCAAGTATGTTCTAATCAATTTTATGTAAAATTTTAGATTAATAAGAATATCTATTAGATGAAAACGTCTTGACGAGTTGGGGGAAAAAAAGCATGTTTTAGAGCTGATTTTTAAAAATCAGGTTATCAATTTCCTTTTATTAGAAGACATAACTATTTTCCCTTCAAATGTATAGTTGTATGTAGCCTCATCCAGTCTTTAAAGTGACCAAAAGTGTTGATCTCTACAAACAATATAAGCGTAAATAAACATCTTCTATAACTGCTAATTAAATTTCAGTTCTCCTCTTTACAGACAAAAGCATGCCATGGATCATAGACATTTTCTCTAAAATCAGAATGTCCCAAGGCACCCTGCCCTAATCGAATGTAATCTATTTGATCTAGGCTGCTCTGAGATGGGGAATGTGAATACGGTGCTCATTGAATTTACTCTGAGTATTTAATCTTTGTGAGAAGAATGCAGAAACTCTTGTGAATAAATTATTGTATCTTTAGAATCCCAAAATAATTGTGCATTTTCATTGTTTTTTCTAGTGATTGCTTAATAACAGTTCCTCCTCTATTGGCATCTTTTTATCAGTAATGTAACATAGGAACTTCTCAAGGACAAGAGTGGAAGACAAGGGCCCACATAAATGGCATGCATGATGTGACCAGACAGATGATTAGCAAGATGTCTTTAGTTTGCAGAGAGAAGGTTTCATATTCATAGGTCTAAGAAAATGTTTTAAAAGTCCTACCCTTCTTAGCCCCGCTGTAAACTGTTCCTATTGTAAATGATACTAAATTTGCAGGTGTCTGCCTAAAGGCAGGTCACTGAAAGTCAATGAAAATCAGGGCAATCTCAGCAAGAGAAATTAACCTGAAGATCATGGCAGGTAAACATATATTTCAGAGAGCATTATTCCAACTGAAACAATCAAACCGGACTTCAAAAAATGAACAGAGACTTAAAACAACAAAAGCAACCAACGGCATCTATTTTAACATTGCAAATTTCTTAGATATTACAGATGTCACCCAACAGTGCGTGCATTTGCTTCCCATATGTGAACAAAACTGAGGCATCACAAGATAAATTTGAATGGAATGTTAATCTTCACTTTAAATTTTTTTTCTTTTCCTAGCTGACGACACAATTTTAGTATTATCATAACGGAGCTTCTGGCTGGAGAAAATTAAATTAATGGATGGATAAAAAAAGCTTAGAAACTTAAAAAAAATAAACAACTTTCAAATATCTATACTTGATGGTGTCAAGAGCCAAGATGAATGTATTTCAATTGCAACTTCCAAACTAAACTCACAAATTACTACCATTATGCTAAGTGTTAGCTACCCCACTGTGCAGTTTTGCTTTGTGAATTTTTACCTTCCTCTATGAACACTTTTAGCCACTGATCGCACAGCCTTTCAATGTTTTCTGCCTTTTCCTTTAAATAAACTGGCTCTGGCTCCTTCCATCTGGTTCCCCTTCCGTCAGCAACCCTGCACCTGTTCACACCTCCTCTCCTGTTGGATTCCACTGAACATTTCCTCCTCTGCCAGGGCTATTCTGGCACTCGCAACCTTTCTGTCATTCAATCCATCTGTCAGAAGTGAACTTTGTTTACCGCAAGCTTCTGCTTTCTTCTTCAAGAAGCAAAGCCCCTCAAGGTCATTGTCAAATGAACTGTCGGTATGGATTTAAATCCTCTACCGCTAACCAGCAGAAGATGAAGTTCTGTTGTGTAATGTACTTGTGAAAATTACTTTTGGGTTCGGGAAGACAATAATTTGGAGTCAAAGTAGTAAGACATAGTGTTTTAATGATCATTTGTAAAACCAGACAGCTGATATGTATTCCCTTCATGTGTGTCTGCACTTCTTATTATATCAAGTATGAACTATGTATAAGAAGCAAAATAAAAGTTTTAAAGTGAAATCAAAATATCATAAACAAGTTTACACTATGTAAAAATTGCTTCATACTATATAGCATTAACTTGAGGAATAAATATTTTCACTAATGAATTAGCCAAGGGAAAGAGTATTCCAATTAAGAAATTTTACACTGAAATGCTTAAAATGTACAAATATGTACCACTTCAATTATAAGCTATATATTAACACACAGCTCCACTAGTGCTTTGAAAACCTTAACCCATGATATACAAATCAATTCATGTATATTTTAAATTCCATCATTTAAAAAATAAACAATTCTGCTTAAATAATACTCAGATATATGTTGCCAAACAAACACATCATCTATCTAAAGAAATGCAGTTGTATCAATAGGCCAGTTTTGTGAAAGAAATAAACTCATAGGAATTAGGGGAAAACGATACTCTCAATTAAATTTACTCTGTGTCATCTACAGCTATCAAGTACTTGCCCTACCTTCATAAATTGAACATGAAATTACTTTATGTTGAATTATTCACCACTATTTTAGACAACTATATTCTTTAGGAAAAAGGCAAAGCAATGACTCGACTCAAATTTCTTATAAGAAAAAGGAAGATCACTTTTTAGGAGAAAATATATTTTAACCAAAGCACTGTTACAAATGTAAAGCTAAAAGGCACTTTGTTCACAATGTTGCTTTTATAATTCGGAAGAATTACCCCAAGATTTAATCTTACTGCATGTGCTTTTATGAAGTAAAACTAATCAAGTCTGTAAACTTTTCTATATTATTTTTAGAAAAGATAATTAAACATTTTTTCACTGCCACATAATTGAAAACAGGTTTTATTAATAAAATGAGTCTAAAAACACACAATTTAAAATTTGAATCTTAGGTTTGGACTGATTAAATGTAATTTATTAAAAAAGACTTTGTCAGAGAAATTTTTCAGATGCGTTTTAAGAATATTGTAATACTAAATATAAAAGTAAAAACAAAAACCAAAAAATGATAGCTTAAAATCCAAGTACAAAGACATTATTTTTTAGCTCTAATTTCAATTTTATTACTAATCTCCAAAATACTCTATATCCTATAAATCACTCTTAGGTAATATATATAATATAATTTAATATATGGATTTTGAACACAAAATATGAATTCTAAGAGGTGCTTTCTCTTTCATCTTCCTAAAACGTAATTTCTAAATAATTCCATTTTATGTGGAAAAAAATTCAAAAATAGTTTCTAATTTACCCAGCAAGTTTGTTAACACTGTTCCGGGTATTTTTTCCCTTTAGTGTAATCTGTGCTTTGACGGTAGTTTGGTTACCTGGATCCCTGCTTCTGAATAGCATGGAAAGAATACTGCTAATTTGATCACTTCTACGGTCTGATTTGCTATATAAAAGAAAGAAGTATTAGCAAAATGCTAGTTTAATAGAGGCTGCTTAAATTACTGAGAAGGAACTCTTCATTTTTAGCAAATTGCGTTTGAAAAACGCACTAGTAGGCTTGTTTTGGAAAATCTGTATAATAAGAACATAAATAAAAGCCACTCAGTTTAACATCACTGATAGTCACACACAGATGCATGAATGTGCACACACACACACACACTTTTCCCCTCCATAAATACGTAAGAAAAAGAACAGGGAAATAATACCACGATTACTTTTACAGATGAGCTAATTTAAGGAATTCAAAGACTACTGTTAATGTTAATTTGCTTAATGTATAACATGCTTATTTTATCTCTTAAATAGAAAACACTAGGAAAAAGTTTTAGATAGTTTGCTACCAACACGGGAAACACAAATGTTACAGAAAAAAATAAAGAGGCATTGAAGCAATGTTGCCGGGTTGCACTAGAGAACGGGAAAGCCGTTTCTAAGGGCACTGCCAGGTAAAGACCAAGAGCTGATGTCGTTCACATTCTTTAACATCAGTTTTCCTAAAACAGCATAGGGATGTAGGATGGAAGGTAAAATATTTAAACTCCTTAATAAAGAACTGACCTTAATTTATCTACATTCTGAATGAGACTAATAGTTCTGCTTTTCTAAGAACTGAAAATGATGAAAATACTATTATTTTCCTCTGGTTTATTGATTTTTCTGCCTATATATTCATGAAGTCTTTTAATACCAGAGGATATTCATTCTTCCACCCCCTTCCTCAATTACCTTAAGGCAAGACCTTCTTTCAGATGTGGAAATATTTGCAGGACTGCAGGACAAAGAACTGAGACATTTTCATAGAGTTGATCAAGGGGGAAAAACGGATTTGCAAGATTCTGTTAAAGAGTAAGAAGAGACTAAATGACAACTTTAAATCTGCCACAATCATTTACTAATGTGCTGCTATATCAAATAAGTCTAATTTTTTGACAGCACCAAATTAGATTTATTGCAGAAACTGCTGCATAAATAGCATATGGCTATGTTATACCACCTATTTCAAATCCTGGTAATGTTTCCCTTCCCCCTTCAAAATGAATAAATTGAGCCAAGCTACAAACCTTCTGCGAAAAAAGAAATATACTAGTTCAAAAACAGATGTAGGCGATCTGGATTTCTTTGTTAAAGTAATAGTTTTAGCATGAATGTCCCACCTCTACATTTAAAAAACCATGACTCCTTAATAAGTTATTGAATTTAGTAAGTCAGTTTTCTCTTCCATTTCTTTCAGAATGACTTAATTTGATTTTTGTTTTAAGGTTTTAGGTTCTGAATTATGCTTACATTTTGATGTTCAATCCACAGTTACACGGGGGAAAAAAGAAGGGCAAGTGGCTCTGAATCAAGCATGGCTTAAATCAGGTTATGAGAAATTATTAAGCACAAATGCATGTATCGTATGGCTGCTTTTGGTTTTCATTTGTGAAAGACGTGGTAGAAATCATATCAAAAAGTCTTCGCTAATTTTAACTATAGCTTTGATATTGCAAACTCTTTGATGCATAAAATATATAAAGTGATCATTCCATGTGCCACACTATACACATTAGGACGGCAGAAACGTACAAACTGCAAAAATCAAAGTTCCATGAAAACTGGGATTGAAAACTCACACGACAATTCCGAGATGGACAATTCTTCCTTTCTCAGTCTCTACCCTGATACCCACCCTACCCCCAACTGTGATGCAATTCAACTCAATTTTTCTTTTTGAACAAAAGTTTCAGTTCTTCCTTAGATGGGAAAGACATTACAAGGTCTTATCTCAGACCAATGGGCACACCACTGCAAACATCATGGCACTCGGCTACCCCGCAGACTCCCTCTCTGTGGTCAGTCTTCCCAGCTGCCCTATCTGTTACTGTCTGATTAGTTCTGCTAAGGAGCCCCTCCCCTGCCAGCTTTCGGTGCCATCTGTTCTACACAAGATGGCTGCTGCCCAGCAACCTAACACTGCCCTCCTACCTGGCACCCGGCTACCATCCTTACCCCAAAGTGCTAACACAGGTTCTCACTGCTGGCAGAGTCCGGATTTCATTACTACTACTTTGACAAGTGCAGGGTTGTTTGTAATTTCTCTTTTATCCTGATTTTGATGGTACAACCACCTCCCACTGATTCAGTTTGCTTCAGTTTTGTTGCTCACAGATTTTACTCTCCACATTAATCTCCCTCTGGCATGTTACTGCATCTGTTCCCTTTTTTATTATTAATTTTCAAATTCCCACCATTTTTGACAAAAAGGAGGTAATCTACACTCTGTTTCTGCCCATTTCATTTTCTTTAATTTGGAAGATAAGTATGAAAGCATGCCAAAGAAGTTAATTCTCCGTTAACAGTTTATTTTCTGGCATCCCTAAGCCTTTGTATATGAAAAACAGATAGGAATAAATGTTGACTGAATCACAACAACATAGTCGGAACCATTCCTGAATTTAATGAAAAGCAAACATATGAAACAGCATTTTTAAAGTTTATTAGTTATATGAGTTGTCTCATGCTGTCATTCTTCCACTTTTAACAGATAATTCTTTGTGGAAATTAGTCTGAGTGCAGGATCTGAGTTTGGGTACATCTATAGTTCTGACATGGGCTCTATTTTCACTGTAGATTAATTTTATTATTCCTTAATATAATTATCATCTTTCTTCAACCCAAACATTGATGATTAATTCACTTGCAGATGATTGCGAATAAATGCCTTATTTCAGAAATAGGCTAAGAATAGAGAATTGCCATCAGTGCAACAAAGCAGAGCTTAAAGAGCCCCTAGGTTGTGGAGCTGCTTCCATTAGGTCTTGTTTAACAAACAGTTAATATCAGGAATGGCAAGATGGTTTTTCCTCTAAAGACAAAGAGGACTACTTAAGATTTAGAAAATAGGAAGTCATATATTTAACAATATATGTGTCCCTCTTTGTGTCCCTAATTTGTCGTCACCACCACCACCACCTTGCAAAAAAGGACTTGAGTAATTTGATCACTGTCCTAACATTTTCTAGATTGAGCAACACATTGTGACTGATAATTAATTTTACATGAATTCATATTAATAGCATAGGAGTCCCTGAATAGATGAGCAACACCTCAGATTTACAGAAACCTGAATGAGTTTAAATGATTTTCATACTCACATATATCCTCATAAAATCACAGTAGAGTTCTGTAGGAAATAAAGTACAGTAGGAGATTTTTCCCAAGGTGGCAGAAGATAATCATAAACAGACCTATGCCCAGCCAGGTGAACCACACTTCAGATCTGCTATTGGAAGACCAGAAAATCTTGAACACTGCTAAAACCTACTTATAAGGCCCCATCTTGAACACTCCCTACATCTATCTCTTGCATATATTCCAGTAGTGACTTGTTACTTTATTTTATATAATTCTTTTGTGGGTACAGTTATATTTATAACTACTCCCTCAACACAGGGTGCATTCTTTTGGTAAATCCCTTGGTCAACAATAGGCTTCTTGGAGGTAGTCACACATAGGTGTCAGAGGGATAAGTTACAAAGACACTGGTACCCTCCCTGCAGGAATTCCTTTGACACTCTCCCTGTGCCCCACCCTCCCTATCGCTTGGTCAGGGCAGGGGATGCTCAGCCCTCCCACAGGTGACCTGCGCTTGCTGGGGAGAGGCCACACAGACCCAAGGTGAAGCAGTCTTTGCTCAGCTGGTCATCGGCTTTACAGGCTGCTTCCAAACATTTTCTGACCTCTCTTGTACCCACTCTGAGTTCCTGAGTTCAGGGAACTGTCTCCTCTGCTTGTCCAATCTAATAGAGTAGTAGCTTAATAAAAGTTTGTTTACTTCAATTGGGCCCTGGTCCTCCATGAGACATGGCCCGAGACTGGCACTGAGGAGACTGGATATACTCCAAGCCTCCTCTTTTCTCAGCATCCTTAAAACGAGCTTTGATTCCAGGATTTACCAACCAATGAATCACTCTACGATCTACTTGTGGGTATCAGGGAGACATTAAATTACAAGTGAGTAATGCCTAATACTAAGTTGATGATCTTTTATACTTCTTTTAGCTTAAATTAGTATTAGAGAGCAGAGCTTTCCTGCAGAAAATTATTCAGACTTAGGGCTGCTAGGATAACAATTCTGCTCTTGCTTTTTTTCTCCTATTTTCATTGAACTTGATGTTCATTGTTTTGAATCAGGCAAGTGGTGTGGACAATGCCTTCTCAGTTTCCTCTGGGCTTCTTCAGAAAATGAATTGGCAGCCACCACCACCATGCTCCAGGCTGTGGGCCTGTGAGGCAGGGAGAAGAGTACATCCCCAGCGTGGATTTTCATTGCACACACATTCGGGCTTCACAGACTGAGAGAAGCAAGCCAGGGAACGTTAAGCAGAACCTTCAGAGACACATTCCCTGGCAGCCGCTGACTCTAACCTCTCCTGCCCCGGGCCACACTGAGACCAGGGTTCTTAGCCCATCAAACAGGTGGAGCAGAGTGGGCTTGGGCAACGTGGTGCCCACCAGAGCAAAATGAAATGCCTTGTCTTTCCTGGCTCTCTGACAGCCTGTTCCCTCTGATACTGGGTGGGGGAAGGAAAAGAGGACGCAATTTAAAACAGTACCAAGGCTGTCTATTTCAAGACTTGAAGATGTTGGTTGCACATATATCCATTTAAAATTATTTTTGACACATTCTCTGCTTAATTTATTCATGAAAGGAGTATAAGAAAAAAATGAGCTTAACTTTTAAATGGAAACTTAAGGCTAAGAATTCCTCAATAATTTGGAAAAAAAAGATACAGTTCACTATGGAATAGCAAGAATACATGTCAAGGTTATACCATTCCCTTCAAATGAAGAGATATTGAAAGCTTGGTCTCTTGACCTAAGCTAGTTGTCACCTGAAGAAGAGTGCAGTTCCTTCTGAATTTTTCACTAACAACAAAGACGAAAGGCATGTTTATCCAGCATTTACAGAGATCTTGTCAAACAGCCTGCTGATGAACTTGGTGCTGGAGACACAGAGATGAAAAAGGCCTGCTTCCTGGCCCATGAACTGAGAATTTACAATCCCCAAAGTATTTCTATTTAGCTTTGAATTATGTTTTTATGCTTCTATGTGAATATGAATCCAGATCACAGGTTCTAGAGTTTGATGGACCCAGTTCAAACTCTGCCTCCTCATTTCCCCTGCCCTCCTTCCCCCTGTGTGACTCCTTGTCTCACCCTTCCAAGACTCGGCTTCCTTGGGCTTGTTGTTCTGACAGAGAAAGCAGGGTGTCTCAAGCTTCTTGTGCAAAATATCTAATCTTTTACAAAGCATTAGCTTTGTAAAATGCAAAAAAAAAATAATTATTAGAAATTTTTTTTTTAATTTAAAGATACAAAAAAAGAGCGCACTGACCATGTACTTGGATATTGTGGCAATTTAAAATGATAAAAACGTTTCCAAACACTATCACCTTTGGATCTATCTTGCCACAGAGTAGTAACCTACAGCCCACCATGGACCACACTTACTATAGCACTGTTGTAGGAAAACAAGGCACAGTGCTTGGCACGTGCTAAACATTCACCTATGCATCCTTTACATCTCTCTTTTTATATTCTAAGAGTTCTTTAAATAAAACCACAAAGCATCCCTGTGGAGAACTGATCATGCCTCCTTGGATTTATGTTGACAATAGAGAATCTCTCTCAAACCAACATGACAGAGATGGACTCCTCTTTCTCTTTTCACGTCCAACCATCCCTTAGCCAAAGGAAAAAGCAGGGATTGTTAAAAAGACAATAGAAGGGACATCTGCTGTTTTATTTACTCAGGATCCTGACAACGTTCCCCTAGTAAGAGCACCTCCCCTTGCTTAGTACAACTCTCTTCCCTTACTCTTGAGGTTCTGCCAAGGCTGCCAGCCACAGCACCCAAAAGGGTGTGTGTGCACATGAGTCAGCTTTGAAATTTGAACTGAAGGTTCTGAATTGGAAGTGGAGGAGCCAGGACGTCACATTCTTACAGTTTGAAATCAAGGGCATCTCCTTTATGTTTAGTTCAGATTGAAGGATGTGGCTCCATGCTGTGGAAGAACCTGAAAGAATGAGCCAACATTCAGACAGAAGTCGAGCCCTGCAATTGACAGGAAATAACTGCACAATGGTGCCGCCTGGAGTCCCTGGTCCAAGAAACCCCGAGGCCCCAGTCGCACCTGGGTTTTACATGGTCTGGTTATCAAACTAATAATTCCCCCTTTTGGGGTTTCTATTACCTCAACCAAAGAGTCCTGACACATACTGGTAATCTGAGAGGTCAAACCACTAAGAATGCACTTACCAATAGTTATTAGGTGGAAGCTAAAGGCTCTGGAATGGAAGCCTTAATCACCTCTCCCCAAGTAAAGCACCCATCATAATCAGATAACCTGGTGACTTCTCTCTTATACTCTTTCTCACTTTCAAAAAGATACAAACACTATAGCTCAAGTTGCTATCTCTCGAGGTCATAAGGTCAAATCATCCCATCTAGATCACAAAAGTAGGTCATAGCATGATACCTATTTTATGGACCTCCCTTAGATTTCTGCTCTGAGAAGTGCTTTGAAGTACATATCATTAAAAACGTTATTTATGTAAAAGGGGAAATACACATTTTAAAGGTAGCCCTGCTGATATAAGCTGGAGCCTAATATGTAATATCATAAAGTAATCTGCCCACGTGTATGTAAATGGTAGTCTTGTGAGAGGGATTTAAATTCTATAGCTTTTTAAAGATGTTGGGACATGTCAAAAACAAATATGTGAAGGAATTTCCACTTTTTAATAAAAGCCTCTCTTTCCTCTTGGGTAAAAAAGGAGTGAAGTAAAGGAGAATGATAGCTGTATTACAATGTGTTAAATGACTAACGCAAATGATGAGCCAAAGGACACTGCTTCTTAGGAAAAGCATAAGCCAAGACTACAATTCACTGACCGGTATTTATATCAGTGTATAAGGGAGCAGCTAACACTAATCTCTATTATAAATTTACGTTACAGATTTTCTTGGTTGTCTTTTAGAAACAATCGCATTAGTCCATTTCCCTACTAATTCACATAGAACTACAGCCTGATGGATAACTGTATAGGCTTTGCAAGCAAATTGCTGGGTTTCAAATACATACCAGCTGTGTGACCTTAGACGAATCGTTTTGCTTCTTTGTGCCTAATTGCATCAAATGTAAAACAAGGAAATAATAGTCTGCATCTTACAGGGCTATTGGGAGGGATAAATGAAAAGTACTCAGCTCAGTTCCCAGAGCACAGGAGAGGTTCAGTAAATGATGGCCCCTTGCCTTTACCTCCTACCTCTATTATTATTTTTTAAAAAGCTACTTCATGTGGCGTGGTACCAGGCAGATCCTAAGATGAATATATTCTTAACCTCAGAGACTGATACTTGTATGTATTTAACTTACTCTCATGTATGCATGTGTACCTCCCAAATGCCATTTTCCCCTCTGGAATTTCCCACGAAACTTCCTTCATTTCCATTTTCCTATATGCAAATGCTACCAAGGATGACTAAGAAATTACCTGTCCCTCTGTCCCTGTAATACTTTATCTGGAATCTCCCTTCTGGATCTTATCATTTATCTTACCAACTCTTTGTGTATTTTTTTTCTTCCCCACTAGCCTATAAGCTTCTGAAGGGCAGCATCTGAAGCTATTTTATATTTATATCTCCCATTATCCCTAGCACAGTGTCTTGTAACAGGAAACGTTCCACGCAGAGTGAGCAAATACGTGAACAGATATCTTTAAATGTACTTCGAAGTTTGTTATTGAAAAGAAAGAAGTTGTTTGACTACTACTAGCAAAGACATAACTGGGAAGGGAGTAGCCTTGCTTTTGTTTTCATGTATACTGGGCTATGTATGCTTAATGATCATGTTTATTAGGCACTGGTTTCAAACACTGTCAGAGGGGCCATCTTTTAATTACAGAGACCTCTAATTTAAAATCCTGTGTGTGTGTGTGTGTGTGCGTGTATGTGTGTGTGTGTCTGAGGTTTTCAAGTGAGCATATTTAGGGGAGAGGCATACTACACTTTACCAACGCTACTTGAATTGTTAGAATGGTTATCATTTGATTCGGCTATGCTTAAACATGTATGTGCATACTAAGTTAAAAATGAAAGAAAAGTTACAGAATCATAACATAGTATAATATGTACAAGAAAAATTCCCAACAAAAATTTTCAATCTTATCTCCATGCCTTATTTTTTACCCTGATACACCTGATAATACATATATATGTATATATGTATATATTTGTTTATTTATATATCAATACTGGGCTTTGAACAAATAGTTGTAAACTTGCAATATATTAACCATTCTTATAATAATGACTTATTGAGCTCCAACTCTTTGCAAAGGGCTGAGGTAGGTGCTCTGAAAAATATAATATTAATAAGGCCTCTCCTCCCACTTGAGGAATAATGCATTATAGAAGGGAAGACTAGCAGGTACATAAAAACTTCAGAGTATGAATTTATTTTTTTCAGATTTTCATTTTTCCTGTTTTGAGGAATTTGTTCAGTAGTAAGAAGTGCCTTCAGCTCTAAGTAGGAAGGATGATTCAGTGGGAAACATGCTCCCTCTGGCATGGGTCATCAGGGAGGACTACAGTGGAAAAATCAGGATTTCAGGGAGACCTGGAAAAGAAGGTAAGATTACAATAGGGCTAGAGAAGCTCAAAGGGGTATTCCAGGTGTAGAGAACAGTAAAAGGGGAGAACAGTCCAAAAGTTGAAGGAGGGTTGCATCTGCTTAAATCACATGCTGGAAATCAGCGTGTGAGAGGATGAAACTGGTAGCAATGAAATAAAACCAGAAGGTTGGGAGCCTGTCAGGCAACCTTAAATGCTGAGTGGTCTGGACCTTCTACAATAGCAGGGCACCAAGGAAGGTTTTGAGAGCAGGTAACAGAGTCAAGACGGTGCTTATGGATATCCACTTAGCAGTGGTTGGCACAAGAGATTGGAAGGATGTTAGGAGAGTATTTTCATAACCCTTATGAGAAGCTGGCAGAGCCTAAATTATGATGAATGTAAATGGTGGGTAGGAAGGACATTTCTATGAAATCTCTTTGAGCTTCAAACTAAGGAAACATTTTAAACACAGGATACTCCAAGCAATTTAAATACCTAATGTCCAGAAACAGGAATTTAATAATGCATTGTCTTAAATCATTGTTAGAATCATTGACTATCAGAGCTGGAAGGAAACTTGATGATCTAGTCTAACCTAATTTTATAGGTAAGTATGTGGGTTCAAAGAATTAAGTAATTTGTCAAAAGTTGCAAAGGTAGTGAATGCCTGTTAGAAGATACTATAACTCAGTTTCCTTAACCCTAGGATACCTACCAACTGCCACACCCATACCCTTAGTAAAGTGTGTGGTTTTAATTGTTACTTCACCAAAAGCATACTTTGAATCACTCTTTATTCTTTTCTTACACACTGAAGGTCCCATTTCAGTCTCCTTAGCTATTCTTCCACTGTACTTGAAAACATGGTCCTCTCCACGTGCTTTCACCCACTCCTTCGGCTACAATATCTTTACGTAAAAGCATCCAGATCTAAACCTCTAGTCCTGATCTTTCTCCTCACGCTAGATCTACCCTGGACATCTCCATCGGAGTTCCGAAATAAAACATAGCCTTTCCTCTGCTACTCCTTTTACATTCCCTAGTTGAGTTAATGGATCATCTAGTTAACACAGGCTAGAAACTCTGGAATCACCTTTAATTGTAGACTCTCTTATCACTACCTTAAATGCCTCCTGAAGATGCTATTTCCTTTCCATTTTACTGGCTCAGTCACAGCTGAGGACTACTACTGTACTTATATCCTAATTGGAGTCTCTGCCAATCATCTCTTCCAGAACCAATCTGTTTTCACAGTGCCTTTCAATTACCTTCTTTAAATACACATTGGATCCTATCATAGTTCAAGCTCTCTTGACTTCTTACTTGAGTTAAACAGCCTCACAACTGAGGAACTGTAAACGTTTTCTATAAAGGGCCAGATAATAAATATTTTAGGCTTTGAGGACCATACTCAATTCTGCCAAGGCAGTGCTATACATAATACATAAAGGATAATCATGGCTGTGTCCAATAAAATTTTACTTATGGATGTATAATTTTTATGTGTCACAAAACATTGTTTTTCTTTTTTCCCCCCAACCCTTTAAAAATATAGAAAACGTTGACAGCTCATGGACCATAAAAAAACAGATGATGTGCCAGATTTGGCCTATGGGCTGTAGCTGCCACCTCTGTCCTAACTGGCCTTCTTGTCTCCTACAACAACTCTCCAAGTTCACTCTCCACACAGCTGTCTGAGTCAGGATCCCAACCCAAAAAGTTGATCATGTCAGCAGCCCTGATTAAAGTACATCAAGAGTAACTCCAGAATATGGCCCACAAGACCCCTCCTCTGGTTCCTCTCCCCTTTCCAGGTTTATCTCTTGCCAAACACCTAATGTGACTGTAGAGTTTATATTCCCTCCCATCTTTATGTCTTTGCATATATTGTTCCCTCTACCTGGGCTATTCACCCCACCTTTCTCCACTTTGAGGACTCCTATTCATGAACTCGGAAAGCTTTCCCTATCACCTTCAGCTGCAATGCAGAATGAGCCAGTTCTCCTTTATATGTGCTCCTGTGGTAATCTTCACTTCTCTAATTACACTGTTATCACACTCTACTATAATTGCATATATAGATCTGGCTCCTTAGTAGAGTGTGAACAACCTAAGGGTAGGAACTGAGTTTTTTTTTTCTCTCTGTGTCCAGGGCCATCCAATGTACTTAAAAGATAGTAGGTGCTCAATAAATACTTGTTAAATAAGTGAATGTTATATTTACTAATTGGGTCCTTCAATAAATGAATTTCTATTTTCCATTTTTAAGTCCAATTAGACAATAAAGAGAAATTGCAAAAAAGTGGCAGGTTATTTTTCTTTCAGATTGGCCTATGGATTTCTACTCCAGTTTTAATTGTCTTTGCCCTAGAAGATTTGAATCCTTATTTTATCATTACTTTATATCATCTTTTTCATATTTAATTTTAAACTCTGTTTAGAATATGCCACTCAAAATATTTAAATTAAGACTAAATGAAGCACTACCTGTGTGGGATTTATTTATTTCAGCTGGTTTACACTGAAAAAGAAAGACGTGAAGTTTCCCAGCCACACACTTGAGTATATGAATCAATAGAGTGGTGAGGGGAAGCAAACTCTAAAAAACCCCAAATTATATATCAGAAATATTTAGCCCAACAACCAAGTCACATTTTCAGTGCAAAAGAGAGATATCCACAGTTCCTTCCATTTTTTATTGTCAACTTTAAATTTATGAATGTGGATTTTATAAAACATCAATGTAGACTAAGTGTAAAATGCTTACAAAAGAGTACTACATTTAGAAAATAGGTAATTAAGTTTTATTTTCTATAAGACTAAGTTAAATTTTGGTAGACTTGTAAATAAAGCTCAATAGGAAAAGCTTTCTATGGAACCAAGCAAAACCGTTTTTCTTAAGAACAAAGGAATTAGTTACCACCAGTCCATTTTCAGCAGTTGCTGCATCTTAATATGCTTTACTTGCAAGAAATGGATCTTGTCAGACAGTACAAATTGATACTGCACAGGAAAGCTCTCTATGGACTTTGACTTCAGAAATTAACTCTCTGAATAAGACAGAATGGCAAAGGGGACAAAACCAGCATTAATATTTATTTATTGAAGCTCAGCCGCACTGAGACATTAAAAGCTGTCCTATTTCTGTGGGTTAGTGGTACTTAGCACACAAATTGTTGGTTCTCAATAGAAGTCTGACAGAGAAGAAGAACTATTAACTATCATGATCAAGCTAAATTCCAAAACTTCTAAGATTAAATAACCATAGGAACTATGTTAACATTACATTCTCAGTTCTACAATGACAATACTCTAAATGGGCATTAAAATAATGGTTATTATTCTGCAGTATTAAGCAATTTTTTCTCATAAAAGTGTTTCATCTCTTGGGATTTTTCCAGATATCACACATGTATAAATGATTTGTTTTCTTTCTTTCTTTTTTTCCTTTCTCTCTTTCTCCTTCTTTCTTCTCTTTTTCTTTCATTGTTTAAAAAGGAAGTTGGCAAACCATTTGGAATATTATCATAACAAAATGTTTTTAACCAAGTTTGATTTTAACAGAACTAGAGGCATCTTAACACTAACCCAAAACTTTGGGAGGTTCACCAACCTCTAGAATATTTTTTTTCTCCAAATGCAGGCTGTTCAAGTGGTGCTTTTCTCCATCTGTTATCATACCGTGCTCAGAATTACATTGTCATATTTAATGTAAAAGGGATCAGTCCCCTTTCATAGTTTAAATTCAACATACTACTATGATTAGAAGACCAGTGTTTTTCTAATTTATGAATAAACCAAATTTTATAAACTTACATGTGTATTTAGACAAAGTTCTCTCTAAAAACTGAAAAACTCTAAGAACTGAACAAACCCAAAGCCTTGATCTGAAAACTGAAAAATCGTACTAAAACTCAAAGGGAAAAGAAACCCATTTATATGGTAATGTGACTTACCTACAATTTCAGTTTAAATTTTTCTCTGTGTATATTTATGTATGTGTATGTGTGTTTTCAATACAGCAAATTGCCCAATGTTTACTACCTAAAATGTCTTACTGTAATTTAGGGCTGAGCTACATGTTTACTAAAGTTTTATGACAATGATAATCACAATATCTCATGATGGAAGCAATGTAATTTGAAACCACGATAGTGTAAGCATGCTTATAGTAATGGTTTAAACATGAACAGTGCTAATCAATTTCATCTCTAAATTTTACACCTCTTTAGGACTCAGGTTGCTTATTTTGTATCAGTTCCATCTCAGTTTGCATCTTAGAATGTCTTTTACTTTGTCTCTTTCACCACTGACAGTATCTGATTATTTTGCTAAATATATTCCTCAGATACTTCAGTTCAACATTTTTATTAGACACAGAATTAACAGAAGAGGTAGTGTAGTGGTAGAAGAAATATGTCATTTTGCTTATATTGATAGAGAGTCACCTAAATATTTGAGCACTGTAGATGAAAGGTTTTGTAATATATCAGTAATTCCCT